>NC_134481.1:26095994-26193494 GCF_964194025.1 Convolutriloba macropyga | reverse complement strand
GTGTGCTTGTGTGTCTCTGTGTGCGTCCACTTTTGCGTATGCCTCCGCGTTTTTGTTTGTGTGCCTCAGTGTGTGTGCGTGTACATGTGCGCTTGCGCTTGTGCATTTTGGAATGAGAGGTTGTTTTTGTTTGTAAGTGGGTAAGTGCGTGTGTTTGCATACGTATGCATGTGCGTATATCTTTGTTTGTATGTGTGTTTATGCGTGTGTTCCGTTTTGTGCTGGTGTGTGTGTGTGTGTGTGTGTGAGTGTGATTCCGTGCGTGTACACGCACGAAGACACCCAGCACAAACAAGAACACGTTTTTGCGAGTTCGTGTTTTTTTGGGTTTGTGTGTGTGTTTATTGTGTAAGTTAAGTAAGTGTGCGCTAACATCTGTGTTTTCGTTCCTGTGTATGTGTGTCTTCTTGCTTGCGTGTGTTTTTGCGTGTTTATTAGAGAGCACGTCTATGTGCACCCGCGGTTTTGTGCTTGTGCGCAAACTTTTATCAGTGTAATTTTGCATAAGCATGTGCATTTACGCCTGAGCCTGCCGATACGTGGGTGAGTATGTGCATGTGCAAGGATGTTTGTGTGCCCGTGTCTGTTCATATGTGTTTGGACGTGTGTAGTTGTTGCTCAAGAGTTTCATAGGAACTCAATCTATACAACCTGTCTTTCAATTATTAAACCAGCTTGGTTGTTAATATGTCTTATGTTTCAAAAGAAATTAATTATGATTGAAGTCCATATTATCCTGACTGGTAAACTTTTATTTTTGTTGTTCTGAAAATTGCAAGGCTTCAGTCAAATGTCAGTATTGTTGCCGATAAAAATACTCAGCTCTCTTAGGAAATTCATAGATTTTTCAATCCACCAAAACAACAGAAAATAAGTAAATGGATCAAGAAAGAAGTTGTAGTCAAAATGAGAGCCAGCCGCTCTTTTCAACAGATTCTAATGGTTCTAAAATCAAACGGTTGGAATTTCTAAACAAACTGTTTATAACAAATGCTAAGATAAATAATGTCATTTACATCATTATTACTTGTATTGTAATCCTGGTGTTAATTGCGTAGCACTGGATCCCTCGACTATGCTCCATTTAACCATAAATGAACAACTTAAAGTTCATTTAATTAGCATATCAAGAATTTTATTGATAAATAGAAAATACTTGAGCGAATGCGCTTTTGTACCATATGAGTGTTAATAGCCACAAAAATAGTTATGATGAAGTAGCATTCGTTGGGTCCTCGGAAAGCTGAGAGATAACCATAAGCAAGTTTTTAAAGTGTTTGGTCGCCCTGGTTTTCCCTTCTCCAAGGGGGGGGGGACAAATAGTTGGTCCCAACATGAAATTTTCAGTCTTCGGTTGTTTCGGATTTTCACAAATTCTAAATATAAAGTTCATACTATAATGCTTGTTGATTTTTGATGGGAAGGTGACTTCACGGCTTGCGGATTGAGCTCTCCCTGTGCCATCTTAGATCCTGCTGATCGCACAACTCCATCATTTCCTGTGAAAACTTCAAGGAAAGTTTGTATATGCAGTGCTTAACATAATCATTAACTAGTCAAACAACTTAGCCTTCTCTTAAAATCCGTACATTTTTTTGACCAGTTTCATATCTGGTTGCCTTGTGGGAGATATTTGCAAGAAATTCACTTCTAGATCGTGTTGGCATATGCTTGGGCTATTCTGGCGGATTTTCTCAGATCTCGGTACAACTCTATTTATTGCGCCAATGGAGCACTTGCGTTTTTCTGTCCCAGCTAATTTGGCGTGAGTGCTGCTGGCTCTTCGGGATAGTCGTTTACTGCTGTCAGTGGTCTCGCATTAGGAGTTTGCTCAAGAAGAACCATTTATTTATTGATTAATTATTTAGTGATGCTTTGGGTGTCCAATCATTAATTTCTTCTTGCTACTTCGATTTAGTTTCTTCCAGATTCTGCCAAATTTTGGGATCAAGGGTGTTGATTTTTCATATAATATTTTCTGAGCTAACTCAAATTCAACCTTAACTTTGTCCCATTCGTCCATTAATGCTTTTAGTTCATGGGCTACACCAACAAAATGATGATGATACTTGTGTAGCCACCTCTTGTAAAAAAGTCTCGATGCTGCGGCTAGACAAGACTTGTCATCTAGGCGCATTTCATTTTCGCTGTGTATCGCATCGGTTGCTAGAAAACTGAAAAGACTATTTCGACACTTTTTACCCATTTTGTGCATTTGAATCTTTCATGAGGATGCTCTTGACTTTCTCAAGTATTTCTATTGCTCCTTGAGGAATTTTTACTGACTCGAGGAAGTGGTCCAAAAAAAATCGTTAGACAGTTGAGACGCGACTTTCGTTTTTTACTGCATTATCTTTCATCACTTGGTGCAATGCGTTAGTTGCACAATCCTGCGACCTTTTCGCCCAACAACCATGCCATGTGTACTCGTATACTTCTCTTTCCTGCTCTAGATCTTCCCGTTTGAGAAATTATAACTATCATTGGCCTTTGCATGGCAAGGAACTACAAGAAACATTGCTTGGATGTCGGATGATAGGCTGTTTCGTTTTCTCGGAAGCAAAAAAAATCCGATTAGACTTTGAAATGAGTCAGTCTGGTCAAGACAGAGGTTTGTCGTTGAGGGCTGCGCATTCATACTCTGCTGCTGCGTTGCCAAATCTGCTGCTTTTTTCAGTCTTATGAGGGATGATGGCAGGATGACGTGGAAAAAACCATTGAAATTTATCTTTAGTTTGATAAAGTTCCTATTTTTCAATTTTCTTAAGGTAATTATGGTGTCTCAAGTGTCCTAACATACCTGGCGTTAACATCGGCCAATGACATCCTAATAGCTTATTTAGCTTCTCATCATTCTGCAAGAGTCTTTTTACGGAATTGAGCTGCCCCATTGCTGAGCAGAAGCAGTTTGGTAGCTTCACGTCATCTTCTCGCCACAAGTGTCGTTGGCTTGCAGTTTAAACGCGTAGTTTTTACTAGAGTCCCAACCTCTTTTACACTTCATTAAGCATTTTTTTCTACTGTATCAGTTTTCACTAATTACTAACTTTTGCTTGATTATTAGCAATGCTACCGGCTTTATATTATTTTAGCTAGCCAGTTATTAAATTGTTAATTCAAATGAACTTCAATTAAAAACTATAGCAGCCAGCAAGATTTTTTGATACTTAGATGTGCATTGTAAATGGAGAGGTAAAGGTGCAGACATCCGACAAATAGAACAAATGCTCACTGGGAGAGTAGATTTATTATGGCACCTCTCTTTATTAAATGCTCAAATAATTTTTCTTCGAATGCGTTGGTGTTTGATGTGTGAGTATTTGCTTGTGTGTTCATGTATGTGTGCGTGTGCAAATGTGCCTGTTTGTGTAAGTGTGGTTGTGTGTTCGTGTAAATGTGTCCCTGCCTGTTTGCGTGTATTGTATTTTTGTGACTTATATGTGTTTTTGCGTGCGTGCGTGCGTGCGTGTGTGTGTGTGTGTGTGTGGGTGGGTGTGTGTGTGAGTGGGTGTGGGTGGGTGGGTGTGTGTGTGTGTGGGTGTGTGTGTGTGTGTGTGTGGGTGTGTGTGTGGGTGTGTGTGTGGGTGTGTGTGTGTGTGTGTGTGTGTGTGTGTGTGTGTGTGTGTGTGTGTGTGTGGGTGTGTGTGTGTGTGTGTGTGGGTGTGTGTGTGTGTGTGTGTGTGTGTGTGTGTGTGTGTGTGTGTGTGCAAGACTTACCAAGTAAAAAAGCGAGTAAACAAAGAAATTATTTCGTTATTTTGTTAAAGATGCATCAGATCTCTGCAAAATGCGTGCACACATCTAAAGTGTTTGGAGAAATAACCTAACCTCAGTCAAAGCTACTGAAATACAGAGTCAATTGGCCTTTCTTAGACTGAATTTTGTGACGTTTTGAAAACCTATCAGTTACCAGGTTTGAAACCTTTTTGAAGCCTTTTTGAGATGGTGTAGATTTTTTCCCCCAATTTTAACTTTTTTGGTTTTCAATTTTGTTCCTGGTAACTTAGTCGCACTGATAACGTAAATACCCTGTTAAGGACACTAAAAAGTAAAGTTTACAATAAATTACATCAAACTTAATTCTACATCCTCAGTAAAAAAAAGCTGTAGAGCTGCTCAACTGCATTTTGTATTACAAAATTGTCTAACTCGTAGAGTTAAATTTACCATTTTTCAAAATTATTAAAATTTGAATAATCTCTCGAATGGAAAAAACTTTGTGTTATGACAAGCGCGTTGGCATTTTTATGGTGGCGCCACCGAGAATGTCAACACAATCATTATTGAAGTAGTTTAACCTAAGCATAACTGAATGCATGCAGCCAAATCAGGGGAAATTTGCGAATTATTTTAACATTGTTATAAACACTGTTATTAATTAATTTTGCTAAGCGATGTGTTGTTTGGCTATCGCAGTTCTTTTAAAACAATTATAAAAACGCACTCTTTTTCAGGTGCTAACAGTTTGCAAAACCCGTTTAGCCAGAACCTGTTTCTCCACAGTCACCGTAATTTATGAAAACATGCCTGACAATTTCAACACAATCATAATTATAAGAGGTAAAAACAATCATTCCAAAAAGCATGCCAAATAATTTTAGAGTAGTTAGTATACTATTTCGCAAAGTTGCAGAAATTATTGTAAGAACCATGTCGTTAGAGATTTTTTATTCAGGAATATCTCGTTTAGTTAAGACGGTAAATTCCCTAAATTGTAAAGCGTTTTTCTGTCAGTTGATAAAATTGGCGAAATATTTTTAAATAGAAGTGTTTTTTCACAATCTCGGAGAATATGTGTTAACACATCATCCAGCAAAAAGGTTTGACTTCTGCGTGCAGTTACCACTCATTTTGCATAATTATTCCAATGTTAGAGCCGATATGTTCTTTTAGCTAGCCAGAGATTGTATCGTATGTTCAACCGGACTTTAATAAAAATTTTAGCAGCACAAAATTTTTTTGATAGTTAGATGTGCATTGAAAAATGAATATTTGTTCAGCCTGCAGACAATTATCAATAATAGTATCCGGCAGTTTATCAATCTGTAGCTTTTTCATGGCACCTTTCTTATCTTTTTTCAAATGCTTTGCTTAATGGCGTGTGATTGCTTGTGCGTCTACGGAGGATGGGTGCGCTGCGTGCATGTGCGAGTTCGTGCGTCTTCTCGGGTGAGCGCGTGCGTGTTCGTGTACACTTGTGTTCCTGTGTGTATGCTCGAGCATGTGTTTGTTTTGTATTTGTGAGCGCGAGTCCTACCAATTAAATCAAACAAGCAAGCGGGAAAAAGTTTTTGTCATTTTTGAACAACACGCCTAAAAACATCCGAAAGGAGTGCAAACATCAAAACACCTAATTCTAAATTGGAAATTGTCAAAGTTAAAAATTTCATAGAGTTCATTTCAAAATTCTTACAAAAAGAATCTGTGTATGTGTTCTGTGCTTGTGTAGTTGAAGTCGTGTGTGTGATGGGGGAGTCTGTGCGTGTACGTGTTTGTGATCGCTTGTCTGTGTCTGCGGGTGTCTGTGATTTTAGGCGTGTTTGTGTTCATGTCTGTGCGTTCAGATGTTTGGGTGCGTGTCTGTGTGGGTGTGATCGTGATTTTGTCTGCGCCTATGAGTGATTGGGAACTTTTTTCTCTGCATAAAAATGAGTTGTCTTTCATTTTTCCAACATTGCTTTACTGTGGGCTGAACCGCGTTGCCAAAGTCTTTTAGTGAGCTAATGCGGATTCATTACTGCCTTTGTTCACTTTTTCACTGACAACTGTTAGTCATGGTGGTTTAGTCGTATTGATAAAGTAAACTGCCCATTAAGAACACCTGTTCTTAATGAGTAGTTCTTAAGAAAACTATCCATTAAGAACTACCCAAAAAAATTGTTACCTCTATGTTACAGAAAAATTACCTTCTAACCTACTGAAAACTTAATTCCATATCATCCTGTGAATAAATCAAAACTTTGCAGTAAAAAGTAATCTATTTCAGGAAATAGCATAAATTATTGAAGATTTTGTTAATAGTGATTTTTGCTAAGCAATATATTGTTTCGCTAACGCTTTAACTTTACGAAAATTTGAAACGTATTTGTTTTCGAGTGATATCAATTGGCAAAAGTATTTTAATCAGAAACCTTTTTTTCACATCCAGCAAACTTTTTTGACTACTGTGTGCATTTGTCACTCATTTTTGCTTTATTCTTCCGATGTTACTGCTGATGTGTTCTTTAAGCTTACTATAGATTAAGTTGTTCTTTCAATTGGACTTTAATTGAAAACTTTAGCAGCACACAGGTACTTCCTGATAGTTAGGGGTGCGTTGTTAAGGGATAGTTAATTGTACAGGCCTGCAATAATCAGCAATAGTAACAGGTAGTACATTAATCTTCCGTAGCTTCATTAAGGCACCTTTCTTATCTTTTTCAATTGCTCAAAAATAGTTAATCAACGTTTAAAGAATAGCCAAGCAGGTCTTCCCAATTTCTTTGAACTGCTGAAACATCAATGTATATTTCCGATTATCAGTTCAGAAGGCTTTAAAAGTGAAGAAAAAGATGCCACGCCAGTTTTCGATACTTTATAAGGTGGCCGCCGTATTGGCCGACAGGGCGTTTAGCCGACAACCAAAAAAATGAGAAATTTAACCGACAATTTAAGTAAAATGAGCAATAAAACTAATTCTGAAGGTGTGATTGGCCAATTTAAAACACTATTTCGTAGCGGACAAATATACCGCAGTTTTTTTTCATTATCTAGTGTAACGAAGGTCTATCAAATAGTGTAACCAAGGTATTTCACCGCATGTGGCCATGCCTCAGCGGCCCGTGGTACTTCATATTGACCTATCACAACCGAACTACTGATTTATGGAATAAATTGCTCAATAGTTTTCTTGCTCAATTTAAGTTAAATGAGCAATAAAACTAATTCTGAAGGTGTGATTGGCCAATTTAAAACACTATTTCGTAGCGGACAAATATACCGCAGTTTTTTCATTATCTAGTGTAACGAAGGTCTATCAACTAGTGTAACCAAGGTATTTCACCGCATGTGGCCATGCCTCAGCGGCCCGTGGTACTTGATATTGACCTATCACAACCGAACTACTGATTTATGGACCAATGAGACTTTTATGACCAATTATGATAAAACTGTCGGCTAAATTTCCCATTTTTTCCTTGTTGGCTGAACGCCCTGTCGGCCAATTTTCCTAGCACCACTTTATAAGCCTAAGCTTTTGAAATCGAAGCAGCTATTTGAGAGCATATTCTGCGTTGAAAACAAAACAAGATTTTGCATCAAATAATTGTTCCTTGCCAGGAAGGAAACATGGTTAATATTTTTTCACCTCGAACACATTTGGGTTAGAATTTTTGTACAAAAAACGATTGTTCTGAGAACTATTCACAGAATACGTTTACAAAGTTCTCCAAAGCATTATTTTTCCATTAAAAAGAAGGGCCAGCGAATCTCAAATTTCTTTGCGCTGACCATTTGCTACGTCAAGCTTCGAAATTTTCCTCTGATATAAACAATTTCCTGAAATTATGGGAGTTGATCGTGAAAAAAATTGTCGATTGACCCTGGAGATCTGTTCGCCAGCAACTTGCCATAAAATTACCGCCATTGACCCTCTTTAAGGCCTTCGTGATTTAAACATCAGAAAAAAAGCGAAACGACAGTTCAAGTTAGACTACACAATTTTACAAAATTCAGCTTCTACATTGAAGGCTATTCAGCCTAATACTAACCAGAGGTACTAATCGCTCTAATGAGCTTAGATAATCTAACGAACTACGACTTAATAACCAAAGTTTATCGGTTTATCCCGTTTTTTAATTTTGCTATTGACGTATTCACTACATTGCGTAATTCAATGAATGAAAGAAATTAAAATCCATTCAGCTGACACACTTAGGTAAATCAGAAATACAGCGTGAAAATTGTAACTGTTAAACAAAAAACGTGATCAGAAGGGAAAAACAGCCTGAATAATAGCCTCTGTAAAGCTGACGGCAGCTATCAATCATCTTCATATGTTGGAGGGAACCTGTATCTAGAACTCTCAGGAGCGAATGAATTCAAAGCTATGATTGCGATGCCTAACGACCAGTTCTACGAAAAGAATTCTGAATACAGGTGTACGATCCATTCTCCAAAAACGTACAGTGTCAAACTTTATATGCGTGACTTGCGGATTGACTGGAAGGACTCGATATTTTCGCATTTTGCAGGAAAAAACGAACATGGCAGAAAACTTGGTTTCATGAGACCTGGAAACTAGCAACAAACGGTGCCAGCAAAGCTACGGAAGCTGTTCTAATGCTGCAGACTGGGATCAACAATGGTGGTGGCAGTCGGTTTCTACACTTCATTATGGCACCACTATCTCAACCAAGAGGAGGGCGCTACCTCCCAGCACAACTTCGTAATGTTTATTTTTAAAAAGAAAAATAAAAAACCAACCAAAAAGGATTGTTTATTCGATGAGTAAAAAATGACGCCACGCATGAAGTGATCGTTACGTCAATATGGTCGCAACACAAATCTGGACGAAATAAGAAAACAGCAGGACCAGTCTTGATTTAAAATTCAAAGAAATGAAGCAATCGAAGACATCATCAGCCTCCTTAAAAGAACATCCTCCGATAATTAAAAGAAAACAAATACCAAGACGCCCACAAAACTCAACAAAACCCTACAAAAATCTTTAACAAATTACTCTATTTCTTTTGAAAAAGTGAGAGCAAGTTTAGAGAGCAAAAAAAACTTTGTAGAAAACCACTGCAGACAAACTAAACGAAAACAATAGATGACATTTAGCAAAAACGATTTCTATGAATGCCATTGAAAATAAGTAGCATCAAAGTCAATGAGACACGCAACTTACATCGCATTCTTCAGCATTTCTCGCACTATCCGCCAAAGAAAAGTCAGAAAAAAGTGCCAAATTTAAGGAATACAACTAGGGGACTTCACAAAAAAGTAGCAACAATTGCAGGCAAATATCAAAATTTCAAAAATGGTCGAAAACAAATGATGTCGAAACAAATTATAATATTAGCAAAAACTTAGTGTTAAATAGATCCAATTATGCCTAACTTGAGAGCAAGCGAGACCTATCATTTACGAGACCAACCGACAGGACATTAGAAAGCAATTCCAAAAGCGATCAATCTAATAATCCTCGAATCGTTTTTGAAAACAACTCGTTTCAAAGTTTTACAACCTACAGGCTTGAATTCCAAAAACTAGAAGAACTCAAATGTGCATATAAAAAACCAATTAGACCTATGAAATTAAGCGATAAAACAAACATCACAAAAATGCAAACATCCAAAAAAATATTTTGTGAAGGCAACTGGCGACAGAGTAATTAGACCTGTTTGATAAAGAACACCTTTAAATTGATCAACATGGGATTCATAAGAGCCACCTAGAACTGTCCATAATGAGACTTAGCGACAGAACAAAAAAAGAACAAAAGATGGTCAAATCCATTTCTTTCGAAAAAAGTTAGTGTCAACGACCATTAGTTTCAACTCAAAACAGTAAACTAATTTATTCAGGCCTCCACAGAGCCATTCAGATTTATTATTGATACGAATTAATAAAAAAAACCAATGAAACAACAAAAAGACCGACAATTATACATTATTAGAACATAAGTATTGCCTTTTTAAATACTTCGTATGAAAAAGGAAAAAAAGCCAAAACAGACGTCATATAGCCGCATTTTAAAAAAAATCCTTCTCAAGAACCGAAAACCTGTTTAAACACCATTCTTTCACTTCACTTTAAAAGCTCTTTGAAAAAAATCACGCTTTATAACTGCTCAATTTTCCTCCCTGACAACTCCAGCGTGAAGCATGACTAAATTCACGACTCCAATTAGCAGGTGACTTTAAATGCGCAGAAGTAAACAAAAGAAAGGGGAAAGCAACTTAAAAATGATTTCCTCAAAAACAATTGGTATCTAATTCAAAAAAGTTAAGATCTGAAAACAAAATCCGACACAATAAAGCCGCACTAGGAAAATAGAAATTTTTATTGTTGAGACTAAGCGACAAGATCACAAAGAAAGCAGCAATAAAAAAAAACCAATATAAAAAAAAACCAAACATTTTGTATTTAAATAGTGTCAAAGGCATGAACTGAATTGCAATGGTATGAATTCAAGGGACAGATGTTCAAATACTCCTCAGTGGCAACTGATGATTTATGTCATCAATGGAATTAATTGATGAGACATCAAAAAGCAACAAATACAAGCAGAACTTAAAATATTGAAAATATATTCTTAAAATACTGTCAAAGTTGAAAAAAACCACTAGGTAAAACAAAAACCATTAACTAGGTGAATCCATCCCTCATTAGCAACCGATGACACATACACTTAATGAGACTAATTGAACATAACCGACTAACGTCGGGGAATTGCTCTCAAAAGACCGGTTGGCTTCGCCAGTAGCTAGTCACGGTTTAGTGAGGCTAGCTTTAGCTGAAATGAAGGGGCTTGGGGTGAGCGCAGCGGGGGTGGGGGCGATGGGGCCAACGGTGGGAGGGGGTCTTCGGCTGCACGTGGCCCTTATGGCCTGACCGATGTGCAGGTGTAGGGATGGGGGGGGGTGGTTTATGTGGAGGGGGGTCATTCTAAGAACCGCCCTTCACACCATAAGTATAAGTCTCCAAAAACAGTTTGTGAATCTCACACTTGGAGACCAGTGAGCTGAGAGACTCTAAGAGAACTTAATGCCCGCTGGGCGCTACCTGTTTATCCCGTTTTTGAGGACGAAAAGTCAAATGGGTCAGACAAAAAATTCTTCAAGCGAAAAATCGCAAAAAGACCAACAGGATTAATATAATCGCTACAAACATTGTTTGAGAGCAATTAATAAAACAACAAAATTAACAACGCATAAGGAAAATTTCAAGAAACAGTAAAATTTTGAAAACGATAAGTATTCGCATTGAAAAAAACATTGCTTCGCTTTGAAATAATTAAATTGATTCACTTCTCATTAGTACAGGAGAAGAGCTGTCATGGGAGCCAAACTTGCGGATGCTACCTTTATTTTAATCGTGGGTGCGGTGACCATGATGGGAGGATTAGAAGGAAGCGAAGTGAGCGAGTGCTTTGGGTGGAAACGAGGTGGCGCAGTACGGGATGAAATGGGGGTGAGAAAGTGGGTGTGTATGAAGTGAGCGGGGGTCCAGCCATTAGAACCACCCTCCACACAAAGAACAATCAACTTGTGTCTCTTAAAACTTCTGAGCCATAAGGCTTTCAGAGAAGTTAATGTCCTCTGGGCTTTACCTGTTTTTGCTTATCCCGTCTTTGACGACAAAAAGTCAGAAGGCACAGGCAAACAGTCGGTGAAGCCAAAAATCGCATTAAGAACGCAGCACTAATATAAGGGCAATTACAGAGGTCAAATTGCTGCACGTGAAATAATCTCACTTCAGACCTAATAGCCATTGCGCTCCTTTTACTCCTACAGCGTGACTAAAATCACCACTCTAATTTAGTTTCTCATTGAAGTAAAAATGTCGAACAAAAAGGGTTAACACCTTAAAAAATACCGCGCGCCAATGCAATCCAAATCTTCGGATTGTGAGAAAAACCAGAAGAAGGCGAATAATATCCCCAACTATCGCTTTGAAGCTATTAACAACAACTGACAGCTTAAAGTTAAAATATTATTCATGAAGATGAATACGACTTAAAATGAGTTCACATTATTCTGCACAGAGAGAATTCACAAAGAGTTCTCATATTAATGCTTTGATGTATATCTGGAAATTAATTTAATCAGAAACATTGTTTTTGTTTCCTATGACGCTTAAACATCCAACCTACTAAAATAAGTAATCCTGCTCAAAATTGTATGAGCGAATTTACGCTTATTGAATCTTTTTTCTACAGATGTGATGAATTTCGAAAAAGTTGAGAGCAAAGGAAGAACGGATAAAAATATTTGAATTTGATCAAGAAAAAATAATATTAACTGCAGTATAATTATAATCTACAAGAGCCGCTATGCTCGCCAAACCAGCTCAGACTTCAGACATCTTGTTATTAACTAATCTCCATCAATTTAAGACTAAGCTGGTATGGATTTAAGTATGATAAAAATGGACATTGCGAAACAAAACTTTTCTCTCCTCTATTTTGCCATGCCAAAATGTACTGCCCCTAGAGCTTATTGGTCCCAGCTAAGAGGACTGCTTCAACGTCCTATTAGCAGGAAAATGACTATAGCCTTCTTTGCACAGGCTGAATAAGATAGAACCTGCATAAAATTTGTTTCTCTACCATTAAGATATTATATTACGTCGCACAGACCAAGCAAGAGGCAGTACACGAATTTGGCATTTTCTCTGTCCAGCCTTAAATTGCAAAATAATTTGTCACGTGGTATGGCCTCCATGTACTTCTGCAAAAATTAATTTTGAGCATACAACTTTCAGGAGAGAAATAGCTTTTTAAAACATACTACGACTAATTCTTTCTGCCCAAAAATAGCATCAACAATGGTAGGGTAGGGGTGTAGGGATGCTTTGATTAATTGTTATAGTTGTGTTTGCTGAGGTTGTGGGTATACACATGTAAGTTGCACAGTACTATGAGGAAAGAGATTATCATCACTCAAAATGCTTCCTTCCCACTCACATCAAATATTCCCCATTACTCTTTCCTGTCCTTTCTAGGGAATGCGGATCTAATAAATTATCCGATTAACTTCGAGGACACCTTTATTTCATCAGGAACACAAAATTTATGGACTGAGGAGAGATTTGAGAGTGCATCAGAGATTTTAAAAACTTTCTTCGAACTCCCAGGGTCAAAATTCCTTATCCTTCGTACATGGATCATAAAAGTTCGCATTAATATAATAGCGGAATTTTTAGTACCATATATGCCTGGAAAATATATATTTGACCCCTGCATGAAATTTGGGAAATACTAAAACAATCAATCATTATTAATCCGTTAAGATTTCAACGAATGCTCAAAAATTCAAAGGAAAAATGATGTGAACGCTTGCATGTTTGCTTTGAGAAGTGGCTAAAGGAAGCAATTTCGGGCTATTTAATTGGCTAGAAAGAATGAATGAATGCGCGAATGAAAAGATACCACAGGAATTTTATTGACTCGTAATACCACAACTTGCACGAATTAAGGTCATAGCTACCCCCTACACCTTTCAACCTCATTCAATCTTCTTTAAAAACAATATGTCCAGTTCAGATAAAAACCACAAGTCACCTCTTATTTAGCATCTAAAGTTCTAAAGATAGAATTTAATTAGACTTTCGGCCAGTTTCTCGTGTAAAGCCAAGCCCAGCAGTTAGAATACGGCCTTGTTATGAGGTGTCCTTGTATTATATCCTAAGTTATATCACTTATACGCTTAGTCAAAGTCCGACTTTGCCTTGTAATTTCTTTGCCTAGTCAAAACAAACTATTTTGTTTGCATTCTGTTGTAAAGATCAGTGGAAATAAGCCACCTGAATGAAAACTTTTACAATTAAGTTAAAACCCATTCTAATTAACTTCTCATTTTGTCCATCGTTAGGACACATCTTTTCTCAATTATGGTAATATTGTATTTTCTATGTCTATTATGCCAAATTGGAGCACTTGAACAGATTTGAGGAAATAATAAAAGTAAAGCTTAGCAGACCGTAAAGGTAAAGCCCACCCAGCCCCTAAAGCATACTCGAGCCAGATAATTATGATACTTGTGGTTTTGATCCCAAGGCTTATAGTTGATGAAAAGCTACATATATGCGTTGAACATAACCACCCAAAAAGAGGTTAACTGAGAGAATTCAGGGTTGATTGGGTCGGTAGCTACTAGACAATCAAACACGATTTATGAATCATTAAATCAACATCTAAGCTGGTTCATCCAACTATGTCAACAAATTAACCCACAGCTAACTAATGAACGGAGGCTAGGCTATCATATCATCATTATCAATTAAATGCAGTTTAATGTAGCTGACACTATATTCTATATTTTGTTACACATATTTTTGCTGGGAAAGGTCACCCGCCTACCAGTTGACACAGTTTTTACCATTTTATTAGACTACATTTATCATTTTGACAGCTTCTGATTTTCTACGCAAAGCATTGCTCAATCAATCCAGAAATTCTATTCTAAGACTGACCTCCTTTATCAACAAATCTTATCTCAAATTTGATATCCTCAACAAATATCATGCGACTTATTTCATTGTTTCAGCTAATTAGGACTCGAACTAATTAATACCAGTTAGACTTCATTTTGAATATGAGCGATGCTTTGTGATTAGAATTGAAATTTAAATATTTGGAAATATCAAATGCAAGATTCAAACAAGCGAATCGTCTAATGAGCGCTAAGAAGATATTGCATTGCAGATGTTTGCATAAAATGGAGACAGAAAAATTATGGATTTAATAATTCCTGTCACAAATTTAGAAGTGGCAATTGAATTGGGTAAAAAGTTTGCACGAAACTCCAGAGTGCGAAGAGTTTCTGACCCTTGTACCTTCTATACTATCTCAACTGAAGCCACCAACTAGGAAGGTCGCCGCATTAGCGTTCACTTGATACAAAACTATGTCCTCCGACCGGGCGAATTACTACTTCTATTGCGCTTGCTTCTCTTTTTGCGTATTTTGAATAAACAACAATTAATTTCGGAGCCTGTGTAGTCAATGTTTGGATTTGTGGAAGCGTTATTTGCGGTTGCTGTGTCATGCCCCTGTGCACTGGGGTTCAAGTGTGTGCCCAAATCACCACCACCACCACCCGATCTCCCACCACCTGCAATATCGCCGTGACCTCCAGCCCAGGATGGTCTGTTCTGCACACCCAGACCCCCGGCACCACCCGGACTCTGTCCAGGACCAGTGGGTTTCTGCCACTGGGTAGAGGGTCGCTGTGGTATGATCATTCCAGAGATACTTTCCATTGATGCACTCGGAGACTGAATCTGGATCTCACTCCAATCGAAAATGTTGTCGTCCTCGTACCCTTGACGTTTGTAGAGTCCTTGGAATAGTTTAATCAAATACTGGTAGTCTGGCGTTTCGAAGAAATCTAACTTTCGCACGTATCGCAAGTATGTCGCAAACTCCTCACACTGGTTTTCACATAGAACATCTATAGGTGTGTTTCGTTTGGTCTCTCCAATTTTGTGGTATCTTTCCTTTAGGGTCTCGGCTTTGAGACCCTGCCATGGAAGGGAACCACGTAGGAAATAGAGCAGCATGTGTCCTAACGCCTCTAAGTCATCTCTCCTGCTTTGTTCCTTTCCCAAGTGTGTGTTTATACTCATGTACCTCGCTGTTCCAGTTAGGCTTTTGTGTTCTCTGTAGGGAATATGCTTGTTGGTCTCGGGGTCTATGTACTCCTTGGCTAGTCCAAAGTCAATTATATGAATGAGGTTCTCCTTCTGTGTACTCTTCCGGCCGATCAAGAAGTTCTCCGGCTTAATGTCTCTGAACATAACAAAAATGCGTAAAATAACGTGTATAATATACATACAAATTTTCAATTTTTAGTCCTCAAGATGAGATATCCACCCATTAAGTTATCTGGGTATTAAAGAATATAAGAGAGAAATTCGGGAACAAGAGTAGAAATTCAAAGAAGGCAAATATTTAGCTATTGAGGCACAATTGACCATTTTTAAGAAAGTCTCTATTGACTGTTGAGGTTTCGTTAACACAAAATTTTGGTAACTTAAACCCGCATCAAACTCGTTATATGGATCAGAAAAAACTGGCAAAGTCCAATTAAACACAGATTTCATAACATAGCTGGCAGAAATTAGCCGCAATAGCTTTGTAGATCTGCTAAAAAACAGTAAAAAAAGACAGACCAAAAAAAATACTCTTTTCATTGAAGGCTGAGATGTTATATTTTAAGAATATGTATTAGTTTTTGCTGCCTCTATTAGCTCCTCTCAAATAACCTTCATTTAGAGTGACACACATTCACTTGACCTTATCTCTTTGAATTAAAGTAAATAAAAGTCAATTTCAAAGTGAGGAAGTCATTTTTGAGAGTGAGGTAAGTCAAGTGTGAGCAAAAATTTAATCACGCGAATGAACAAAAAAACACACTCCACAAAGAACGAAAAATGACGTCACCCACGCATTTCAGTTGAAATTTCATGACCGAATGAACAAAAAGTGGTTGTGATGTCATATGGTCGCAACAAAAATCTTGACGACGAAATAAAAAACATAGCATGACAAGTCCTGACGTACAATTCAAAGAATTTTCATTGACTATACAAAAAACTAGACCTAGAACGGACTATGAATGGATTGGAAAAACCATTTAGAAAAAAATCCCTTCCAAAAAATCGAAAAAAACAGTAAAAATCAAAGTGAAATTGCCGCATTTGAACAAAAAACCACTACCGATAAAGCGAATTTTTGTTCAAACACTGTATTCTCACTCTACTTTAAAATTAGAGCAAAAAATTCACGCCGCAAAACCACTCGCTTTTTCGCTCCAATTCCTGTTTCGGCGTGACCAAAATCACCACTCCGATTTGACTTCAAAAATC
Organism: Convolutriloba macropyga; assembly: GCF_964194025.1. NCBI lineage: Eukaryota > Metazoa > Xenacoelomorpha > Acoela > Convolutidae > Convolutriloba > Convolutriloba macropyga. Next base: position 26,176,919 of record NC_134481.1, on the reverse strand, counting down.
ATGAAAATGTGTGAACAGATCTTAAAAAAAAGACAGCGCCCCAATACAATTCAAATTCTTTGAATTGTAAAAAACCAAGAGAAGTCCAATTATAGCCCCAGCTATCGCTGTGCGGTTATTAATTAAAACCGGCCAGTAAAAGCGTGCAGACATTTGAATTTCACTGGTCTTTTTACTAAGTTTTGAAGGAAAAAAGAAGGGGCAAGAAAAATCAGTTTTAAGGCAGAGGAAAAATCAGTTTTAAGTCGGAGTTAGAAAATTGATTAAAACACTGGATATTATCAAATGTTGATTTTGACGATCTATGAGGTGCTGAACTGGGTTAATTGAACATAAACCGACTAATGTCGGAAGAATTGCTCTTGAACGACAGGCGAGGCAAATTAATTCAGGGGCTGTAGCCTAGATCGATGTTTCATTATGGGTGCAAAAACAGTTGCCCACGCCGGGATTCAAACCCAGGTCCTCTCGATCCCTCATCATAAGCACTGCCTAACTCGGCTATCAGTCCCTGCTTGTTGCTATGCTGCAACAAACTACTTCGGACAGAAAACAATAAAGATCACTCAAAAATGAAGAACGAAAGCGTGAAGAAGTCACTTAAGAAGTCAAAGGATGTTCTATAAGAAAAGCGCAAAAACGGTCAAGCAAAAAATTTGTATAAAAAAGACCAACACGTTTACAATAATTGCTATGAACTTCGTTAATTAAAAATTTCGACTAAGCATGCATCTTTATGAAGCAGGCAAGTGTAACCTGTCGACATGTGCAAATATATTTTTCAAGAAACAATTGCAAACTCAAACTTCCATTAGTCTGCTGAAAATTAGAAAAATTATATTTTCAAAAATTGCAGTATAACTTACAGACTATCCCAAAAATAAATAAACTTGCTTGACTGAATTCCTAAAGACTGAGACTAAAAACTGGAATAAGCTTGCCGAAAAACTCAACTTACCCAACGCATCAACCAAGAAGCCTCATACTCATCAGCGTTCATTTCAAAAGTAAATTTTTTAAACAATAAAAAGTATATTCTTAAGTTTATCAAGTGATCTTAAATTCCAATAGTAATATTCCATTAAAAAATGAGTTAGGTCATTAATAACTCAACAACAAAGCATCCATCTCACCTAGCAACTCAATGCTACTGAGTAACAGGTTCAGTCGTGTAGTTAAAAGGCTAAAAAGCGCAACAGATATGAAAACGAAACTGCTCGATTGAGAACGGACAAAGAAGCCAAGACATCCACAGTAAAGCAGAAACAGCTGACTGACAGAAGTAAAAAAGGAATGTTCAGATGACATTTAATCATTAAGATCAAACCTAGTCGTTAAGAGCGAACAAAATTCCACTTTTTTATTTAAGTTATCAGCATAGCAAGAGATCACTGGTGAAAATTTTGTTCAAGATACGACTCTTTTATTGGTTAGTAGCCGGTAGAACTAAATCGTAGCCCAAATTTAAGTGATGCCAAATTGTACACCGCAACGTCTTCAAAGTTTTGCTTGAAGAAAAAACGGTTCAAGGAATTAAGACAATTTATACAATTTGAAATCCAGTTTCAAATTCCTTTAACTAGTTCTAAATGCACTGGTCTTTAGTCATCTACATTGCTCAGCGGTTGTCCTTGATTAAATAAAAAGCAGCTTTCGCCGGAAGATGTTCGACTCTACGAGCGACATAAGAGTTAAATTTAAAAATTAAATAACATAGACGTCAAATTGCCAGAAAATTGCCGCCTTTGCCGCGCTTGAACATCGGGATTGAAACAGAAAGAAGAAATAAAAACAGACAAAAAGTTTAACTTGGTGTGAAGTATCAGTTGAAAATTTGTACACAATTCAGCTTCTGAACAGAAGGGTTTACTAAAACTTAAGAATAATGCCAGCTAGCAATCGCTCTAATGAACTTTGATAACCAAATGCACGATGAACGGGCTTTACAGGTTTATTCGTCTCTTTTGCTTTTGCTCTGTTGACATTGACATCATTCATTTCATTTCGTAATTCAATGAGCGATGAATGAATTTAAAATCCATTCAGTTGAAACGGTAAGAGGTAAGTCAGGAGTCAAACAGAAAATCGTGAAAATGTTATCGTAAAAGGTGAACGAAAGGTAAAGCGAACTGACAAAAATTAGGACACGTCTTGAATTACAATCCAAAGAACTGAAGGAACTAATGACCTAATCATCATCATCATTTCCCGCAACATCGAACTTTCTTAGTCAACAAAGCATATGACATTAAAAGTGGATTAGTTAAAAGTTAGGAGTTAAAGATTAGATTTAAAAAATGCTGATATTGTCGTATAAAAAATGTACATTAAACTCACTTTACAAAAATAGCGACAGTACGCATCCCTATAAGGTGTACAACATACATTAACATGACAAGCGAATAACAGACAAATAATACAGTTGACCTTTCTTCTTTTGAAACATTGATCGATTTTACACTTATGCAGACACAGCAAAAATAAACTTGACCTTTTTCATTCAAAAATACAGAAATTGCAATGTCTATGACAAACTCTAATAACATTCAACTGGAAAGCCAGGATCATTTCAATCTAAATGAACAAACTGATCCTTCATTACTATCCCTAACAGAATGGGTTCAACTAAAAAAGGAAACTTCCTACAAATTATATCTTGACTTACATCAAAGATTACAAAAAAACGAAAAATTTATTGAAAATGTGCTCGTTACTTATCAGCGACAACTGCAGGACAAATCATTGAAACAGTCAACTACTGAAGGGGAGGGCACAACCAACCCTGAATCAAAATCTCGAAAAAACCAGGTTTTTTCAGAGAAGGTCAGAGATTTTGATTCAATCCCCCTCAAACAAGAACAATCAAATTTGGTTCTGGGTAGCAGCATCATTGGTAAACTAGAAAGTGATGCAACAATTCCACTGGATACAGCAATCCATGCCTACCGTGGGTCAACCACCAAAGAGAAAATAAAAGTTGTGGAAAAATATGAATGTAAAAAACTTAAAACTCTAATTCTTCAAGACGGAACAAATACTGTTTGAAAATTTCATAAAAGCTGCGATGAGATTTTAGATGACATGTTCAGCCTTATTGAAGCCTGTAAAAATAAGTTCCAGCCTGATGTGTTTGTAGTCATGGAGGTAATACCGTTCAAAGAAACTGACTACAATAGATCTAAAAACAAATTAATTGATGAAGTTAATGCGGCACTTAAAGAAAGATTGGCATCTCTTGGTGAAAATTTTAATTTGCTCAAGATGAATGATTTAATACGCTCAATTCCCTCCTTCAATCCGAAAATCAACCATTATAATTTCCTGTATCATGACAATGTACATTTGAATTACAATCATGGCATTCCTTTCCTTAAAAATCATCTTCTAATGTTTTTACTTCAAACATCTACTGGCATATGTGATACTGATAAATTCACCAACTGGAGCTATAAAATGAATAATAGATTTCAAAAATTTCAAGAGCAGTACTGGCTGAATACAAGTGCAAACCCTAATTTTAACTTGAATAATCATTACCGTTATCAACCATATTAGTAATAATAAATTCATAAAATGCCGAATAAATTGTAATTTTCTGTTGTACTGAATAAATTGGGTCTCAACTGTTTGTTAAGATTAATGTTTTCTAACAAGATATGTTTAATAATCTTAGGATTAATGTTGTTGAGTTCTCAAGTGACTTCCTCTTTTCCCACGTCACTTAACTCAATAGCAGTTCCTACTCGAATTTGGTCGGAGACCAAATCCAGGAGCAAGAAGCAAGCTTTAATATTACTAAAATTTTCTTTTGTCTTAATTAACTTATATTTTTGGCTTTACATTAATAGTATCTGGCTGCTACTTTTGAGGTCTGGAGATATTGAAACCAACCCTGGGCCAATTAAATCGATAAAAGACATATTCCTTGATTGCGAAACTTATTCAGACAACTTGAAATTTCTTCATTTAAATGTACGGAGCATAACAAGAAGACAACTTCAGTTAAAAAGCCTAATGAATGATGTTGGCGCTAACTGCATCTATGGTCTGTCTGAAACATGGCTAGATACAAAGATTGACACTGATTTGGTAAAACCGGACAAAAAAAACTGTCTGGTTTTTCGAAACGATCGGGTGAGTTCAAAAGGGGCAGGTGTATTGTTAATTGTTCCTAGGAAACTTAACCCAAAATTACGCGTTGATCTAGCTTTCAAAAGTACTCTGTTTGATACTCTGTGGGTTGAAATAACTTGCCCAAAGATCAAAAAAGTTTACTTAATAAACATTTCTTATAGCCCAAAAAAACTTCTTTACGAAGAATTTCTCGAGCAGTCTGCTAGATCAATTGATAGAGCAATTACTGAGAACAAAACAAAAATTATGATGGGAGACTATAATATAAATTATTTGGAAAAAAAAAGAAAAGCAGAATTTAGAAACAATCATTCAACCGTATGATCTAAATGTGACTAATAAGCATCAAGCAACTAGAATTAAGGACGAATCGAACTCACTTATAGATTACATTATTATTAATGGAAACGAACCCCTTCTTTATAATGAAATTTTTGACTCGCCAATACAAACAGATCATTTTGCTCAATTGATCATTCTTGCCACAAAACTTAGCAAGAACAAAGTAATTAAAAAACAAATTTATGATAAAACGAATTACAGCCCAAAAGATTTTAAACATTCTATCAAGCAATTAAATTGGGAAAATTCTTACTGCTCTACAGTTCCAAGTGAAATGCTACGTACATTTGAGCAAAATCTTGAACAGCAAATACTCCTTCATGCGCCAATCAAAACAATTTTTATAAGAAACAACAAATCACAGTTTTCCCTTGCCAAACGGTTCATTTCAAAAAACACACGTAACAAAAATCTGCTTAGAGAGCAATACCTCATTTCAGAATCTTTCCACGAGTTTTTCAAATTGAAAGCCGAAGTGTGCGATGGCTATGAAAAAGATTTTGAAAAATTTCATAATCAATTAATTGAAAGCTCAACTTCAGAGCGCAAGAAATGGAATTTGATCAACGAAGTAAGAAACTCCGTGAAAACGACAACTACGGTATACTCTTTAAAAAACTCTTTCAATGAAATTATTACAGAAAAAACTAAAATAGCCAGCTTACTTAATTTAAAATTCAGCAAATTAGGAGAATTTTTTGAAAGTAGAAACTATACTTTAGATCTGCCTATGGTTAGGCAAAAAAACACCTTTTCTTTTAGATTTGTTACTAAGTTTGAATGTCTTAAAACGCTTCTTGCTCTTGGAAAATTCAAACCTTTGGGTCCTTCTACCATTTCCTCATGGGCATTGCGAGACGCAGCTAGTGAACTAGCTGAGCCTATTTGTTTTCTTTTGAATGAATTTATAAAAACAGAAACATTCCCTGCTGAACTCAAAAGAGCCGACATCACTCCACTTTTTAAAAAAGGAGACCTTGATGATCCTCTAAACTATCGACCAATTTCGTTAACACCAGCATTAGCAAAAGTTTTTGAATCTCCTTTTAAACAACAAATCGATGAATATGTTCATAAGAATGCCCTGCTTTCTAAAACACAGTTTGGTTTCAGAAAAAAATTTTCTACAACAGATGCTTTCGTTTATTTAACTGAAAAAATACGATGCAACAAAAACGAGAAAAAAATTACTGCAGCGGCGTTTTTAGATCTATCAAAAGCTTTTGACTCCATTAATCACAAGCTAATGATTCAAAAGCTTTCCATTCTTGGATTTTCGAGACCAGCTCAAAATCTAATTACGAGCTATCTTTCAAACAGAACACAAAGAGTCATAATCAATAATGTTAAATCAAGTTGAATTGAAGTGGCTCAAGGAGTTCCGCAGGGAACAGTCTTAGGTCCACTCTTGTTCAATCTATATGTTAACGATCTTAGCAAATTTTTGTCATGTGAAACAATACAATACGCAGATGACACAGTACTATTGAGCTCTCATGCTGAAGTTCTCAAATGCAAAGACGAGCTTGAGAAGGCCATAGAAAAATGCATACAATTTTTTAAACTACATCACCTCAAGATCAATCCGGATAAAACAGAGTTTATTATTTTTGGTAGCTCTAATCCTCATGACGAAACGACATTAAAAGTGGGAGACAAATTAATAAGTTCGAAAGCGGAAATCAAATATCTCGGTGTTAATATTGACAAAGACCTCAAATATCAAAAACAAGTAAAAATTCTTTTGTCAAAAATGGCCCAGGGCATTAAATGCATATATGCCCTCAGGAACATAATACCCACTGGTTACAAAAAAATTATTTTGAACGCTTTTGTTCTCAGTCATGTTCAATATTCTTCTGTTTTACTTGCAACCATCAATCAAAATCTTATAACGACATTAGAAAAGCAGTTAAATTGGGCCATCAAAGCTTGTTTTCACAGACAGAAATTTGACTCATCCTCAGATCTTAAAATGAACCTTGGTATACTACCTATTTCTTTGCTTTTTGATTACAGGGCTGCCACTTACTGCCATAGTATCATGAATAAAAAGAAGCCTGCCTTCTCAAGCTCAGCTTTGAAATTACCAACCGCAAGTTTTTATATACACGAACGAACTCAAAAAATTTTTACCCAGACAATTTCAAAATGCAATTTGCATGAAAAAAGTATTATTAAAAGAGGTATTCTACAGCACAATTCTTTCCGAAGAAATTATTTGTCAATGTCATACAGTCTTGCAAAGAAGAAATAGAAGCTGTTTTTTCTTAATGAATACCAGAAGGACCCAAATAAAACCCAACATAGATCAATTACTTGGAAACATTTTAAATTCAATTAAATTTCTTTCTGTTTTACATTAAATTTATGTTACTGTCGTCCCTCCCCTCCAATACAAGTGACTTCTCTATTGGATCGATATTTTAGTTATTATAAATTATTAGTTTCTCTTTTGTAATTATCAATATTTTACACTGCCTATCTCTGTAAATTTTACTACGACTGAAACATTTACAGATATTAGGAGAAATACAGTGTTCCTTTTTTTTATGACCGAAATCAATTAGACTAAAAGAGCTCAAAAACCAAATTTGGCAGAATATCTTTTTAACGTTAGTGTCAGTGACATTAAAAAGTCAAAAATATGAACAGATCTTAAGACAGCACCCCAATACAATCCAAATCGTTGGATTGAAAAAAGGAGAGTGCCTAAATAATAGTAGTTGAGATTGAGAGGCTGGCGGAAGCTATTAAAGACATTCTCACAATGAAATTATTTATTGAGATGAAACAAGTATTATTCTTGCCGAATACTAAACAAGGTCTTCTACCCTTATTTTTTATTTAACTTGGGTGAACCACTATCAACGTGGTACATTACAGCAGAATCAATAGGATCAAAACACTTTTCTGGAATCATTGCGTCAAAACCAGAAACTAAAACAAGCATTCATGTGTTCTGCCATAGAGTTGGAATGCCCAACTGCTATCCTCAAAAAACTTATGAATACAAATGATTAAAAACATAGCTGGCAGATTGCCAGAAAAAAGCCGCAATAGCTTCGTAGATCTGCAGTCTAAAAAAAAACAGTAAAAAAAGACAGACAAAAAACTCGTCTTTTCATTGAGGGCTGATTTGTTATAATTTAAGTACAAATCTGCATAAGTTTTTGCTGCCTCTATTAGTTGCTCTCAAATAACCTTCATTAAGATTGAGACATACTCATTCGACCTTGCCTCTTTGAATTAAAGTACATAAAAATCAATTTCAAAGTGAGGAAGTCATTTTTGAGAGTGAGGTAAGTCAAATGTGACCAAAAATTTAATAATGCGAATGAACAAAAAACTCTCCACTAAGAACGAAAAATGACGTCACGTATGCATTTCAGTTGAAAATGCATGAACGAATGAACAAAAAGCCGATTTGAAGTGGTTGTGACGTCAAATGATCTTAACGACAATCGCGAAAAAAAAACGAAAAAGAAAAACATAGCAGCACAAGTCCTGACGTACAATTCAAAGAATTTTCATTGACTAAAAAAAACTGGACCTAGAACGGACTATGAGTGAATTGGGAAAACAATTTAGAAAAAAACCCGATCCAAAAAATCGAAAAAAAAACAATAAAAACCAAAGTGAAATTGCCGGATGTGAACAAAAAACCACTAGCGAGAGAGCGAATTTTTGTTCGAACACCGTTTTCTCACTCTACTTTTACATCGCAAAACCACTCGCTTTTTCGCTTCATTTCCGCCAATTTGACTCCAAAAATCATGAAAATGAGAACAAATCTTAACAAAAAAACATAGCCGGAAGAATTCCGGAACCGACTCGAAGTGAAAATCCAATTAAACGCCAACCAACTACTTATCCGACACTTAAGTATGATTATCTTGAAACAGAACCATCAAAACGAAAAAGTAGAAACAGGAAAATCAAATCTGTTTAAAATGATTAAAAATCTGATTAAATTTGTCATAAATTGAGATCCCAAAATAACTATTTTTGCCCAAATTACTTCACCAAAACAACTAGTACCTACTGAAACCACTTGAAAAAATTCTTTAAAAATACTTGAAGCAACATCATGAAAAAATAAGCTCTTACAAACAACTTGAACTAAAAAACTGGAAAAAGTTATAATTTTTTTTAAATATAACAAAAGCACAAAAATCCAAAGAAAAAACATATTCAGCCAATAGGGCATCCAGATGCTCGCAAAACAAAAGGCAAGTCATAATTGGCCTAGAAATTCGTCTAAAAACGGTAAAAACCAAAAACTGTAAAAATTTAAGAATAATAGTTTCAATTTTCGCCTTTTTGTCAAATTTCTCAACAAAAAATGCTTCTTATCCACAAAATTTTAACCAATTGTTATCTATAAAATGCACACGTCATATGTGTCTTTTCAATACCCATTTGAGGCAGTAAAACAAAACAATCCTCAAAAAATCGCAAAAATTAGCCCAAAAGTTAGCAAAATACATGAAAAATCTCCGAATTAGCAGAAAATTCATATGAATTTCCTGAAACCTTCAAACCACTGCCAAATCCACCCTAAAATTAAAACAAAATCATAACAAAATCTCTTCACCAAAAAATGAAAAAAAAACTGCTTTAAAATGCCGCACGTGAACAAAAAATTTCGCTCGCTTAGAATTTTTTTCACACCTCGAATTCTCGCCCTCTAGAAAACAGCGATATGAACAACAACCACTCTTTTCGCTCCGCTTTTCACTTTTGTTCAGCACCAAAATCACTCCAAATTTTTTCACGCGTTTCATTTCCCGCTTAAAAAATCACTCCAATAAAATTGATTAAATACAGGACTTCTCCAATACTTCGAGTCGTAAAAAAGACAGCGCCCCAATACAATTCAAATTCTTTGAATTGTAAAAAACCAAGGGAAAGCCAATAATAGCCCCAGCTATCGCTGTGCGGCTATTAATAAAAGATGTATCGGATATTTTTTGGTTCTCTTGCTAGCATATCAATTGGATCTTGAGTTTCGTTCACTGAGTAGAAATTATTCATGTATGCATTTAAGTTTAAAAGTGTTGGTTTGCTGGGTTTGGACAAAAATGATTACGAGTTGTCTACTATATCAGACATTATTTAAAGAAAACTAACATAAACTGCCGAGTTTTAAATCATTAATAATGCAAATCTATACACTTGGAATTCAACTGTTTCTTTAAACTTCACATTAGTTTTTTTTCATCTACCGTACGAGCACAGTGGGAACGCCATATGTCCGTTAAATTTGCTTAAATCTAAGATACACAGCGGAACTGACTGACCTATAGATGAGATGTTTCTCGTGTAAGTATTGTATCCTGGAAATGAGCTGAATGGCAATCATGATCACTGTTTTGAGGGAGAAGCGACGATGACACAGGTCGAAGAGGTCCTCTAAGGATTTTCCCAACAACTCAAGCACCATCGCATTGTACTTGTTACAAGGTCCAAAGTAGAACACCTGCGGAACACCCTCGTGGATGCCCAACTGCTTGTAGTACCTGAGGCAAACCACACAAGTTAACCATGAATTCAATAGGCCGAATTGAAACAGATGCACAATAAGAGCTCAGAGAAACTGAACATGAGACGCAAGTTTGGTTCTTAAATCCAATGCTCAAGAAAAAGGCTCCAATATTGACACTGATGTATTCCTTATACTGGCAAAGAAGCATCAAGTTAGCAAAGAAGCATTAAGTTAGCAAAGAAGCATTAAGTTAGCAAAGAAGCATTAAGTTAGCAAAGAAGCACTGATATAAATTGATATACCCAAGTAAAAAATTTAGACTGTTCCAATTGAAATGATCACGAGCTCCACAGAAGACGCTTTGCTTGAGGTGAAGGCCCAATAGATCTTAATACAGACAAGTAGGCTCGGTAATGTGCGTTGGCACAATGTTCCGACCCCGCTCATCCACAATCTTGACTTAACTGGCTACCAAATGAGGTAGAGATAGAAAACTTTCAAAAACATATATATCGTTCAACAAACCACTAATGGAATAAACTACCAGTTCAGAGGCCAATGAAACTTGTTGTTAATAGGACTACTAGAAAACACGATCATAAAAATCAAATAGCAAACGTTAATTACAATTACGACCCAGACGCGATGTCTATATTTAAAAAAATCAAACTCGCATCCGATAAAACCTAAACAAAACAAATCAAACTATACTTCATTAGAAAACATATGCAACCTGACAAAAAAGAGCAAAAAGGGGGTGATTTTCAAATAAACATTTTTATTTTTGAAAACAATTATTTTCAAAGTGATTAACATGATTAGATATCAGCTGAACTCACTAAAATGCTCATTTAAATCTCCATAGGAAGCAATTGAGTGCTGTCCTTATCCAGTGTACGTCATAAAACTTAAAAAAAGGACAAATACCGGCAAAATTAAAAGTTCACACTTTGCGCGAAAATGGCAGTGAAGACATTAAAACCACAAGTTAGCCACTAAAATCAAACTGTTCTGTTGGGCAATTTTTCAAAGCCATTGGGACCTACCATTAATGTTATAAACTAAAAAGAAAGCAACAGTCCTATAAAATGTTCAAATGAAACAAAATCACCAGCATCTTACAAAACCTCGTAGTAACAAAGCCGACAAACAAATGGCTGAAGGAAACCCGTTATAAAATTAAAAATGAAATTATAGCTCACTGGAAAAGGGTTGTGACCTGTCTTTACAAAGACTATACAAATCGACCAAAAACGGCAGAGATGAAAAATCAAATGTCATAACAGATTTCGACTGAAAGGGATGGCTTAAATTTCAACACCTCAGTGAGCCAATTCCGCCCGTTATCAATTAGACTAATTCAACAGACTACAAAACAACAGCAAGTTCAGGCAGAAGTCAAGACTTCAACCATTTTTAGGACATCACAAGAAGGCACTATAATCAGAAGATGTTATCTGCAAGAACTGTAAATCATCACTTGTTTCTCATCTGAACTTCAATGTGTCTTCCTTACAAAAGGACTATGTAAAAACGATTAAAAAACCCAAAAATTGAACAGTATCGAAAACATCTTATAAAATTAAATGGTCGAAGCCATCAGTCAACATACAGACAACAGAGAAATTAAGGTTTGAATCAACAAAATTAGTCGAGACTTCTTATTATTGAGATTGAGATAAATGATGACAAAAATGAGAGCAATAAGGAGACAGTTGAACTAACGCATTTGAAAGTCATAAACTCATTTGAAAGTCATTAAAACAAATAGCTGTAAACTCTAATAGCTAAATAGGTTCACCTATACTTCATGGGGAAGCAATGAGAACTATCATTATCAGGTACATGATGTCGTACATCACAGAGAAAGACGAACACAGGCAAAAACTTAAGTTCAAGCCATTAAAAACAACCTATTCAACAAAAACAGTTAACAAAATCAGTAGCGCTTTTTTCAACACTGCATTTTTCCAACTCTGCATTCCTTCGACTGGAGTTGACAACAATATGATAATTCGACAAGGAAACAAAATGAACGCATAAAATCTGCAATTATAATCAATTTTACTTTCAAAACTCAGAACCAGGGAACCATTGATTAAATATGAAACCGCTACAGACATTAATTTATTACTCACAGGAAAAAGTTTTTTGCCTGCCTTTAATGAGACTACGGCAGAGGTTGAGAAAGAAAGATAAAAAGGCAAAGTTCGAAGATTCCTCAACATTTTCTGAAAATAAATATATTCAAAGTCCTAAGAGACATTAGATAACAACTGAAAGCATTGTCTAGGTTCACTCATAACTCATAAAGAAGCCAATTGGATCTAACTCAAAGAAGTCATTGGACTACAAAAGTACAACAATTGAAAGCAGAACATCAGAAGTCTATAAAATGTCACGAAAACATTTGGATGTCATCTGTCGATAATCGAGCCCTGATTTGAACTTCTTGTCAGTAATTAACACAAAAACTACAAATGCGGAAATATTTTGCAAAAAAGGCCACGCCCCAATAAAATCTTTAAAATATTAATTGTAAGGATACATGGCTAGATCAAGATCAGCCCTGATATTGCTGCGCTTCTAAAAACACTTACTTGTTCAAATGGTTGCGAAATAGATCACTTTTTAAACAAAAAGTTTTTCAGTATTTCAAAAATAAAAACTGCATTTTGTATAATTATCAAGTTTATATTTGCGAAAAACTGACAAAATTATACCTCCAGAAGCTCTTAAAGCCACAGGGAGTCAAACACGTTCTCTTTTTGAGCTTACGAAGAATATGTCCACAGTTTTTAGTTGCCGACTTCCAACAATTTAAAACAAATAACACTGTCATTAACAATTTTAAAACATTTTAGCAAAATTGACAAAAATTGGGACAAAAATTACGGGACAAACGAACAAAAACAAACATAGCTGGCAGATTGCCAGAAAATAGCCGCAATAGATTCGTAGATCAGCAGTCTAAAAAAACAGTAAAAAAGACAGACCAAAAAAATTCGTCTTTTCATTGAAGGCTGATCTGTTATATTTTGAATAAAAATCTGTATAAGTTATCGCTTCCTCTATTAGTTGATCTCTAATAACCTTCATTTAGAGTGACACACACCCATTTGACCTTATCTCTTTGAATTAAAATAATTAAAAAACAATTTCAAAGTTTGGTCACAATTTCAAGTGTGACCAAAAATTTAATCACGCGCATGAACAAAAAACTCGCTCCACAAAGAGCGAAAAATGACGTCACACATGCAATTCAGTTGAAATTGCATGAACGAATGAACAAAAAGTGGCTGTGACGTCATATGGTCGTAACAAAAATCATGACGACGAAATAAAAAAAAAACCAAGAGAAGGCCAATAATAGCCCCAGCTATCGCTGTGCGGCTATTAAAAACGTAATTCGGCCGAAAATTCGCAAAAAGTGAAATCTCGCAAGGTCCCTGTAAAAAATTCGAAAAAATCTTTAATTCCATATTCTACGTAGGACGGGCTTTCTAAAGATAACACTCAACTCTCCACGATGATTATATCGCTCGGCCACAATTGACTGAGCAAAAAAACCATTTGAGTATATAGTTCATCCCCCAATAAAGCGGGTCGGAGCAACAAAAACTACGTAGATTTTGACAACTTGAAAATGTTCCAACCTGTATTCGAGGTGTAACTGTGGTGCTCTTGACTTCATGGGTTCCAGTTTGATGGCCACGATCTCCTTAGTGTACATGTTCATTCCAACTCTCAACTCCCCAAAGTTTCCACAGCCTATCTTTTTTCCCACTCTATAGTTGGGACCCACCATTAGAGGACCCGATGAGCTCTGGCTCCCTAAAAACATTCAATTTCCATCGTAACGGTTGCATTTCAGAAGCAAAATTTCTGTCTTCAAATGGATATGAACAGATTGATCTTTTTAAAAATTATGGTTTGCCTAAGCTAGTAAGAGGAAATAGATCGAGTCACTACAATTACAGTTAATGTTAAATCAGAACAACAATGAGTAAAATATCAATTATATGATACTTATTTGCCACTAAGCGGTTTACTGTACTGCATTGCATGAGTTTATTGCATAAGCATATCTTAAGATCTTGCCCCAATATGCAAACACTGCTTAATTACAATTACACCAATCTGAAATCTTTTCGGAGAATGCTGCTTTAATCAAGATAAAAGGCGGTTTCAATCTCTCAAAAATTCATGCAACAAAAAGACATTTGACATTTATTATGGTGTAAATGACAACTAAACAAAGCATACTCGTTCAGCCAAGTGTTTAAAGAGCAAAAGCTAGTCAAAAAGAGCCCACAGATTCCGCATAACAGCCTCCAAACATACTGCTGAGACCCCTAGTTGAAAGTGACCATTGAGAGCCAAGGCAAACGATAAGCTGTGAGAAAAGAATCTGCATTGATATCCTTATATTGAAATTAGATTTCAAACACAAATATCTTCGAAGAAACACAGCTTTATAATACTCCAGTTGTGTTGAATTTGAAAACGAGTCATTTTTGAACACGAGCTATCCATTTGAACACGAGTCATTTCCTTATTGGGGGTAAATCATGTATCATTAAAAAAAACCTTGACCTTTAAGTCAACTTGACTTTAAGGTCATACAATTGACCTTAAAGCTCAACAAATTTGAAAAAATGACGTTACGCTCAAAAATTCAGCATACGAGTGGAAAAAATCAATGAACAAAAAGCAGACTGAAGTCTTGAGGGGTGATCAAACTAGCTGCATAAACAAGCCGAGTCCGAACAAAACAGTCCCAAATTGCAAAATACTCGCAGACAAAATTGTCCCGAATTGAAACAATTGTAAAGCAAACATAGAAACAATTACCAAACATAATCTATGACTTACGCTTCTGAATGCATTGTTTTTAATTGATATGAATTAGGATCAAACCAAAAACTTGTTTCCAAATACATTATTCGACAAAAACTGTTGTAATAAGCTTAATATTTGTTCAATGAAATCAAAAGCTAAATTAAGAAATGCCCTTCCCAACACTGGGTGAATAATGACTGGTCCAGGGCCCTCCAAGCACTACGTCTTCATAAAACTTTTCGTATTGTTCAAATCTATCAATAAAATGATAGCATTAAACACAAACATCAGCTGAGAAAAATGTAGAACAAAAGACAGAAAGCATTAGAAAACAAACAACTAATAGCGAAAGTAGACGAGTCAAACTAACAGCTTCCTTCTTCAACCACAGCTCCCATCGAAGCATCAACAATTTTGTGCCGCCTAAGTGTCCTTGAGCCTCCAATGCGAAGGATGGAACTCCTTAGGGGAGCAAGGCTCATTTTTCCTTAGATGTCCTTAGATATGATATGATTTCAGCGTAGCTGTCCTCTTGTCACGCAGAGAGCTTCGATGCCAGCTTTTTCAACTCTTTTGAAGCTGATGGGCCAGCTCCACCAGTGCATGCGAAGACAAGTGGATAAAATGTTTCTTTCTCAACATCAATTAATCTTTGTTCCTATTTGTTCTTTTTAATAGATTTATGGTACTTGTAGTCTTCGCTACTGCTTTCAGGGCAACTTCTTGCTAGAGGGTTGAAGAATTTTACATCATTTATGTTTTGTTGAACCTGATATCCCAAAGTCCGTTGGCCTTGATGTCTAATATTGCATCATCAGTTTTCGATGGTTAAAGAGCAAAGGTTCTCCCTTGCAAAAATTGAAGATGAGGTTCGATCTCGACATCATGACAGACATAACTTAAGAAGTTTGCAAAGGAATCCTGAAGTTCATTATGCCTCATGTGGGTGTATCCTCCTTTCAGACAGCAGAGGGCATCTGCCACAGTGAAGTTTTCATTGCATACTCATAGTGATGGCATCTTCACTGGATCCCAACCATAGCGAAGGGCAATGCCATCACGAAACTCGCTTTTCGTTAGGTCAAAGTGATATAGCTTCACTGGCATAGCGCTCAATCAGCTTTATGCTCCCTTTTCACCCACTAAATCAAGTGAGCAAATTTGATTCCCGTTCAATTTGCTCCTAATTCTCGTCTTTTCCGATTTGATATCAAGCTTTCTCCTTTTTTCATGTTATGTAAGATATGTTGTTGCTTTAGTTCGGCTTCAGTTAGAGATAGGGATAAAGGACTTGACACTTGAACTGATCGTTAATAATCTTTAAAACGGTCTTCAGGTTTAAGGATGTCCAGGCCACCCTCCCTTATCGACAACAAAAAGATTCCGGTATTTTTTTTATAGTAGGCGGGATTCTTTGATAGATTAGTTAATAGCTCATCTTTGATTGAATTCTCACATTCTTTTAACAGGTCTTCAATATTAGGTGTTGTAAGAGCTATGAAGGTCACTTTATGCTGAACCGATGAAGTGAACTATTTATAAACATTTTTACGATTTATAAAATAGAAGTGAACGATTTATAAAATACAACCATATGAATAACTTAACGGTTTTCTTTCTTAATTGGTGTGCATATGTTTAACTATGTATTTAGTTCGGACTATTTTGTCTGGTACTGTTTTGTCTGCTTTCTTGGGACTATTTTGTCTGGGAATATTTGGCTATTTGGGACTGTTTTGTCTGTTCATCACTGAAGCAGAGGGCAAATTAACAGAAATTATCCATGAGGTCAATTACAGCCTTAGCCAACACAGCGCGGCTACTAAAAATCAGACATCAACACAAAAAATGTTTATGTGTTGTTCGATGGACACCAGATGAACCAAACTGGAAAATCGACTAGTTCATGTCAGATGAATTGATCTCAATCACTGGTCCGCTATAAGGCAAAAATGTTCACATCTAGAAGTATTAGAGGTCACTGTTGTCCATAAAGTTAAATTAAATCAAATACACAGTTGTCATCACCATCGAGAAGTTATCAGAGCTGGGAGGTGATGCTGAGTTGACTAATTTTCATTACGCAGCAAAACGTTACATGTGGCCTTTTTTCGGCCGATTAGATCAAATCGTGGACAAATGTGACAACACCTCGTCACATTTGTCCACAATTTACGTCACTACTTTCCACGGTCGTTTTTGCATTCAATTAGCCTACCGCTAGAATTCTCGATTTTATTTAAGACATAGTTCAAAAACTAAATTTTGTTAATTACCATATTCTGATTACGTTCATACCAGCATTTTCGCCTTTTTCAATCCGCAACCAGTAAAATGGCTTTTTTCAACAATTGCCCCCTTAGTACCTAATAGAAAATCGCCCCCTTCTGTGATATACCTTCCACAATATTACTTGGCCTACAGTTTAGATAGCTGAATATCAGTTTAAGCGCAAATGCGGACCGCTGTTCACGACCATGCCTCTCATGCGCTGTGGGATGTCATCTAGAAATCGCGGCTCCGTTATCTAACATAGCATGCGCATACAAGGCAAGTTATTAGTATTCTGATTGGTTAATAAATTGATCGCTTAAATTCTATTCAAGAAAAGCCCCCTTTTGCAAAAGGGGCAATTGTTGAAAAAGCAGTCACGTGCGTTTAAGTTGCTCTCTTGATTTCAACAAGCAAGAGGAAAATAGAAACAAATTTTACACTGAATCTTGAGCACCCTAGACTGATCCCCCACCAACTTTTTTTTGGCTGTTATCATATCAAAAGCACTGTGTACGTGAGCAAATCAATTATGTAGTGGTTCTTCAGCAGCTTATGTGGACCTCAAACCGGTGAGATCTAACCAAAACGACCCCCGCCCTAGTTTTTTATAATCTGGTGAGATAAAAAAAACTTGGTAGGCAATTGCGCATTCAATGTTAACAGTTATGAAAACTAGAGAAAGCAACAAGGTTTTGTTAGCTGAGACTGACGAAACTACAGAGCTTAGTCAGGGGGCAAAACAATGCAATTCATCTTCGGGACTGACTCAGCAAATGAATAATTTAATAATTGATGACACCGCTTCCCGCTTTCAAGTGCCCCCCAAAACAACACTTTTCTACCCCGACAAAAAAGATAAACTGTACCAGATATCTGTTATCGAACATCATCTTGGAAAAACTAAAATTAGATATGACCAGTGGGGACCGAACTTTGATGAGATTGTGTGCTCCAAATCAATATGGGCCTACTCGCAATTTACGCCTTTACTGTCTAAAGTGAAAAAGATACCACGCGATTTAGCGAAGCGGATAGACGAGATTGTGCAATCCGCGAGTTCCCCAAATCTAGCTGCAACAGACATAAATCTAAATGAACTCCCAGACCTCGAAACCATCAGCAAAAAGCACATCCCTACCCTAAGGTTTATTCCTGTAAAGTTTCGGGTGAGATGGTCAGAATTAATAACATCCGTTATCGATGCTTGCATTTCACGCGCTCAATCGTTAGAGAATTGGAAAAAGCTCTTTGCAATTAGCAAGTGTGTTCTACGCGCGTCTAATCGTGGCGGTAAGAAACACAAGCAGCAGCAAGAGAAACGGTTGTTGAGCAGACTTGAGCGATGGAAATCAGGTGATTATGCTGCACTGTGGTATGAGGCAGCCACAATGAAGCAGTCAAATAAAAAAGCATTGAGTCAAAAGACGCTTTAGCAAGCCGCGCGAAATCTCTTTGCCTGCAGGGGCAGTTTGTGAGGGCAGCGAAAGTTCGGTCTTCTGACAATGCTGCAACGTTGAATGAACTTAAAAGGCTCCACCCTAAGGAAAAGCAACCTGATCCCCAATTTGATCAAGATGCTAACACGAACGCATTTAAATTTGACGAGGCATCAGTATTCTCCCAAATCGAGTCGTTCTCCAAATTTACTGCAGCTGGGCCGTCAAAAATGTATCCCGAGCATCTGCTGCATGCAGTAAACTGTGGTGCCCCTGATCAGTCAAAGCGAGCAATCACTAGTTTAACGAAATTCGTCGACTTAGCCAGCAGGGGTCAGCTTCCCGAATTCGTTGCTCCTATACTATGCAGTGCAACACTAACTGCATTGAAAAAATTGAAAGCTGGGGTTCGTCCTATCGCTGTTGGGGAAGTCATTCGACGTCTTATTGCTAAATGCATAGCTCGTGAAGCGAATTCAGAAGCTGCTGATCTATTTAACACAAAACAATTGGGAGTAGAAGTCAAGGGTGGTGCTGAGGGGATAGTACACGCAACAAGAGTTTCCTTTGAAAAACTGCAAATAAAAAAACTCCGGAATATTGCAGATTGATTTCAAAAATGCCTTCAATTCGGTAAAAAGGAGCAAGGTTTAGGAAGCAGTGGCAAAATTCTTACCTAGTGTTGCCCCTTTTGCGACATTTTGCTACTCACAACACAATAATTTGCATTTTAACAACACATACTTAAGTAGCCAATCGGGAGTTCAACAAGGGGATCCTTTGGGGCCGCTTTTGTTTTCACTAGCTCTGTGACCAATCATTAAGGAAATTGAAAAGAAGACACCAAATATAGTACAGCATAATTGGTATTTGGATGATGGCATCCTTGCTGGTACTCACCAACAACTTTGCACAGCTTTGAATTTGTTGACAAATTTGGGTGAAGGATGCGGTTTAGAGCTCAGAATAGAAAAATGTGAGCTTTGGTCACCCGTTGATCTGAACGCTATAGACAACAGAGTAAAGAGAAATAGCAAAGAAGGACTTGAGATCTTGGGCGCTGCCATCGGCAATCCCAGCTTTGTTGCTACATCTTTGAGAAAAAGAGTCAACAAAATAGAAAAACTACTCGAAAACCTGGCGTATCTAGACGACCCACATTGCGCGCTTGGAATTCTTCGAAGCTGTCTTGGTGCCCCAAAGATGGTATATTCCCTGCGATGTAACACTCCATCTGAAGAATTCTCTTTTATTTTGCAGAATTTTGACAATCTTCAGAGAACAACATTTGAGAATATGTTAGGCACCGTTATAAGTGACAGCGCTTGGAAGCAGGCTTGTCTACCGATAAACAAAACTGGCGTTGGTATTAGACAAGCAGTTGACCAATTGAAATCGGCGTTTGTTGGGTCAGTATCACAGGCAGACGCTTTAGTTGAACAAATAACCGGTGAGAAAATTACAGACAACCAAATTTTCAAAGAAACAGTGGAAGAACTGCAGAATCTAGAAATTAGCCAATATACACAACACAAGATCCAGGAGGCACTTGACGATGCTGCTTTTTCTGACCTTCTTGGTAATCAGATTTCAAATCGAGAGAAAGCTCGTTTGCTTTCACTAACGTTGCCTCAATCTGGTGCCTGGCTTTCCGCACCTCCAATCCCTAGTCTGGGCCTTCACATTCAGCCAAATGAATTCAGAGCCGCCTTGAAGTATCGGATTGGTGCTCCGTTATACATTGAGGAACGAAAATGCCCTTACTGTCAAAACGACAGACTGGACAAGCTGCGTGATCACGCTTTAAGCATGGTCGGGGGGATATGATATCACGGCACGATAGAGTGAGGGATAGAATATTTGCTGCTTGCTCGACCGCAAACTTATCACCCGTCTGCGAACAGAAAAATTTGATTCCAGATAATAACTCAAGGCCAGGAGACATATACTTGCCCAGCTGGTCAGCGGGACAACCATCTGCATTAGACGTAACCATAACTTCCCCACTGCAGCCCAGTCTAATTTCAGATGCGGCGAGGAGGTGTGGTTTTGCTCTGACAAATGCTGAAGATAGGAAATATGAACAATATGCTCAAAAATGTGCCGAAATAGGTATCCAGTTTGTACCACTCGCGTTTGAATCTTTCGGGGGCTTCTCAGATTTGGTTCGAAAAACTTTGAAACGTATAGCCTTGCTTGCCGATAACCGAAACTTTCAACCAGCTGGTTTATCAATTGCCTACAATCGGTTATCTCAAGGAGTCTCAGTGACTTTAATGAGAGGTTCAGCCACAATGCTGATCGCCAGAGATCCCCTGTTATGAGATTCATTCCTGCGACAACACCCTCAGCCCCACAATGGTTAATTTAGTCTTGGCTCTCCCAATTTTAGTTGCCCAGTTATTGCTGTGCGCGAATTTGCTTGTCACCCAATGAGTGGGGACAATGCTCATTTCTTCCGTTCAATCCGATTGTGTGGGTTGATGATGACGAAGAAATTTTGAAGACGCGATTGTGAGGGCTTCTGGGAACAAATAAAAGGCAAATACTCAATTGCGTGGGCACCATGGTGATTTGTGGGCACAAGGCTGATCGCAAGAAAACTTTCTGAGAATCCACTGAATTTAGAAATGATTTCAACCATGATTTCCCCAACCAAGCATATCTTGGAAAAATGTTTTTTCTGTAAAATTACGAAAAAAATATCAATACTGTTTTAAAAAAAAATTGTTGAAAAGATTGTTGTCTAAAAATCTATTAGGCTTTCTATATGTTCTGCTTATTTGGGCACTTTGTAAGCAGTTTTTGCTCGACAATAGCTCAAAACACAAATTGTGGGCAAATGTGACGGATATTTCCAAATTTTCTCTTTGAACTAAAATAGCCTTACTGACACTGGTTTCAACGCTCGCTTATAACTCTAATCTTAAAATATAAAACTTGAAAGCCGCAACAATATCAATGAAATTTGCTCGCTTTCGTGTACGTTTTGCGGCATAATGTCGTGTGTGCTAATAACCGGGTGGTAATGTTTGTTCCGACCCCTTTGAGGGGGGGACTATATACTTAAGTAGTTTTTTTTGTTCAGTCAATTCCGACGGATCGATATATTCATCGTACAGAGTTGTGCGTGGTATCATTAAAAAATCCGTCCAGGGTAGAATATGGAATTAAAAAGATTTTCTGAATTTCATTTTTTAGAGCAAGTTATCGTGAATCGATTTGCGTTAATTTTTTTTCACAGTTTCCGGAATTTTTGCCAAAAATTTCGTCAACTTTGCTAAAATGATAAAATTGTTAAGAACAGTGTTGTTGATTTTATTCTTAGAGACAAAAAGTATTGTTGACTATTCTGATTTACTTTTTTGGCAAAAATTTTGGCTAAATATTTCAAAATTCACCCTTTTTCAAAATTCAAAGCTTTTCAAAAAATAAGGTTCTATAGTCCACTTTGATTGAAATTGCGGGAATTACAAACTCAAAAACAATTAATACAATTTTATAAAACTCCAAAGAAGGTTAGTCCTACTTCCACTTCCATTGAGAGTTCTCTGTAATTAAAACTTGGCCGTTTTTTGCTATCCTTACTCGATGATTATCGAAAACGAAACATTTATTTTTGAATTTTAACTAACAAATTTTCTATATCTGTAACATTCTAAAAAGTTAAGTGTTCCTAATGAACGAACAGCATCAGCAAGGTTGGTTTTGGACCAATCGTGGACTGTTATAATCTAATAATAATTTGGATTGTAATCGGTCGGTCTTCTTTTTAAAAAAATCGATCTTTTTTACATTAATTCAAGAACAGAATTCAAATCAAAGCTCCTTGGTGATAGTCCAACTAGCTTCCTAAGCACCTCCAAAAAATCTAGTCTTTTTACTCAAAAGTTTATGGTCGTTTTGACATCAAATACTTGAATTTTAAATAAACAATGGCTTATTGAACTTTGCCACTTGTTTTTAATTTCGTCAACCTGAAGCTTTATTGCCGTTTTACGCGTTAAAGTATGATTTTCTGGCAATTTTTTTAGGCATTTTTTCTCACGTTTCTTCCTCGTTTTATCACAATATCACATTATTGACAGTTCACATATCACATTTTTGGCGTTCAAAAATGCAGAATTGAACATATCAAAATTTTCAGAGGTACAGATTACGGTTTTAACGGCTTCGACACCACTCGCTGAATTTAATCGAATTTTTTACGTTTGTATTTAACTTTCTTTTTTTCTTTGCCTTTTTAGTCGGATAAAATTTTCTGGATAACGACAGGTCTTATTGACTTCTAATTGAAGAATAGATAAGCCGACGTTCTGTTTTTGGTAGATAGCTGATGGCTCTCATGCCTTCGAAAACAATTGTTTTCAGAAAAAAAGACCTGATAACACTTTGTTGCATTTTTGTTCTATTTATTGTCTATTTTTTACCTAGACACGTTATATATGACATTATTGGCGCCAGGGCAAGGAGAAAGTGAACAAAATAAAATATTTTAAAGCATTCGTTATGACTTTACTGGCTTTGACACGGGCTTTTCGCAAAACAAAGTTAATTTTTGTTTTTACTTATATTTGACGTTCTTTTTGTAGACGTAGGACATATTCTGAAAATTTACAGGTTTCAAAGGCTTCCTTTTGACGAATAAACGAAACTATTTAATTTTTTCATTTTGTACCTAATGGCTTTCATGACTTGGAAAATAATTTTACTCAAAAAATACAAAAGTATTACTTAATTTTGCCTTTTCTTTTTTGTCTACTTGTAAACTAGTCTCATTGAAGAGGTCACATACCACATTATCGGCGTTCGCAGAAGGCGCAATCGAACATATTTTGAGGGCAATATATGGCTTTACAGCTTCGAAAGCGTTTTCCCGCAAGTTTTAATTGAATTCTTTTTGTAACCGCATAAAAAATAGAATATTGACAGGCCTTAACGCCCTCCTATAGAAGCATAGGTAACCATAGATCTCTTAGATGTTTTTAGTTGATATCTAATGGTTTCCATTACTTGAAATAAATTGTTTTTAAAAGTACAAGCGAGTTTTTTAACTTTGCTCTTTTTGTTCGTTTTTTGTCTAATTGTTACCCAGCCTTATTATGGACTGGTCCCATATCTTTTCTAGTAAAGTACAAGTTATTTGTTTAGCTTCAGTTTCGTCTGACGCTAATTTGACTGTTATTAAGTTTTTTAAATGGAGAAAGTTTTGGATATAATTAATGTTTGTTGTTTGATTTTGCTGTTCGTCTTGACTCGCTTTCTTAATAATGGCAAATCTCATCAATCTAATGCGGCATTTCTACTCCACTGAGTCGTTTGCTTTGGAGGCGATCTTTTTATTGATATACCAAATGTTTTTTTTAAAAACGCTTGAATTTTTGGGTTTTTTTTTAATCTGTTCCTCATTTGGTACACAATTAAGCCAAAAATGTGGATAAGCGGTTTCGGAACTTTATGTGCAATCGCACATTACCAAGCCTCCTCGTTTAATTAATTCTCGTTGAGATCAAAACAATTGAATAACTTCACCCATAGCTGATTAGGTCAACTTTTGGACCACTCTTCATAAAGCAACAATGGCGAGAAAAGAGCTTCGGAAAAAAGTCTAAGCTTAATTCGGAGTTCACCCACTGTTTCAGATTTTAATGGTATTAATTGTGCGCTAGCAGTTATTTCATCAGTAAGTTATTCAAATGTTGTTATTATCTGCTAAACAACTGTTGTTATGCCACTTGTTAAAGCAACGAGAGTTGAGTAAACAGCTATTTCATCGATAATTTATGCAACAGCTGTTGCAAAAACGAAAGTTGACTAAACTGCATTCGGTGAAAACTTCATTACACTTTCTGAAGTAACATTACGAAAACTGCAGATCTCAACTGACGAAATACTGAATGAAGGCGCTTCAGATCACGCAGAAAAATTCAAGCGTGAAAAATTCAAATCAGTCACATGAAAGCGAGACAAAAGAAATGCTGTAAAAAGCCCAATTCGTCAGAGCCCATATCACCACATTATGTCAAGAAGATAAGCAATTATATCTTTGCACTAGAATCATAGCTTATGGCAAACGCGAAGCTGACTCAGATCTAGAGTGCTTCCAACTTCCTGTAGAGCTGCTTACAACCAACCTCCGGCAGAGCTACCAGGGTTGGAAGAGCCAGTCGTGTTTCCTCCTCCGCCTCTGTTAGTCTGCTGGTTGCGATTCTGGGAAGACGCAGATCGCCTCGTCCTGTCCTGGGACTGGCTACTCCCAGGTGGTGCGCCCTGTGTCATCCTCTCTGGTGAGAAGGGGAGGGGTAGGGAAATCAGGATGGACACTACTCAGTTGAGACGCTGCCAAATGTCAGAGTCTCACCTATTTGGTTGCAGAGCAGATATACTGACTTAGCTACAACATCTTTTCATCTGAAAACACATTAACACTGCATTAGCACGCAATTATACATAATGAAAAACAGGATTTTCTTTCGTTTTGTCTCCCCAAAACATCATGCATCCCCAGACACATAGCACGTGCCATTACATAGTTATTCATTATGCAAAATATGCCACTTGCGTCTTGGGGGTGCAAATAATACGCACTCACTAAGCTGGGGGGTACAAAAGGAAAAAATTCAAAAAGCTTTTTTTTGTAAAAGGTCCATGGCAATGAATGAGTTGTTGCTTTTTCTCCCAATGGCATATATTAACCTAAAATTGATATTCTTTGGCACCTAGATTTCTTTCGTTGTGGCTAGCGTAACATTTAATCTTGTATTGAACAATTCAGACTACAATAAAAAGGGACATCCAATTGTTTATTAAAGGGAACACTCCAGCTTTGCTAAAGTTCAAAATATTGAAAAAAAAAACAAACTTTACTTCAGGGCAAAAAAAATATCAGAGGAAGAAAATCATTTTTAAAACACCTGTTAATAATTAGCTGCTGGAATAATTCAATAATCTATCAATCTAAAAGACTTATATTATTTGAAATTCGGAACGTATTCGAAAAGTGTTTTTCAGCTAATTTCTGAGAACCCTGTTATTCTTGGTGCTTACTTTACAAAAAAAACGGAAATCTACGCAAAAACTGTTCTGGTGCCTTCATTGAAGGCACATCAATTCAATTTCTGCTGTCAAAATTGATTTTTCTAAATCCTAAAGATGGCTGTTTTGTTATTAGTTCACGCAGTCCGGATGTTCGCGCGTAATTAAGCTTTAATATGCCGTATAAGCAGGAAGACAGACAGCAGTAAATAGTACAAAACTTAGCATTTAAGTTTATCATCTGTTTTATCTTTCTGGGCATGCTGTGAAGTAGGGCAAATCAACAGAAACTGTAAAAATATCAAAATGTGGGTCGAAGATGCAAATAGCAATAAAATTATCTCTGCAACAGTAGTTCTCTTATAAAAAGCACAAAAATTTCGAGGCTTCAAAAACGGAATACCATGTCGAAAAAGATTGCTCGGAATGACTGAGGTTACTCAAAAGAAAATCACGATAACATTAAGGCATTAGCCTTAGTGTGATAAACTAAGGCGCTTAAATGTTCTCAAACTATCAGCAACACCAAAATAATTACACTTACTGTTTCCAACGGTTTTTCAAAATGGAATATATATGCCAGGCCTGCTTAATTCTTTAGCCAAATTTTTACCTTCTGATTACGTATCGTGGAGAAAAATCCTTTCGTAGCCTTTAGAGGATGTGATTTTTATTTAAAAACTACAAATTTCAAATGCAGCTTAAAAAAGGGAGTTCTTTAAAAAAAATTAAAAGAAAAACAGGAAAAGGTGGATGGTGGTGGTGGTGGTGGGGGGAGTTGATGCGATAGTTCAAATTATACTGAAAATAAGATTGGTAGAAAAGTTATCAATAAAATACGTTCATATAATTTCATTCGATTGTCCAAACTTGCTTGCAAACAAAACAAAGAGAAAAACAATCTTTTCCGTTTTTGCTTCCATCAGTAAGTTAAGCAACCCCAGTAACAGAGCACGTATCATTACATAACAAACCATTTAAAAAAATATAGCACGTGCGACTTTGGGTGCAAATAAAATGCAGCCACTAAGCTGGGTGACACAGACGGAAAAGATCCAAACATCTTCTTAAATAGCTCTTTTATACACAAAAAATTGATTTTTAAAAAACTTTTTGCAAGCTCTTTCTATTTTTCTTAGTACACCTCTTAGGTTTTTAATTTTTTTTGGGGGGGGATCATGGGATAGTTTAAATTATATTAAAAATGCGATTGGTAGAAAAATTCTCAATGAATTACGTTCATATAATTTTATTCGATTGTACAAACTTGCTTGCAAACAAAACAAAGAGAAAAACGATCTTTTCCGTTTTTGCCTCCATCAGTAAGTTATGCAACTCAGTAACAGAGCGCGTATCATTACATAACAAACCATTTGATCCATACATCTTCTTAAACAGCTTTTTTATACACAGAAAATTGATTTTTAAAAAACTTTTTGCGATCTCTTTCTATTCTTCTTAGTACACCACTTAGGGTTTAATTTGGGAATCTAACAGCTGAGCAGACGCTAAATTTTAATGAAAAAACAACGAAAAACATTTAGTTTACTTCATGTTTGGAATCTTAAATGATTTTTCCAGACAATTTATTGCTTTACAGTTAGCGTTTTTTAAAAAATTAATTTGACAGAATCCAAATGAACAACTGGTACTTCATAGGCAAACGAAAACTACAGCAAACATTTTTTTCTAGAAATTGGAAAAGTGAAGAGGAGATGGAATAGTTCGTTTATCACTTTGATTTCCTCTAGCTTCTCCAAAAAAAACTAATTTTTCTTTATTCTTTATTGCAAGAGCTTTATATCATAGACCATTTCCTTTTAGACAAACGAGCAGAAGCATAATTTTCTAAGGAAAAAGACCAGAAGGTGTTTAAAAAAATAACTTAGTTCGAAATTGATCTGATTGATATTTCACAGAATTAACCGAATTTGGGATACTTGAGACGAGAAAAACAAATTGGTAAGAAAGGATAATTTTTCATTTCCATATTTGTTCGTGATTCTTCAGGTAACTTTAGAAAATGAGCTCTCAATTGACCTGCAGTTGACCACTAACTACAGTCATTCTAAAATGTGAGATCACCAGTTTAATTTCGCTTCAAAAAAATTAAAAAAACCTTTGCAGAAAATTTTGATAATAAAATGATATTCAAAAATATAACAACTGGAAAGGCAACAACTTGAGAAAAGAACAAAAAACAATTTCAACCTCCTTAATTCAGACTGAAAATGACTTGGTGCTTGTAATATTCAAACGGTCAAATTTGGATTAACACTCCGATTTAATGGAAAATCAATTGGAGTCCAGTATCTTTTTCACTTCATATAATAAAAACAGTTTAAAAGTTTAAACAGTTCACTGAGGCAGCAAAATTTTTTCTTAATACCAAAATTCTTGACAAAAGCATTTCCTCTAAATAATTGAGGTTCACATTAGTCTATGATCAGCCCAATTTATTATATATGGGTAATTCGCAGCAGAAGAACGGAAAAGCTATCGAATAACAGAAGCCACCTGCATATAATTAAAAGTCGAAGAACGTCAGATCATTTGAGCATCGCAAAACTGATAGTCAAAAGAGCTGTTCCTCTCAGATCTAAAGGATTTTGGAGAAACTTGAGACTTGTGACGGAACATTGTGCTACGCAGTCTCCCACGGGCCGTCTTAAGGAATTACGTGGCACTGATTAACTCGTCAGTTTTTCAAAGTGAAAAAACAAGAAAAGTTAATTCTTCGATATCAAAAAACGCCTATAACATAGCAATTCAAAACAAAATCAAATGCAAAACTCAATAATTTCAGTTTACAAAAGAATTTCTCGAATGAAGGTAATTTAAAAGTGGATGTAATTCATAACTAAATGGCTGCTCAAAACAACGAAAATTTTTGTTGGATTCAAATATAAGCATCCAGGTATCACTTCAAATTCGCCCCGTGTAGTGCGCACAGATCACCACTGCCGGAACCATTTGCTTAAAACCCCAAAAAATCAACAGAAGGAAAACCATTTCTAATAGAAAATCATTAGGAGTTTCGGAAACAAAACAGGAATGCCATAACAATTATTTTTCATTACTCCACAACAAGTACACTTTTGTGATTTCGGGAGTTGTCTTGTAGCGCGTGGACAACAGAGACAAAACTTGACATTCTCACATTTGTAAGTAGTATTTCTAAGCGTGAAAAAACTACACGTTGATGGACCTTTTTACAACTTTGAATTTTACTCTTCTTTCCTAGAACTTAATTACTCGAATTTATTTAGTAGTTACTTGAGACCTAATTCAGAGACCGTTTTTCGTCAGCACCCTAACCTGGGCAGCTTCAAAACTTCTTATTGCCTTTTTTTAATAGCAATTAGTATTACGAGGGAACTCTATTTAAGATAAGATGAGATTTAATTTCTTCTTCATATACACATATACGCATGGTTATAAACAAAAAATTACATAACGAGAAGAAGAGGACAAAATACGGCACAAGCAGTACCCTATGATTATTGCCCTTAAACATAATTTTGATTAAGGGATCGTTGTGCAAAATATATGCGGCTTTTCAACTTTTCAAAATTTTTTTCCAAAAAGATCATGCTCTAGAAGATAGTTTAAAAGTTTCCTGCTTCTATTAGCGAGACTAAAATTATGTTTGTTTGCGTAGGAAGTTTTAACTTCAAGTTTATGCTTTGTTGCCAAACAAGTGTTATAGAATCTTCGACACGGTGATATTAAGCTGTTTAAATAATTAATTTCATGCAGGTTGTTTAGTGATTTTAGCGCAAAAAGCAATAAGTTTATGGTGTACAATTTATGCAGATAAGATTTTATTTTCGAAGAATCCATCGGTTGAATCCAAAATTTTTTTTGGAAAATATTAGTCTTTTTTTACATTTTTTAAAATGGGGGAAAGTTTTGCTTGCGATGTGCAACCGTATATTAATAGACCATATTCAATAACCTGAACTATGTGTACCTTATAGTATAACAAGAAAATATTTCTGCGTAATTCCTTAGCTTAGCAACTACCCCGCATTGCCGGTTCAATTTTTTAACTACGGAACCTATGTGGTTACTAAAATCTAAACCACCATCAATTTCGATACCCAAATACTTTGATGTTGATTTCGAAGTAATAGTATGATCAATGATTGAAAGCTCCTTTATGTTGGTTTTACTGAAGCTAACAAGTTCAGTTTTTGTCCAGTTCAAGGATAGTTTGTTCGTTTCTTGCTCAATGTCACCCGCGAAAAAGAGGTTAGTATCATCGGCAAACATGTAGGGCACTGCTTTGTTACATACACGGGGTAGATCATTAAAATAAGTAGTAAACAGAAGAGGGCCAAGAATTGAACCTTGAGGAACACCAATTTGCAGTTTCCTTTTATCAGAAACTGCACCGTTACATTTAACCTGCTGAGTTCAATTTTATAGATAGCTTTAGATCCAGTTTAGAGCGACCGCCCTAATACCTATGTTTTCTAGTTTTCGCAGTAGAATTTTATGGTTTATAGTATCGAAAGCTTTCTCAAGGTTGAGAAATAATCCAAACCCTGAATCTTTTCGTAGTTGCTTGAATCTGATTTTTTCAGTAAATTCTGCGAGGGCATCGATTGTGGACAATTTTTGCCAAAATCGAACTGTTTTTTTGTACATAAAATCATTTTAACGAAAAAATCCATAATACGTTGAAAAATCGTTTTTTCAAAAATAATACTGATCGAAGGCAGCTATGATATTGATCTGTAGTTGCCTACAATGTTTTTAGGGCTTTTTATGTAACGGTATAACAGGCGCGTTTTTAAGCATGGCAGGAAAAACAGATTCTTCAATTGACCGATTTATAAAATATGCAATATAAGGAATTAAAACATCGGCAGATTGTTTTAGAATATTGCTCGAAAATCAGTTCAAACAATCAGTTTTTATTTTTCAAAGCAGCTATTATATTGGAAACATCAGGAAATCGTGTAGAAAAATTGTTTTTCCGAAGGAGTCCGTATTAGAGCATTAATTCGCTATTTTTGGAATCTTTTTGTTGATGTCAACGGCAATATTTGCAAAAAAACTCAAATTTTTCCGCCACCTTAGAGGTTTCAATATTGTTACCACAGTGGTAGTGGTGGTGGTGGTGGTGGGGGGAGTTGATGCGATAGTTCAAATTATACTGAAAATAAGATTGGTAGAAAAGTTATCAATAAAATACGTTCATATAATTTCATTCGATTGTCCAAACTTGCTTGCAAACAAAACAAAGAGAAAAACAATCTTTTCCGTTTTTGCTTCCATCAGTAAGTTAAGCAACCCCAGTAACAGAGCACGTATCATTACATAACAAACCATTTAAAAAAATATAGCACGTGCGACTTTGGGTGCAAATAAAATGCAGCCACTAAGCTGGGTGACACAGACGGAAAAGATCCAAACATCTTCTTAAATAGCTCTTTTATACACAAAAAATTGATTTTTAAAAAACTTTTTGCAAGCTCTTTCTATTTTTCTTAGTACACCTCTTAGGTTTTTAATTTTTTTTGGGGGGGGGATCATGGGATAGTTTAAATTATATTAAAAATGCGATTGGTAGAAAAATTCTCAATGAATTACGTTCATATAATTTTATTCGATTGTACAAACTTGCTTGCAAACAAAACAAAGAGAAAAACGATCTTTTCCGTTTTTGCCTCCATCAGTAAGTTATGCAACTCAGTAACAGAGCGCGTATCATTACATAACAAACCATTTGATCCATACATCTTCTTAAACAGCTTTTTTATACACAGAAAATTGATTTTTAAAAAACTTTTTGCGATCTCTTTCTATTCTTCTTAGTACACCACTTAGGGTTTAATTTGGGAATCTAACAGCTGAGCAGACGCTAAATTTTAATGAAAAAACAACGAAAAACATTTAGTTTACTTCATGTTTGGAATCTTAAATGATTTTTCCAGACAATTTATTGCTTTACAGTTAGCGTTTTTTAAAAAATTAATTTGACAGAATCCAAATGAACAACTGGTACTTCATAGGCAAACGAAAACTACAGCAAACATTTTTTTCTAGAAATTGGAAAAGTGAAGAGGAGATGGAATAGTTCGTTTATCACTTTGATTTCCTCTAGCTTCTCCAAAAAAAACTAATTTTTCTTTATTCTTTATTGCAAGAGCTTTATATCATAGACCATTTCCTTTTAGACAAACGAGCAGAAGCATAATTTTCTAAGGAAAAAGACCAGAAGGTGTTTAAAAAAATAACTTAGTTCGAAATTGATCTGATTGATATTTCACAGAATTAACCGAATTTGGGATACTTGAGACGAGAAAAACAAATTGGTAAGAAAGGATAATTTTTCATTTCCATATTTGTTCGTGATTCTTCAGGTAACTTTAGAAAATGAGCTCTCAATTGACCTGCAGTTGACCACTAACTACAGTCATTCTAAAATGTGAGATCACCAGTTTAATTTCGCTTCAAAAAAATTAAAAAAACCTTTGCAGAAAATTTTTATAATAAAATGATATTCAAAAATATAACAACTGGAAAGGCAACAACTTGAGAAAAGAACAAAAAACAATTTCAACCTCCTTAATTCAGACTGAAAATGACTTGGTGCTTGTAATATTCAAACGGTCAAATTTGGATTAACACTCCGATTTAATGGAAAATCAATTGGAGTCCAGTATCTTTTTCACTTCATATAATAAAAACAGTTTAAAAGTTTAAACAGTTCACTGAGGCAGCAAAATTTTTTCTTAATACCAAAATTCTTGACAAAAGCATTTCCTCTAAATAATTGAGGTTCACATTAGTCTATGATCAGCCCAATTTATTATATATGGGTAATTCGCAGCAGAAGAACGGAAAAGCTATCGAATAACAGAAGCCACCTGCATATAATTAAAAGTCGAAGAACGTCAGATCATTTGAGCATCGCAAAACTGATAGTCAAAAGAGCTGTTCCTCTCAGATCTAAAGGATTTTGGAGAAACTTGAGACTTGTGACGGAACATTGTGCTACGCAGTCTCCCACGGGCCGTCTTAAGGAATTACGTGGCACTGATTAACTCGTCAGTTTTTCAAAGTGAAAAAACAAGAAAAGTTAATTCTTCGATATCAAAAAACGCCTATAACATAGCAATTCAAAACAAAATCAAATGCAAAACTCAATAATTTCAGTTTACAAAAGAATTTCTCGAATGAAGGTAATTTAAAAGTGGATGTAATTCATAACTAAATGGCTGCTCAAAACAACGAAAATTTTTGTTGGATTCAAATATAAGCATCCAGGTATCACTTCAAATTCGCCCCGTGTAGTGCGCACAGATCACCACTGCCGGAACCATTTGCTTAAAACCCCAAAAAATCAACAGAAGGAAAACCATTTCTAATAGAAAATCATTAGGAGTTTCGGAAACAAAACAGGAATGCCATAACAATTATTTTTCATTACTCCACAACAAGTACACTTTTGTGATTTCGGGAGTTGTCTTGTAGCGCGTGGACAACAGAGACAAAACTTGACATTCTCACATTTGTAAGTAGTATTTCTAAGCGTGAAAAAACTACACGTTGATGGACCTTTTTACAACTTTGAATTTTACTCTTCTTTCCTAGAACTTAATTACTCGAATTTATTTAGTAGTTACTTGAGACCTAATTCAGAGACCGTTTTTCGTCAGCACCCTAACCTGGGCAGCTTCAAAACTTCTTATTGCCTTTTTTTAATAGCAATTAGTATTACGAGGGAACTCTATTTAAGATAAGATGAGATTTAATTTCTTCTTCATATACACATATACGCATGGTTATAAACAAAAAATTACATAACGAGAAGAAGAGGACAAAATACGGCACAAGCAGTACCCTATGATTATTGCCCTTAAACATAATTTTGATTAAGGGATCGTTGTGCAAAATATATGCGGCTTTTCAACTTTTCAAAATTTTTTTCCAAAAAGATCATGCTCTAGAAGATAGTTTAAAAGTTTCCTGCTTCTATTAGCGAGACTAAAATTATGTTTGTTTGCGTAGGAAGTTTTAACTTCAAGTTTATGCTTTGTTGCCAAACAAGTGTTATAGAATCTTCGACACGGTGATATTAAGCTGTTTAAATAATTAATTTCATGCAGGTTGTTTAGTGATTTTAGCGCAAAAAGCAATAAGTTTATGGTGTACAATTTATGCAGATAAGATTTTATTTTCGAAGAATCCATCGGTTGAATCCAAAATTTTTTTGGAAAATATTAGTCTTTTTTTACATTTTTTAAAATGGGGGAAAGTTTTGCTTGCGATGTGCAACCGTATATTAATAGACCATATTCAATAACCTGAACTATGTGTACCTTATAGTATAACAAGAAAATATTTCTGCGTAATTCCTTAGCTTAGCAACTACCCCGCATTGCCGGTTCAATTTTTTAACTACGGAACCTATGTGGTTACTAAAATCTAAACCACCATCAATTTCGATACCCAAATACTTTGATGTTGATTTCGAAGTAATAGTATGATCAATGATTGAAAGCTCCTTTATGTTGGTTTTACTGAAGCTAACAAGTTCAGTTTTTGTCCAGTTCAAGGATAGTTTGTTCGTTTCTTGCTCAATGTCACCCGCGAAAAAGAGGTTAGTATCATCGGCAAACATGTAGGGCACTGCTTTGTTACATACACGGGGTAGATCATTAAAATAAGTAGTAAACAGAAGAGGGCCAAGAATTGAACCTTGAGGAACACCAATTTGCAGTTTCCTTTTATCAGAAACTGCACCGTTACATTTAACCTGCTGAGTTCAATTTTATAGATAGCTTTAGATCCAGTTTAGAGCGACCGCCCTAATACCTATGTTTTCTAGTTTTCGCAGTAGAATTTTATGGTTTATAGTATCGAAAGCTTTCTCAAGGTTGAGAAATAATCCAAACCCTGAATCTTTTCGTAGTTGCTTGAATCTGATTTTTTCAGTAAATTCTGCGAGGGCATCGATTGTGGACAATTTTTGCCAAAATCGAACTGTTTTTTTGTACATAAAATCATTTTAACGAAAAAATCCATAATACGTTGAAAAATCGTTTTTTCAAAAATAATACTGATCGAAGGCAGCTATGATATTGATCTGTAGTTGCCTACAATGTTTTTAGGGCTTTTTATGTAACGGTATAACAGGCGCGTTTTTAAGCATGGCAGGAAAAACAGATTCTTCAATTGACCGATTTATAAAATATGCAATATAAGGAATTAAAACATCGGCAGATTGTTTTAGAATATTGCTCGAAAATCAGTTCAAACAATCAGTTTTTATTTTTCAAAGCAGCTATTATATTGGAAACATCAGGAAATCGTGTAGAAAAATTGTTTTTCCGAAGGAGTCCGTATTAGAGCATTAATTCGCTATTTTTGGAATCTTTTTGTTGATGTCAACGGCAATATTTGCAAAAAAACTCAAATTTTTCCGCCACCTTAGAGGTTTCAATATTGTTACCACAGTCGTCAGTGAGGCAAACGCATTTTAACTGTTTGCCTTTCCCAGTCAACGTGTTTATTCTTTTATGAACAAGCTTCGAATCACCTATGCTATTCTGAAAAAAAATTTAGGTTTTGACTTGAGTTTTGTATTGTAACCGCAATTTTTTGAACTTGAGATAGTCAGATGGGTTTTTAGATGCTTTCCATTTCTTGCAACTTTTGTCTTTTTTAATTCTCAAGTTCTTAATTGCATTTGAGAACTGAGGTCTCAATTTATTGATAACCAACAATTTTAGTGGGAAAATTTTTTCGAGACAGATTAAGAACATCATAAAATTTGCGAAAAACGATATCATACCCATTTATAGAATTGAAATTACATTTGCTCAAAGAATGTTGTAAGAAAAATAAAAAATTACAATCCGTTTTTGGATTGCTCAAACTTTCATAAGATCGGACCGATATTTTGTCAGTACATTTTTCAACATCGATACTTATTGTGAGACAAATAGGAAAATGATCTGAAAAGTTTTCATGGAAAATTTGATTTTGAGAACTAAAGTGATCTGATATGATAAAATAATCTAACAGGCTATTTTTAGTGTCAGTAACGCGATTTGCTTCGGATCCTAAGATTTTTGTCCAATTGGACGTTGTAATATTCCAGATATATTGGCAATGTTCGGTACTTTTTAATATATCAATGTTGAAATCTCCACAAAGAATAACGTTTTGAGAGTGATTAATTATGCTCCAAAAATTGGTCTAAATTCTGCAAAACATTGTTTTTGCTGACGTTCGGAGGGTTGTAGACAACTACCACATTATGAAACTGATTTTTCAGTTTTATGGAAACACCTATTGCTTCATCAAAATTATCAACCTGGAAATCAGCGCAAACACCGCCAATTTTAACGTAAATTCCAACTCCGCTCCCAATAATTTTTCTATTTTTAGTAAAACACTTGGTAGTCGTCTATTTGTAAAAAGTTTTCTTCATCATCGTCCTTAAGCCACGTTTCAGTTAAACAAATAGCATGAGGTGCTGATTCGAAGCTTGAAATAAAAAATTAGAGTCCCTCGAGGCTAGCTTTTAGTGGCCTATGTTAAAATTTATGACACAAAACTTATCTGTTTGTTTATCTCTGCATCGTTTTTTTGAAATCCTGAGTTTACCATGTTCATTTTCATTCGTGGTGCGCTGCTTTTGTCACGCTCGTCCAGAATTTTGTTGAACATCCCCATAAGATAAGCTGGTTCACCGGCTGGTTGCATTGTGTTTTGGTTCTGCCCTGAACCGCACTACTGAACCGGTGATGATCGGAGGAACGTTGCGGTTTGTACACGTCGTTGAGAGTTTCTTACGTGAGGCGTGGCTCTTTTCCGAAAATCCAGTACCTATTTTCTCGTCAAAAGCCTCCAAATCTGAGACGTCATCAATTCCTTGATAGTAAGTCCCGTCGTTTACAAAGACCTGTGATTTTCGTATGCGATAATCCAGTTTAATTTCTTTAGCAGCAAGCTCAATCTGAGTATCTTTTTCAGCCGACCTCTCTTTAACGTAAATGGACTGACCTTGCCTATTCCGTGCGTTTCTTAACCACGAAGATCGTTTGAGGATCAGGTCCCTTTGCCATATAAACTAAATGTACAAGGACCGGAGCAGTTGTACTATTCCTCAAAGGTTGCGCAATTGAGATATCCGATGGTTCGAGTCTAACTTTGCAGTAATTGTCGATCAGTGTAACAGAAATTGCAAGGTTGAACCATCTTGTGCAACGTCCGGGTTCACAAAAAGGAGGAACGGTCGATTGGCATATCGTTCCACTTTGGATAGCCTCTTTTCCAGAACGTAATTGTTGTTAACCTTCTTAACTTGTACTTCCGTCTCATTTCGTCTGTTTTCATTAGACTTCATTGTTTCACTTTGCTTCTTGATTGTAGCTATGAGATTGGACAAGAGAGATTTAATTTCCTCCTTGTTGTCGTAGTTGGCTTCAGCAATGGAGAGCTCTAATTGGTCCAGATCCTCCATTTCTAGATCGCTGTCCATTGAATGTAAACAAATAGTAAGCAGAAAGCAAATTTGAAAGCGCGCAGTTTTTCTCTCAAGTGTAAAGCGAGAGAAAGCAGAGAAAAGAAAGCGGCTGTTCTCTAGCTGTGCTGTGTGCTGTCTTTACTGTGCTGTGTACTGTTTTTAATAGTAATATTTGCATAGTAATATCTATTTAATAAGTTTATAACTTATTGGGCTATTTCTGTGTTTAATTATCAATTTGGCACTATTTCAGTTGGCGTTCTGGGAATTGACAGGTTGTTGAAAAATAAGAATCGTGGACAACAGTGACGGTGTGGATAACATTGACGGTGAGCGTGTACCACAGCGACGAAAATCTTTCACCGAAATAGTCATTGCGTACAAAAGAGATGGATGTTTCCAGTTTCATTAGCAGCACGCTCAATCTGAGTATCTTTTTCAGCCAACCTCTCTAACGTAAATGGACTTACCTTGCCTATTCCGTGCGTTTCTTAACCACGAAGATCGTTTGAGGATCAGGTCCCTTTGCCATATAAACGAAATGCGCAAGGACCGGAGCGGTTGTACTATTCCTCAAAGGTTGCGCAATTGAGATATCCGATGGTTCGAGTCTAACTTTGCAGTAATTGTCGATCAGTGTAACAGAAATTGCAAGGTTGAACAATCTTGCGCAACGTCCGGGTTCACAAAAAGGAGGAACGGTAGATTGGCATATCGTTCCACTTTGGATAGCCTCTTTTGCAGAACGTAATTGTTGTTAAGCTTCTTCTTAACTTGTACTTCCGTCTCATTTTGTCTGTTTTCAATAGACTTCATTGTTTCACTTTGCTTCTTGATTGTAGCTATGAGATTGGACAAGAGATTTAAATTCCTCCTGGTTGTCGTAGTTGGCTTCAGCAATGGAGAGCTCTATTTGGTCCAGATCCTCCATTTGTAGATCGCTGTCCATTGAATGTAAACAACTAGTAAGCAGAAAGCAAATTTGAAAGCGCGCAGTTTTTCTCTCAAGTGTAAAGCGAGAGAAAGCAGAGAAAAGAAATCGGCTGTTCTCTAGAAATGCTGTGCGCTGTTTTTACTGCTGTGTGCTGTTT
This sequence comes from Convolutriloba macropyga, assembly GCF_964194025.1. NCBI lineage: Eukaryota > Metazoa > Xenacoelomorpha > Acoela > Convolutidae > Convolutriloba > Convolutriloba macropyga. The sequence goes on along the minus strand of NC_134481.1, from coordinate 26,138,786 downwards.
TTGTGCTGTGTGCTGTTTTTGATAGTAATATTTGCATAGTAATAACTATTTAATAAGTTTATAACTTATTGGGCTATTTCTGTGTTTAATTATCAATTTGGCACTATTTCAGTTGGCGTTCTGGGAATTGACAGGTTGTTGAAAAATAAGAATCGTGGACAACAGTGACGGTGTGGATAACATTGACGGTGAGCGTGTACCACAGCGACGAAAATCTTTCACAGAAATAGTCATCGCGTACAAAAGAGAAGGATGTCTCCAGTTTCATTTCTTTAGCAGCACGCTCAATCTGAGTATCTTTTTCAGCCAACCTCTCTAACGTAAATGGACTGACCTTGCCTATTCCGTGCATTTCTTAACCACGAAGATCGTTTGAGGATCAGGTCCCTTTGCCATATAAACGAAATGTACAAGGACCGGAGCGGTTGTACTATTCCTCAAAGGTTGCGCAATTGAGATATCCGATGGTTCGAGTCTAACTTTGCAGTAATTGTCGATCAGTGTAACAGAAATTGCAAGGTTGAACCATCTTGCGCAACGTCCGGGTTCACAAAAAGGAGGAACGGTAGATTTACATATCGTTCCACTTTGGATAGCCTCTTTTCCAGAACGTAATTGTTGTTAAGCTTCTTCTTAACTTGTACTTCCGTCTCATTTTGCCTGTTTTCAATAGACTTCATTGTTTCACTTTGCTTCTTGATTGTAGCTATGAGATTGGACAAGAGATTTAAATTCCTCCTGGTTGTCGTAGTTGGCTTCAGCAATGGAGAGCTATAATTGGTCCAGATCCTCCATTTATAGATCGCTGTCCATTGAATGTAAACAAATAGTAAGCAGAAAGCAAATTTGAAAGCGCGCAGTTTTTCTCTCAAGTGTAAAGCGAGAGAAAGCAGAGAAAAGAAATCGGCTGTTCTCTAGCTCTGCTGTGTGCTGTTTTTACTGTGCTGTGTGCTGTTTTTGTGCTGTGTGCTGTTTTTGACAGTAATATCTGCATAGTAATATCTATTTAATAAGTTTACAACTTATTGGGCTATTTCTGTGTTTAATTATCAATTTGGTACTATTTCAGTTGGCGTTCTGGGAATTGACAGGTTGTTGAAAAATAAGAATCGTGGACAACAGTGACGGTGTGGATAACATTGACGTTGAGCGTGCACCACAGCGACGAAATTCTTTCACAGAAATAGTTATCGCGTACAAAAGATATGGATGTTTCCAGTTTCATTTCTTTAGCAGCACGCTCAATCTGAGTATCTTTTTCAGTCAACCTCTCCTTAACGTAAATGGTCTGACCTTGCCTATTCCGTGCGTTTCTTAACCACGAAGATGGGTTGAGGATCAGGTCCCTTTGCCATAAAAACGAAATGCACAAGGACCGGAGCGGTTGTACTATTCCTCAAAGGTTGCGCAATTGAGATATCCGATGATTCGAGTCTAACTTTGCAGTAATTGTCGATCAGTGTAACAGAAATTGCAAGGTTGAACCATCTTTTGCAACGTCCGGGTTCACAAAAAGGAGGAACGGTCGATTGGCATATCGTTCCACTTTGGATAGCCTCTTTTCCAGAACGTAATTGTTGTTAAGCTTCTTCTTAACTTGTACTTCCGTCTCATTTTGTCTGTTTTCAATAGACTTCATTGTTTCACTTTGATTCTTGATTGTAGCTATGAGATTGGACAAGAGATTTAATTTCCTCCTTGTTGTCGTAGTTGGCTTTAGCAATGGAGAGCTCTAATTGGTCCAGATCCTCCATTTGTAGATCGCTGTCCATTGAATGTAAACAAATAGTAAGCAGAAAGCAAATTTGAAAGCGCTCAGTTTTTCTCTCAAGTGTAAAGCGAGAGAAAGCAGAGAAAAAAAGCGGCTGTTCTCTAGCTGTGCTGTGTGCTTTTTTTTACTGTGCTGTGTGCTGTTTTTGTGCTGTGTGCTGTTTTTGATGGTAATATTTGCATTGTAATATCTATTTAATAAGTTTATAACTTATTGGGCTATTTCTGTGTTCAATTATCAATTTCAGTTGGCGTTCTGGGAATTGACACGTTGTTGAAAAATAAGAATCGTGGACAACCGTGACGGTGTGGATAACATTGACGGTGAGCGTGTACCACAGTGACGAAAATCTTTCACAGAAATAGTCATCGCGTACAAAAGAAATGGATGTTTCCGGTTTGGGAACAAAATTTGAACTAGTTACCCTAACTGGCACTGTTGTCTAAGTCAGCTTATAACTCTAATATCAAAACATGGCACCTAAAAATGCCAAAATTTCTGATCAAATTTACTCTGTTAAACTATACTTTTGGCTTTTTCCCAACAAAGCTTTATGAGAACTTCATGTCACATGTTGCAAAAGCATTAAAATACACTTAAATTTCATTAATGGCTTAATTTTAGATTTTTTTCTTCGTGAACATTAAAAAAGGGGTATGATCAACCCAATTGACGGAACAGTGAGCCCCGTTGAGAAGCTGCGAGCGGCTATTAATTAAAAAACCTTCGATGAGCGAGAACACGATTTTCAAGTAAATTATTGGAAGTCAAATAGTTATTAACAACTGAGCATCTCATGATCAGCATTGTAGCTGTCCCAGTCATTGCACAAATTGAGACAGCTATAGCTAGCTACAAAAATGCTGAAAGACGGACAGTGAGGCAAATCTTTATAAGGTCCACTAGACTAAGGATAATTCGAAAAAAATTCCAACACTTATAAAAACGGAAAACTCATCTTGCCTTTTAGAGCGAAATAAGATGCCCAATTATATTTTTTTCTGCTTGCATACAGGAATAAAAATAGCATACAATTATGCTAAAGTTCTTTCACTCGATTGCGACAAGACATGTTGCCACGGCCACGACAAGAAACAGTAAGGCTGAGTATCAAATTTAGTCATGTTGTATTTAAGACGTTTACTTTTGTTATTATACAGTTATTTTAAGGACCATGCGCCCGATCATGATAGCCAACAATCATCCTCCTGACTCAAGCAATGATAGCGATAGCAGATAAGCCATCCCCTGTCCCCGAAAGACTTACAGCTACACTACCAAGGTTTTCTGCTGTTCTGAAATAGCTAAACCACTCAACTCTCTGCTTTGCGCTTCCTTCAGTTGGCTTTTCGCCAGTAAAAAAGAGCTTAGCCAAAATTGCAGCCTCAGTTACTGAACCATCATAGTGAGTTTTTTTCTTGGTCGAATGCTTGCTGGTATTAACAATCGTGTGCTTGCTACCAAAATTAGATATGCATCCCAGAAAGCTTTGCACAGGTTTGAAAACACTAACAATTAAAGAAGGAAAACTACCTTATATGAGCACCAAAAAGTCACCAATTATTGGATAGAATAAAACTGTCAACTCCCCAAAAAAAGTATGCAAAAAATAATAGTCGAGAATATGCGGAGAGTGAATGAAGTTGCTGCCGCCGATTCAGTAAACCTTGTCGGCTAATGGGAACGCAGAGACAAATCTTGTAATCGAATAGTTAAATTAGAAATAGTGGTTGACAACTGTGGCGATTAACACAGAATTCAGTAAACCTAAAGACAATTCGTCAGCCTCGCTATACACATTTCAGCCTTTTCTGCATCTCATTTTGTTAGTTGAAAGAGATTGATAACATTTTAAAAGTTGCTTTACTCGAAAATTTATTCTGAATAAAGAAAATTAAGCTGATAAAATTAGGAGATAGGAGCACGTCAAAGTTTGAATATTAGCACTAGCTAACCATAAAAATACTACAAATGGTGTGTTGTTTGGCTTAATGACAGATAGAAGAACGAATGGCCATATCAACTCATTAACGTAATTGACACATTAACTTTAGTAACGTTATGGAAAAAGCTACCAGACATTTGACCCATTGCTATATTATCAAATGACATCAACAACTTTTCAGTTGATTTTCTTTTGATCTTTGTCGTTCTAAACCCAATTGCAGAGTTAGCAGTTTCGCAAAAAGTTCTTTAAAATACCTTGCGTGAAAAGGAGTTTTTTCAATAACCAGGATGTCGATTGTCGACAAATACTCAAGAAAAAACATACATACAGGTTGGGCATCTTTTCACCTTTACTTTGAAATTTATATTAAGCAATATGGCATTGGGCAAATTGTCCTGTAACCTTGGAAAGATAGAAGAGCGCAGCACACAAACAATGAAACGGTTGTTTGTATCACATGTCCAGGTGAATATTGCGGAGGTTGTGAGCCCTGAAATTGTAAAATAAAATTTAAGCAAAGAGCTTGGCTCACACAGACCTCGGCAAGGTCTAGGTGCATCATTGTTAAATATTAACGAGAAACAGAAGAGAACAAAACAGCAAAGCTAACAGCTATTAATCTACTATTTGGGTTAGTTAAATTTGCCAAACAGACAATGTTAGTTGGTTAACTCTATCAACTTTTACATAATATGCGCACAATAACAGTGTAAAGTATTTGTGGTCCAAAGAAGGGAATGAAACTCACACACAGTTTAGCACTTATTCTATTTATTGCTCCAAAGTTCAATGTCTATACAGATACATAACGGTTACCACTGCCTGGGATTATGTTTGACACACACATAATTTCATTCAACTGCTTTAACTACTAATAATGTTTAATTAACAAGTCGGAAAAATGCCATGAAAGAAGGTACAACATGATAGATAGAAAGCTAGACAGGCGGCGTATTTTGAAGTGCTGCTTTCTTATGTTCTCTTGTTCAAATCTCTACCGAGTTCTGTTGTCAGCCGTCCGGTTGGTGCTACTCCTGCGTCTATCCTTTCGTTTTTTCTTGATCTTAAAAAGACAGCAGTTAATCTCAGAGCCACTATATTCGATGAAGTTTGCATTTGAGTTAGCGTTAGGTGCTGTCGTGTTTGAACTTTGAACCCTGCCTTGATCTCGAGTGCTGAGTCTGTTGTTGTCAACAGATACCCGATTATCCACTCGGTTGGAACTGCTTGTAGGTCTAGCGCTTTGGGATCCGGTGTTTTGACGGCGCCCATCTTGACGATAATCCGTAACTGCCAGTTGTTCCGGGGTCCGGCTGGAAGCGTTGGCAGCTGATTGACGACCATGTGGGTTGTGGGGAATTGTGATTCCGCTCATGCTTTCAACCGAAGCAGTCGGGGATGGGAGTTGGATCAAGCTCCAATCAAACATCTGATCATTTTCGAACCCTTTTCGCTCAAATAAGCGCTGGAAAAGCTGTGTCAAGTATGCGTAATCTGGAGTCTCGAAGAAATCAAGTTTTCTCACGTAGCGCAAGTATGTAGCAAACTCTTCGCATTGGTTCTCGCACAGCACATCAATCGGCGTGTTGCGTTTAGTTTCGCCAATTTTCTGATATCGCTCTTTCAATGTTTCGGCTTTGAGACCCTGCCATGGAAGGGAACCACGTAGGAAATAGAGCAGCATGTGTCCTAACGCCTCTAAGTCATCTCTCCTACTTTGTTCTTTTCCCAAGTGTGTGTTTATACTCATGTACCTCGCTGTTCCAGTTAGGCTTTTGTGTTCTCTGTAGGGAATATGCTTATTCGTTTCCCTATCCATGTACTCTTTAGCTAGTCCAAAGTCAATAATATGGATTACATTTTCCTTCTTGGAGCTTCGCCTTCCTAGCAAGAAGTTTTCAGGTTTTATATCCCGATATATCAAGTGCTTTTCATGCACGAATTGCAACCTTTGTATCAATTGGATAGCAATCATGAGCACCGTTTTTAATGAGAATTTTCTATCGCAAAGATCAAACATATCTTCTAACGATTTGCCTAAAAGCTCCATAACTAAAGCCTGGTATTGATTGCAAGGTCCAAAATGATACACTGAGGGGACACCTTCATAATTTCCCATCTGTCGATAATATCGGTTCTCTAAATGCAGTTGAGGCGCTCGTGACTTGCGTTGTTCCAATTTGATAGCGACAGTTTCTTTAGTATACAAATTGACGCCAATTCTCAATTCCCCAAAATTTCCAGATCCAATTTTCTTTCCAACGCGATAATTTGGGCCGACCATCAATGGTCCGGAGCTCTGGACAGAGCTGCCAGTCGACTGCTGAGAGCCCCGATGATCAACCATATTTACTTTTTCCGAGTGAAAATTAAATTGAGATCATATGCATTCTATAAAAAATAACTAGCTCCCGAGTAAATTCTTCTTGTTATCTTACTCTTTCTGAAAAAAATCAATGGACATTACAGTGAGCCCCCCCCCCCCCGAACATCACACCTGCGTATATAAATTTACCGCAAAAATGAATTATTTCAACTTACAGCAACATGCAACCCCAGCAACATGATACAAGGAGGAACTGAACATTCCCTCCATCTTTGAACTAGCTTTCAAAACAGAAACTGAGGATATTTTGCGTTTGTGCAACACCAACCCCCCCCCCCCCCCGTAAGACGAAATTAAATTTATTCTGGTGATATACATTACCTTGTGCATTCTAAAGAAATACCAAAGCACTGGAAACTGACCTCCTCTTGCAATAGTCCCACAGAAGCTAGAAGCCCCAAAATTGTTTAGGGCTAGTAAAAAAGAAAGAAATCTGAACTCATACAAGAACTCAAATCGAATTTCTTTTTTTATGAACAAAAACTTGAGATGCTCTATCGAACGTTTTAATGATGTTTCGTCTCCGCAAACTGGATCAACAATAAGGCAATAAACAATCAAGTAATTCAACAGAACGCATCAATGTACTCTGAGGCTTTATTTAGGTGTGTCTTGAAGAGGCTAGATGAGACGCTTTCACGTCACGCTGATAAAGCCTGTTCAGATACCGAATAGGCAACTTAGCGTTCACCGATTTCGAAACAAATTTTAAAAATTCCAGGATGTATAATTGGTATGCAAAAACTGTACGCGAAACCCCATTGGATAGAGGGGTCAAAAAAGTGCATGATTACCTAAAAGCCAATGATTTGCTGGCGGTACCATTTGACAAAGGCTGTGGTTTCTGTGTGATGAAGAAGACAAAGTACAGGGAAAAAGTTGATGCGGTGCTGAACTCAGATCAGTTTCAAAAAATAGATGGAGCAAAAGATGAACTTGTGATCAAAAATGAAAAACAGATCAATAACAGCCTGCAACAATTAATGAAGCAAGGGAAAATTAGTGACAAAATTTATCAAAGACTCAGGTCAACAGGTTCGCAACCAGCGAGCCTTTATGGCCTGGCAAAGGTACATAAAAAAGAAACACCTCTCCGACCTGTTCTTTCAATACCAGGTAGCAATTTGGTAGCAGCTACGAAAACTTAAACAGATTTCTGACACCATTTTTCCAGAAACTACAGAACGCAAACATTGAAACCAACACGCAAGATGCTAGAAAAGCCTTAGAGTCTCTCGCTCTTGAAGATGACGAGCAGATAGTATCTCTTGACGTAAAAAGTTTGTACACCAACGTTCCAGTTGGAGAGGCTATAGAAATAGCTCTAAGAGAACTCTATTCAAGCAACCTAGCTCCAGATATCCCAAGGTCCGCCATGAAAAGTTTGCTAAAGCTTGCGGTGACGAATGTTGATTTCAAATGTAATGGGATCTGGTATGTGCAATCAGATGGTCTGGCTATGGGTGCATCACTGTCTGTAATACTAGCAAACGTGTGGATGAAATCGTTTGAGGCATCACTGCAAAAACCGGAGCTCAGTGAAAACTTTTCCAGATCCGACCAAAACGGGAAGTGCAAAGACTTAAACCGGAGAGTGACTTACCGAGGAAAAGGAGCAGAATGTGAGTCATGCAAAAACTGGTTTCATGCAAGATGCCATAAAATATCGAAGGATGTTGTTTGGATTTGTACTTATTGCAGCAATCAACAGACAGTGGGGCATGATAAGGAGATGAAATTGTTTAAAAGGTATGTGGATGATATTATCTGCACGGTTCGTGGTGACCCGGATGAGTATTTAAAATTTGCAAACCCATTAAACAAAAACCTGCAATTTACCTTAGAAAATGTGAACATGGATGGGGATTTGGCTTTTCTTGACATTAACGTAAATGTGGGCAGCAAAAATAATATCACCTGTCATTGGTATCAAAAACCAACTGACACTGGAATAATACTGAATTTTTGCAGCTGTGCACCACTTCAGCATAAAAAAAATGTGATTCAAGGGGCGGTTCACAGGGTTTTTAATGCAACCTTTTATTGTTTGGCCATCGATCAGGCTCTTGAAAAGAACAAAACTTGCTGGACCAAAAATCAATATCCAGAGGAATAGTCTTCAAAAATAGTGAATCAGACTCTAGAAAAGATAATAAGTGGCGGTAAAGACCAATTAAGAACAACACCAAAAGAGCATCAAAAAAGCAAGACTAAATCTATTGATAAGCCAACTATTTTTCTACAATACAGAGGCAACCTTACTCAAAACTTTGCAAGCAAACTGAAGAAACTATGCGAATTGCAAGTAGTTTTTACAACGTGGAAATTAAGATCGTGCCTCCCCACCCTGAAATCATCTTTCGATAGAGACCTGAAATCCCCCGTGGTATATGAGATTAAATGTAATGGATGCGGATCCATCTATGTTGGGCAAACAAGCCGGCATGTTACCACAAGGATAACAGAACATCAAAAGGAGGATTCACAGGTGGGTCAACATCTGGTTGAATGTCGTGGCACCAGGAATGACATTGAATGGAAAATTCTGGACGCCTGTCGGACAGTAGAAAAACTAATGATTATCGAAGTTATATATATCAGCAACCAGAAGCCGGCACTAAACACACGCGATGAATATAGGGGGAGGGAACTCACGCCAAAATATTAGTTCAAATCATAATTTTGACTAGATGAGAAAACATACGGCAAAAAAACATTTTGTGTATGAACAAAAAAAATTTGCAAAACCTCCACAAGAGGGATACTTATGGTGAGGGCAAATTCGGAATAACTCTAAAATACAAGAACATGGCAAAAATCGAAAAATCCGGAATAGGAATGTCTTTAAATAAATTGATAACAGATGTAAGTATGAGTTGTAAATAGGCTAAATATTGAATATAGGGAAAAATTTTCGATTAATTTTGCAGAGTAGTTCCTAGAATTGTTTTAATTGTCGTCTCAGACAAATGTAAATACATATTCATTTCATCTTTAAAAACAATTTGTAAAACAGTTTTAACCTGACGATGAACGTAAAGTTCGAAAACGTTTGTTTTAAATATTGGAAGTAATTTTAATTTGACAAATTGGTTTCCTTCACATTGTATAAATGGAATAAACCTAACAGCAGATACACTTTCTCTGTTTTTTGAAAACTTTCAGTTTAGGCAGTTTTCTCTGCACCATATAGATAAGACTTAACTTAGATGTTGTACATCCATAGATTAAAATACCATATCGAATTATCCGTTCGATAACAAAACGGTAATAAAGAATGAGAACGTTTCTACTCACGACTTCCTGATTCTTACGACAGCAAACAAATGCTCTGACAAGCGCTTTACAACCTTATCAACCTGAATGTCGAAAGAAATGTTTCTGCCTAAATGAATGCCCAGGTACTTCACAGAATCTGAGTTTTTCATTCTTTCAATTTGAAGACTGATGTGTATTCGCGGTTCGCAGATCGACAAGAGTTCAGATTTCATAATATTAAACCAAAAATGTTTAAAAAAGATCCACTTTTGCCGGAAAACAATCTCACAACCAATGCATCTCTCACCCGGAGTTTCTGCAGAGTACCTAAAAGTTGTATCATCCTCAAACATATAAAAGTCGACAAATTTGCAACTATAAATAATATCGTTCCTGTATATAATGAAAACGTGTGGGCCGAATATTAACCCTTGTGGCACACGGCTACTGATTACTTTGAAGTCTCAGATCGCATCTTTGACGAACACAGTCTGCAGCCGACTGCGAACCCAACTCAAAATGACTCTCCTCACGCCATAATTTTCCAGTTTCTCAGTCATCAAATCATGATAAGCTGTATCGAATGCTTTGCTTAAGTCAAAGAAAAGATATATGGTTGACATGTAAAATCGTATTTTCTCAAGTCTATCTGTGATTGCCAAAACCGCATTGCATCTAGTTTGAAAACCGGATTGGGTTTCATTGAATTGTTTTTTCATAAACCTATGCAATCTGGTATACGTAGCTCGTTCGAAGACTTTGCTAACACGAAACGAAAGATTGTTACTGGTCGATAATAGCTCAGCTCAAACATTGAGACTTTTTGAAAAGTGGAGAAGTGGAGTCACGCGTGCCTTTTTGAGACAATCTGGAAACCTTCCTCGGGAAGTGAACTGTTTATAGGTGCCGCTAAATATGGCGAAACTACAGGAAGCATAGATTTTAGTATTTTCACAAATGTACCATCGAGTCCAGATGATTTATTAGGATTAAGTAGAACATTGAGTTTACGGCTGGTGGTAAACTGATCCCAGCTTTTCTCCTTTTCTCCGAGACTGTTTCAGTTTATTGCCAGCAGTGGTCGTGAAACACTCATTGAGCAAGTCAGCGACGGTCTCACCATCACCAACAGTAGCGCCACCTTCGATTCGAAGTGAGATTTGTTTGGTCTCTACCCGGTTACCGATTATTTCTTTCATGTCTCTGAAGGTATTGCCGTTCGTTGAAATTGTTTGCAGGACATTATTTTTATAATACTGGCGTTTCTTATTGGTTGTTAGCCTGTTCATCACTTTCCAGGCCATTTTGAATTCCAGAAGGAATTTTGAATGTTTCCTTGACATTTTGAATTTTGTATTTCTTTTTAAAATTGCTCGCTGATTTTCTTTATCAAACCAAAATAGTTCTTTTCCTGATGTCGTAAAACTCTGGATGACAGACACAAAAACAATATTGAAACATTCCATGTCAGTATTTGGCCAATCAAAATACTCTATACTCGAAAAGCAACATTCTCCCATGATCAGCTTCAATGTGGAGGAAGCCCATGCTTTTTTTCGCAAGCTCTGTTGAGTGTTGCAAACTTCATAGGGCGTGGCGACTAAAGTAGTGAAAAGTAAAAACAGCCCATGAAATTACTTTTTTCAAAAGAGTCGTACTTTTTAGCAGGAAAATGTTTTCAAATTCTATGTTAATTACTTCAGCTTTAATAGAATCAAGAACATATATATATAAGTGCTCTCATGTTTCCTAACGTGACAACGGTTAAAAAAGGTGTAGTTATTGATTTTGAATTCAATTCGTCCTCCAACAAGGTCTCCGTGAGACAGGTGACAGTATACTTGAAGTTTTTCATAACATGATATTTAAGTTCGTCAAAATGTTTAATCGAAGACCGAATGTTTACATGGAAAACAGTATAGTTTGTCAAAACAGAATCACTAAAGCTATCATTAGAATGTGTATTTTGAGAGGAGCGGCAAGGATGCCTTCCTGAAATGGATTGTTTGCCTGGTTTAAGCACTTTCAACAATAATGGGATACGTTCTTTGAACATCATTATGCGCCCTCCCCCGATATAGAGCACGTGACATTACGTGGTAAATCACTGTATAGAAATATGGCAGGTGCTTAGGGGGTGCAAAAAATATGCAGCCAGTAAGTTGAAGGGCAAAAACGGAAAAGATGCGAAACAGAAAGCTTGTTAACCGACCAATAAACGAAAAAATATTAGGAATGAAATATTGCCGGAGATCAGGTGGCCAACTTGAAGTAGTCTTTATAAAAGCATTCAAAGAGCTGTCTTCATCGCCAAATTGAAAAAGTTCGCTGAAACAAAATAAATTAATTAAATAAACAAAACTCATCTTTTTTTGGAAATCATTTTTTGTGGAGGATAAAGTTAACTGGATAGCTATTTAGTTTTATCCTTGTCTTTAAGCATATTTCAGTCAAGAGTTTTCGCAAAGTTGAAAATACAATTAGTAATATTGAGCATGTATAACCATTCGAGAACTTGGTTAAGAGTTTTCCTCATCTGTCTTTTTTCATACTTTGGCCCTTATCGGAATCTTAAGTTTTTGTCACCGACTTCTCTTTTAATTGGGCATTTGGCGTTTTTATCTATACATCATTGATGCCCGATTCATTAGAAATCAATTAAGTTTTGTTAAGGATTCTGACCAGAAACAGACCTTCTTTGGTTAGGAGAAGGAGGTGACAAATCAAAAAGCATCAAATAAAAGGAGTCAAAACTAAACTCAAAAGCTATAGAAGCTCAGAACTGATTTATTTATCTTAAACGCTTTTATCCCTTATTAGTTCAAAAAGGCAAATATTAATTCCCGAGTAGTTTTGTTGTTTTCCATTCGAGATTTAAACGCCCAACGAAAGAAGTGGAAACAAAGGTGAACGACGCCTAACGAAGGTAGTGAAAACAGCAAATGCAAAAGTCCCTTCAAAACAACAAAGGTGAATGTTATTTTAAAGAGATACCTTCTTATCTGTAATTTGTCAAGCTTTACAGGAATCTAACCATTCAGTTTAGAAAAATTTTGGTTTTAGTGGAAAAAATGACAGAGTTCAGTAATCTTTTATTGTCATTTTTAGGATTTAAAGTTTGAATTTAATTGTTTTTACAACGTTTGACTAAATATGCACCTGAGTCTTCAAGTTAAAGCGTATTTTCTTCTCGAAAGAAATAAAGGATCTAGAAATTCTTTTTTAAAGATTTTCTGTCGTAGAACAGGTAGAGAAGAAAATTTAAAAAATACCCATCCCATCAAAAACTCGATTGAACTCACATTCCATCACGAGTGTCTTATATTTAACTAGGTTTTTATCAATTTCATTGTTGCAAATTTCATTGTTCCATGTTTGCAAAATTCATTATTGCAGTTCATCTTTCCTTATGTTTGTTTGTCAGTCTGATTACCCGAACTTTTCCTTTGACCTGAAAATTTTGTTCGGCTTATGGCCAAAACTAACTGACAAAAATGTGATAACTCGAAAACTTTTCCTTTTAGCGCTTTCCTATTTTTCCGACGAAACTCTTTCATCCGCATTCATTGGTTTTGCAAATTGAGCGTAAGGGCACGTTTCTTCAACAGCATTTTCAGCGTTCGTTGTCCAAGAAAAACCCTTGCTTTAAAATGACCTACACGTTTTTTTCAGAATGGTATTTATAGATGGCAACAATAGGGTATTCATTTAAATTTAAATATTCTAGTAGGTTTCTTCGGTGGTATTAGGTAGGTGTCAGTGGTCTGCAATAGTTTATTGGTTGGGTATCAAATATGTTGATGGTGGCTTCCGGGTAGGTACTTCAGGTAGATTTCAATTTAGTATCTGGTAGGTTTCAAATCAGTATCAAATAAGCGTCAGGTGGCATTCGGTAGATTTGTGAATAGGATTAAAATAGGTTTCGGTTAGATCTCGGAAAAGTATTTAGTAGCTTTTATGCACCAAACTAGGTTTTTGAATTATGTTGTGCAAGTTCCAACACAATTGTTTGCTGATTAACATAACGTTTCGAAGAAGAAGTTGTCATTGTAGATCTGGTGAAATTCAATGATTTTTTTTAGAACTCACAAATCTAGGAACAGCCAAACAATGATGTCACCGAAAGTCATAAGCAGGTCTCTGAAAATTCTCAATTTAAATACATGATCAACCTAAAGTTGATGTAAAAACCGAATACGCATCAAATTTATTACATCAGGTTTTGACTGCGGCGAGCACGCAGAAACAGTTTCATTGAAATCGCGGAACTTCAGGAAAAAATGACTTTAAAAGTCGAAACTTCAAATCAAAGCACAATAATCTGACTCAGAAGCAGTGTGCTCGCATTTGAGCAGGCGCATATTCAAGATACGGAAAACTACTTCCGCACAGTAAAAGAATCCAAAATGAAACTTGTGTCCGCACAACAAAGCAGTCAAACAAATGACATCTCATTGATGATGTTTGACAACGTCAGATATCAAAGCTATACCAAACAATCGTTATTGACCAAGCCTTTTGCAGCACCCGAATAATACGGATCAAAAGAAAAACATTCTCTTACAATGCTGCACCAAGTAATTTAGAGGAAGATTCCAAACCAACCCAGTTTTTTGTCAAATGCCAACTCACCAACTCACCATCACTTCTGCTGATTTATCAAATGCCAGGACCGTGAACAGTACTTGTCTGAAGTTGCCCTTAGTGGTAACAATCCCATTTTGGCAACAACCGATGACAGATTTTCTTCATTCTATTTTACTCATCAGGTGGCCTAAAAATCTTTTTTTAATACGCCCCTCAGAACAACAACACTGTCTTTGATACTATTTTGACAGTTGATATGGTGCCACAAACTCCTACCGCAATGTCTAGTTGCTGTCCAGTTCTTACATTACAGATAACAAAATTTGATGATTAAAGTGGCGCAGTGTATTCAAGCAGCCTTTCACCATTCTCCAATGTCTTCTGCAGAAAAAGTAATCCAGTTTTAGTTACTTCTCATTGGAGAATCTAAAGCTCTGGTTGACCACTATGGCTGCAATGGTAGTCTGTACATACCTGCCCCAATACGTCTTGAAAAAAATTTTGGTCACCCGACCGGATTGCCCATGCCTTACTCGAAATACTGGCACAATAAAGACCCGCTTAACTCGGCAATCCTAGACAGTTATTTGCATTTTACTGCTTTCCACCTAACCTTAGTGGACGCAATCCAAACACTTGGATTCAATCATGACATATTTTCCATGACAAGTGAATTAAACGAGCTTCCAACACCAAAAACCGCTTGGAATGAAATAAGCACGTTTTGGAAAAAAAATTGATTCAATCGTCTTTGAAAGACCATTCGGAGCGGCTTTTAATTTACGCAAAGGCTTGCAGAGATATACACACTTCATTTGCATCAAATCAACCTTCAAGCAATTATTAAAAGTCCTCAAGCAATTTTGGAAGCAATTGATTCAGCAGGACCAATTCAAAAATTAGTCGAACAGATCACACCAGGATCAAGGGAGAGACAATAAAGCACATCACAAGGCTTCATAAAGGATTTACTGCAAAAAATCTATAGGTTGCTCGTCAAGACTTATATCGGTTCAGTTTCATGGCCCAGGTTAGGTTGTGTTTTACCATTTCAAATGTCTAACGGGGCAACAACGCTTGACACATTAGCTTATCTCAATGATGGAAGTTGTGAAAGCTGCGTCCCACAATCCGCAGCTCTGAACCTGGGTATTGATGTGAACACTTTTTGTAAGAAGTCTTTAGTGGCTACCACGCAACAAACTAGATAGAATGTTTTCCGGTTTCTTTGAAAATTAAACCTATTCTGTCTAATAATAAACAAATCCCTCTAAACGAAGTTTTATCGTTTCCCGATGTAAATATGAACCATTTGAAAACCATTGAGCTTAAAACGCTATGCAAGAGACTTAAAAATCTCAAGCACACTTCGTTCCCTAACGTGATGGCAAAACAATCTCAATGATCATCGGCATTGACAACCTGGAACTGATCTATTACCCTAGGGTAATTAAAGGCCCAAAAACACGCCTTGGGTTTTGAAAACTCTTCTAGGATGCAACTGTACCGACAAGACTAGCGAAATTGCAAACAAGCAGAACCCAGTGTTCAAAATACAATGCAGCTCTCATCCTCATCTCAATAAGGAATTTTTCACTAAGTTCAAAGATGGATGAAAATTGAGAACTACGGTTTAGATTAATCAAAAAAGGGCAACGTGTAAAAATGATGAAAATATGCTACAATTTCATCACTCTACTATGAAATTTTCTGATTGGTTAATATGAAATAGGCGTTCTCTAGAAGGAAAAAACGCCAAATTACCTTACAACAAACGCCTTGAAAAAAAACATTTAAAAAATTAACATAAAGCATAATTAACATAAAGCTCTCAACAAAACCAACTTTCTAATATAAATACAAGGAGATGCTCCTGAAAAAGCTCTAAAGTGGCCAAATTTGATCCAGCTACGGACAATAGAACAGCAAGTTCTTATCTTCCTCATCATCCCCTTTCAAATGAAAACAAACCCGGGATGATGTGGAGAGTCCCCAATGCATCCAGTGATTTTTATTGTCGGTCTTTGAATAAAAGTTTCTTGAAGTGAATCGATTTTTTGATTAACCTTAAGCAATTTAGGCAGTCATTGAGCAGTCATTAGCAGTCATTGATGCAATGGAAAACTGCTCTAATTGTGCGTTTTTTTCGGTTTCTCTGCAATCACAATGGCAAAATGGAAAAAAATAAATACACACATCTTTTCTTCGTGGCAAGATCTTCCCCAGGCGTAGTGTCCTACGCTCTTCGCTGTTCGGCACGTGATAATTGCAACAGTTTACATCCCGTGCTACACTTTCGTGAGCGTAATTTCTACATGGGCGACCTATATATAACAGCAAACTTCAAAAATCCTATAAACAATATGAACAGCATCAGAGAATGTCTTGCAGTTGTTCGTTTTAACCTCACAAAACTTAAATCCAATTTTGACAAGTTCTTTAAACAAGTCGCCAACGAGTATATCTTTGAGATCTTATCTGCGATCACCTCAACCTCAAAGAGTTTTGGGGTTACCATGGAACGCAGCCACTGACGAAAACTTTATTAAAAAAATTTTTTCAAAAGGTTGCCAAATGACCATTTCGCAACACACGGGAGATTTTTGAATTTGGTTGCTTCAGTTTTTGACCCTCTTGGCGTTATAGCCCCTCTAACCATAAAAGTGAGAAAAAAATTGCAATCGTCCTGGAATGAAGTCCCAGAGAGGGATGCACATCTAGACGTTCAGCAATTCCCAAAACTTTTTCGCTTCGAAAACGAAATTCTATCTTACCATAGCATTCTACGCATTCTCTTCCCGAGAAACACTGAATTTCAGTCAACAGCTCTTCAAGCGTTGTTAGACGCTTTGGAGTAGACACTAACAGCAGTCTCTTATCTAAGAATTGAACTTGTTCACAAAACTCTGGGTGTAGTTTTGATGATGTGCAAAACCAGAGTAGCTCCGATTAGAGAGAAAGCCATTCAAAACTTTGTATTGTAAGTGGCAGTGTATGGCGCGCAATAAGCTCAGTTTATCAAGAAAAAGAAGACCTGAAAATTGGAAAGAGACTTTTCTGGTTCGATTGTACAACAGTACTCCGTTGGTTGAGAAGTCCCATGCGGATCAATTTACTTTGCCATTAGAGTGGCAAAGAGTCCCGACTTCTCTTCATCAATCAATAGGTGCTTCATAGCTTCATCTGATAATCCAGCTGATGACAAGTCAAGAGATTCTAAGATTCGACAGCGCAACTTGTCGGTTGAGCGGACCATCATTCTTCAGATCTGCAGGGGAAGAATGAGAATGCTCGTGCCAAGATCTCTTGAAGTGTTACTATTCACTTGTTTTCTAAAAAATGCAAAAATGCGTAGGGAAAACCAAGAACATTTAATTGAAATTTGTTCAATAGAGATTACAGGATTTTCGTAACTGGAATTGGCTGATAGAACGGAATATTTACTCCTTTTTCCTGTGATTTTTACAAGATACGAAACAAACAACTGGATCTCTCTCTTGAAACCATTGCGCATAAATACCCTATTGCAGATAGAAAACTTTGCAAACAAGAAATCCGCTCTGCGCAAAGAAAACGAAAATTCATCAAGAAACCGTTGAAATATTTATGTCCGTATGCTGTGCAAGGCAATGGTCTTAGCAATTGCCCGACTCTCAAGGATACAAGAAGTGCAGCAAACTCAAGTTTTTCACATATCGCGCAAGTTGTTACCAAAAGAGCATCACTTTGTGTTTGAGACAACAAGACACGACTTCATATGTGTTTTCCCCGAAGCTCAGTGCGACAGAAGCTGTACGTACTATATACCTCTGTTCTGCTGCTTGGCTGTAAAAGCAGCCCATTTCGAAATAGCATAAAACCTGTCTACAGATTCAACAATGCGTTCAGTCTTAAGACTAATTAGTTGCCGTGGTAATCCAAGCAAATTTGTATTCAAAAATGGAAATTCTTTTTGTCAGCTCTTGCTGGGAAATAAATAAAGGTATCGAGGCACTAAGAGCCTCAGAGAATTATGCTTTTTACTTCTTGTCGTTGTCATTGAAATCAAAATTAATTCCTCCTCTTTTAACACATTTTAGACAATTGGATATTATACAGAGTCATTGGATTAAGAACAGTAACAAATGAAACATTGTCTACCTTCACATGCAAAAATAACATCTGATATGAACTATCGTCTTCTCACAAAAACATCGAGTGACATCAATAAGTTCCCCAAACACTTGGGCAGACTATTTTCTATGAGCAAACACTCTGTCAATTTTCGACCAGGTGTTTTTTCCGAGAAAAATTTTACAATATCAAAGTCTTTGAGAATTTCACAACACATGACCAGAAATTTTTGCAGCAAATGTATCAGAGACTATCTCCCAAACCACCAAAAGCGTCAAAAATGGTCTATTAGTTGTCCAATCTTAGAAAAGACAAATTTGGTTAGTTTTTAGAAGACTGTGAGACTCGAGGACTTTGGCCAGTGGCCAAAATCATAGAGTTATAACCTGTTTCAAACCAATTAGCTAGATTGGTTAAATTCAAATCAAAAAGTATTTGGTTCCCTTTTGCCCTTTTGTTAAATTAAGTAAAGTTCTAGCTGAACAATTTTGTCATCGTCGATTGAGCAGTCAATCTCAAATTTTGATTCTCTATGCAAGTTTTGGTGTCGTTGGCATTCAAATGGAACTCAAAATCTCCTCTTACACCAGATTCTGGTGGTAGATTCAAAAGTTAATTCAAGTATCAAAAAAAACATCTGTACAATTACAATGTCTACCTTCACCTGCAAAAAGAGTTTATCATGATTTCTTCTCCTCTCACAAACACTTCGAGTGACATCAATGATCGACTCCCCCAAACATCAAACCAGTTTCTATGGAGTAGACCCTCTAACAATTTTCCACGTTTTGCGTTTTTGTGAGTTTTTTCGAGAAAATTATTACAATATCAAGGTATTCAAGAACGTCACAACACTTGGCCAGAAATTTTTTTGGGAAAAAATTCCATATAGAATTTATCCCAAACAACCAAAAGCGTTCTAAATAGACTAAACAATGTCAAAATTTAAAAAACAAAAATTTTCTTTGGATTTTAGAGGACTTTAAGTCCCCAGGAATTTGGCCACTGGCCAAAGTCATAGAGTTATAGGCTAATTCAGATCAATTTGTAAGATCGGTTAAACTCAAACAATCGGTGCAAAGTTTTGCCCTTTTGTTAAATTAGGCAAAGCTCTAACTCTCCAATCTGTTCATCATCGACTTGAACAACCATTTGCGATGTTTGCTTCCCTTTGTACGTTTTGGTATCAGGAAAAAAGACAAGTTCTTTTGACAATTTATACTCAGTTTCTGATTTTCTGCCAAGGTAGAAAAAATTACTACAACGTAGAAAATTTTCACTTCCCTTAGAACGTTTGGAAAGCTATATTTTGACCTCCTCTTTGAATTGTTTTCAAAACCGCAGTTTTTTTCGAAATTGTTATTTTTTTTGCGATTATCGACTTATTACAATTGATTAAACACACCACTTCACGCAATCGTTTTATCTTCGCTAAAAACATTCAAGGAAATCATAAATTTGTTTAGAATAATTTTTGTCGCATAACGCCAGTTAAATACTTCTTCATCCATTTAGGTCAAATATTATTTTTTAATGGGTTACGAAAGATGTATTTCAAATAAGGATTGTCTCAAAATTTATCGACTAATTTTACTATTATTTGCTATCCTGTAAAATGTTCCGGCTATGTCATCAATACATCCTTGATGCCCGATTTATACAAAATCATATACGCTCTCTTATGGATCTTTGCCAGAAACAGACCTTCAAAGGTTAAGAGAAGGAAAGAGATATCAAAAAGTATCAAAGAACTGTCTTGTCGCCATAAGTCGCTTGTCCAATGCAATGGTCTTAGAAAAACTCCGACGATCAATCGTTCTGGATGACCTAAACCCAATTCTGAAGCTGATAATTGAAAACTTAAACCTATTTAGCACTAAACCAGGAGTTGAACAAACGCGACGCCTCTTTATGCAATACTAACGGGTCTTGAAATGCCGAGCTGTCTTAAGGCAGGCAGATCGCCAATGCATTTCTCAACAGTACTCCATTGGTTGAGAACTCCCAAAATGCGGATCAATTTCCGTTGCCATTAGAGTGGCAAAGAGTCACGACGTCTCTTCATCACTCAATAGGGGCTACATAGCTTCATCTGATAATCCCGCTGATGACAACTCAAAAAACTATAAGGTTCGACAGCGCAAGTTCTCGTCAGATGAGCGGACCATCATTTTTCAGATCTGCAGGGAAAGAATGAGAATGCCCGTGCCAAGATCTCTTGAAGTGTCATTATCCACTTGTATTCTCAAAAATAGAAAAGTTTTTGGGAAAAACCAAAAACAGTCAAATGAATTGTGTGTAATAGAGATTACAAGTTTTTTTGGCAACCGGAATTGGCTGATAAAACGGATTATTTACTTCTTTTTCCCCGTGATTTTTACAAGATACGAAACAAACAATTGGATCTCTCTCTTAAAACCATTGCGTATAAATAACTTATTGCAGATAAAAAAAACTTTGCAAACCAGAAATCAGCTCTGCGCAAAGAAAACGAAGAAAACGAAAATTCATCAAGAAGCCGTTGACGTATTTTTGTCCGTATGCTGTCCAAAACAATGGTCTTAGAAATTGTCCGACACTCAAGGATACAAGAAGTGCAGCAACCGCAAATGTTTCATATATCGGGTGAGCTGTTACCAAGTGAGCATCACTTTGTTTTGCGACAACAGGACACGAATTCATAGGTGCTTTCCCCTAATCTCATTGCGAGAGACACTGTACACGCTACGGACTTTTGTTCTCCTGCTTGGTGGTATGAGCAGTGCATTTGTAGATAGCAGAAAACTTGTCTACAGATTCAACAATGAGCTGCGTCCCAAGATTCATTAGTCGTAATGATGAGCCGAACAAATTTCTTCCCAACAATGGGAAATCTTTTAACTGCTCTTGCTCAGAACTAAAGTATTGAAGCACGAAGAGCATTAAGGGAATTTGTCTTAAAACTACGTATCGTTAGAATTGAAATTAAGAGGAAATTCAATCCGCATTTTGAACAACATATTTGAGTTATTTGGGAAAGTCCAGTCCAAGTGTTCAATATGCTTCTGTAGAAAATTAGCGGATTAAGAACACTAATAGATAACACTTTGTCTAACTTCATCTGCAAAGAGAGTTTAACATGATCTCTCGTCGTCTCACAAACACTTTGAGTGACATTAATGATCGACTCCCCCAAACACCAAACGAATTTAAAAGCGGTAGACCTTCAAGAACTTCACAACCTTTTGCCAAACAGTTTTGGAACAGATTCCTTAAAGAATATATCCCAAACAGCCAAAAGCGTTCTAAATGGACTAAATGTTGTCGTAATATAAAGAAAAAAGTTTCCTTGGCTTTTAGAGGACTTTAATACCCGAAGAAATTGGCCACTGGCCAAAATCATAAATTTATATCCTGTTTCAGACCATATTGATAGATCGGTTAAACTCAAAAGAGCCTTTGATGCAAATGTTCGCCCCTTTTGTTAAATTAAGCAAAAAACTCTAGCTGACCAATTTTTTCAACCTTGATTTGAGCACACGGTTGGGTTCACTTGGTTGGGTTCTCTCTACAGGTTCTGGTGTCAGGAAAAAAGGCAGTTTTCCATGACAATTTCTACTCAATTTATGATTTTCTGCGCAGGTAGAAAAAATCACCGCAACTTAGCAACGTTTTTACCGCATTAATGTTTACATAGCTATATTTTGGTCACCTCTTTAATTTTTAGCAAGCCCGCATTTTTGCGAAATTGTTAATTTTTTGCGTTTCTCGGGTTAACGAGCTTTATTAACCACTTCACGCACTTCATTATTTTCTTGGCAAAAGAACGTTCATTGAAACCCGTAATTTTGTCTGCTTGATTCTTCTTGGCTAACGACAGCAAAATGCTTGTTCATTCGCGCATCTCAAATATTATTTTTCTGTTAGTGTGTTATGATGTTTGTTTTGCAAACAAGAGTCGCCTCTAAATTTATGAACTGAGTTTACGGTTCATTGCAATCCTGCAAATGGGGCCGGCTATATCGTCAACACATCATTGGTGCCCGAATAATACGAGATTGTCTAAGCACTATGTTGGAGTTTTGCCCGAAACAGACCTCCAAGAGAAGGAAGTGAGAGACCTCCACCTGGTTAAGAGAAGGAAGTGACAATTAGTAAAAATCTTGGAAAAGCAACTGAAATTTAGCGCAAAAACTTTATAAAACATAGAACTGTTTTAGTTATCTTATAAGACTGTATCTTTTAATAATTCAAATAGGCAAACACGAATTCTTGAGCAGTCCTAAAGTGGTCAATGAGGCGTAGAAGTAATCAATTATCGCGCCTATGAGAATTCAGAAGCCAAGAGGCGGTTAATTACTTTGCGCAGACGTTTTCCGCAGTAGTCAAAACAAGGAGGCTCGGGAAGGTGCGTTTGCACATCATGTTCTGACCCCGCTCATATTTCTGTTTTTTGTGTCAACCAAATGAGGAGGAGAACAAAAATACAGACTCCTCGTAAAAAATTGGTTAAAGAGCAATTTGTTTTAAGTGAGAAGCGATGATTGACTTAATTACTGCTGTAATGGAGAGCCGGTAATACCTGCTAATTATAGAACTATGAGACAAGACAAATAAGAAAGGCGACCGACAAGGCATCCTACACATCATACTCAAAATCTAATGGTTTAAAAAAACCACTACAGAAAGCAAAATACATCAGTTAAAACCTGAGCTAAATGAATCCAACTTGTGCCTCCCCTCAAAGCAGATGTGAGCTTTCCATAATGAGACTTTGCAAGAAGTCCAGAACAAGAATAAAAAGAGACAAAAGTAAACGTTCTTTCAAGTACAAATACTAAGTAGAGTCTTATTTAACTCCATCGGAGTTGTTGAGAGCATTCGATAGTGAGAGGATGAATTAACGAATTGAAGCTTGGACAAATAATGATATTGGCTATTGATGAGACAGGATAAATAACAAAATCATTAAGAAAATTAATTGTTAATAACGAAAAAGTGTTAAGTGTAGAAAGCATGTTCCACCTTAATATTTGAATTAGCATGTGATCAAAGTAAACTGATTACGAAAAAATATCCTATCAAGAGTTCATCCACAGAAAGACTAATGTGAAATTGTTTTCGAGAGTTTTGACCACAACACCTATTGGTGTTTTAGAAAAACTCGAAAAAGTAATTGAATATTCAAGACGCGTGTATTTGTTCACGTTTGCAAATGATTAACCTCAAAAGTTTTAGCTCCTTATGATCTAAGTTACTTCGAAAACGTTTGAGTAATTCTAGGCCGACTTTTTTCTTTTTAGTTGCACCTTTCTATCATGACATTGTTTCGTCTCATACGGATGCCCAATGTGATTCCAATATTTAAGATAAAGTTGTAAGAGCGATTTATTTAATTGTTTGAAGACTGTTTCAATCAGAAAACAGAATCAATTTCCAATGTCTTCAAGACGCTGTTGGTTTTTAATTTTTTACACATATAAAATCGTCGAATGCTAAATTATCATCTGTATACGCGCTCAAGCTTTTTCGTTTTTAGCTTATTTGTTTGCTGGGAAATTTACATACATGGTTAAAAAGATTAAATGATTCAAAAACGTAGTATTCTGGCGTAATCAAGTGCTGTTGCTCCTTTATGGATTTTGAAAAAAAATTCTCATCTTGGTTACTTTGATTTGGAGCTAATCCATCTGGATTACGACTTAAGTGATAGGTGAATGTTTTCCCATGGAACATGTTCCTCCCTGAAAAAATGGAGATGTCTGTCTATTCTCCATGCTAAAGTTGAAAACCTTGTTTTGAAATTAAAAATAACCTGTGTTTTTTTCAAGAGAGCATGGCAGAACTAAGTGATATCTTTGTGAATAAAATTTTCAACCGTTGTTATAGTAATTAACTACTTCTACTGCCCATAATGCAGCGTTTAATTCAAGTTTATTTGTGCTGTATTCATCTTCGAGATGTTGTAGAATTTGGCGAGGAAATACTATAGGTTGAATTGTCTTTTTGTTCAAGCCAGGTGTAATTATTTCTTGTTGACTACAATTTAGATTTTTTTTTTACTAGATTAGTTATGAGTTGAATTAATTTACGAAAGCAACCAATGAATGGCTTTATTGGTTCAGTGTTGTAAGAAATTCTTAGCCGAGAGTTGTATTTTTACTGCAATGGGATTATTGTTCCGACCCCACTTGTGTGTGTGGGGGGGCACTATATACTCAAATGGGTTTTTTTTCTGTTAAGACAATTTTGGCCCATCGATATATTCATCGTAGAGAAATGTGAGTGGTATCATCTCGTCCAGCGTAGAGTTCGGAATAAAACAATTTTTTTTTATTTTCGTGTTTTTCGACGAGTTATAGAGGTTTAAAGTTTTGTGTAAACACTTCATGTGTGGCATGATTTTGTTCAAACTAAGATTTTTTCTATAGAAATATCGATTCAAAATTATATTTTATGCTACAAATGAAACCATATAGTGCTTCTACCAGACGAAAAGCCCTAACAAAATGTAGTTTTCATCTCATAGGAAGTTTAATATAAAAAATCGATTTCCATTTGAGAGCTGATGTTTTAAAAACGATTTTATATTTTTTTAATTTTTTTTCATGTCACTTAGAGACTGGTCACTTTTCAAATCCAGGTACTGTTCATCACAAACCTCCTTGAAAGTCGAATGATTTTCAGTGAACTAAAAATTTGTTTCTCAGGAGTCGATCATTTTTTTGTGGCTCCGACTCTGATTTTTTGTATTTTTTTTTGTTTTGAACTTTGATTTTCTTTTCGCGATTTAATAAAATTTTGCAGTCCTATGACATAGACTGTTTGACTAAAAGTGCAATAAGCCTCCCAAAGAGCAGTAAGCGAACCTATGTAGTAATTTGAGTGGACAGCTAATGGCTACTAACACTTCAAGAATAATTTTTCGATTTTTTTTTGTTTTTGAAATTTTAACCAATCTAAAACTTGTTTCTGTGAACTATGAGTCCGTCTCACTATTGACAGGACTCTTTTTTTCTATTGTAATCAAAACTATTCTGGTTAATGGTTTTATTTTCTATCTATTGTCTTTATGACTTGGATGCCACAATTTCAAACTTTTTTGATATTTTTTGTATACGTGCTCAAGCTTTTTCGTTTTTAACTTATTTGTTTTAAAGCTGGGGGTTCGAATGCTTTCCTGTTAATCGTAGTTGGCTGTTGCCTAGTCATACCTGTAGGTTTGACAATGTCGACACTGTTGACGTCTGCGAATGGTTACAAGTTTGATCTCACAATGTTTGCTGGGGAAATTTACATACATGGCTAATAAGATTGGTCCGGGGACCGAACTTTGACGAAATCAGCACAAGATAGGTTTCCAGTTTCAGTAAATATCTTTGATTAATAATCGCTCTTGCCTATCTGTTATGGCACTTTAATTTTTTTAGTGGTTATCCTCTGATTCCTATCTGCATGATAACGTTAAATAAACGCTGGTGTGGTACACTGTCAAACGTTTTCTTGAAATCCAATTAAGTCGCGTCAATATCATTTCCAGCATCCAAGCCTTGTGCCCAGTCATCAATTACTTTCACAAGTTGTAAATGTGTTGACGTTTTTGGTATTAAATCAAATTGGCATTCCTTTAGGATTTTATGGTAATGAGAAATTTCATTATTTATCTGATGATTTTTCCCAGATTTTGCAGTATATTGATGTTAATTTTACTAGACGTTAGTTGTTGAAATATTTTATAGTCCCTAAGTTTTCTAAAGCTGTAATACCTTTTCCTTTTTCTAGTTGTTTTGATTTTTTCCTTCATCCCATGTTGAAGGTTTTCGGCTAGAAGTAAGAGTGTTAGCGTTGTTTATGTGAGAAGTCTTGATTGAGTCAAGTTCAGAGAAAAACTATCACCAAAGAAAAATTTGATCAGGCAACTCAACAAGGTGACTCGGTAATGTGCAATTGCACATAAGGTTCTGACCCCGCTCATCCACAATTTTGGCATGATTGTCCACCAAATGAGGAACATAGAAAAACCCAAAAATTCAAGCATTTTTTTTTAAAAATTGGTGTATGAACAAAAAGATAGCCTACAAAGCCAATAAATCAGAGGTAGAGTGAATAAGGGTGCATTAGATTGATGAGATGTGTAAATATTAAGAAAACGAGTCAAGACGAACAGCAAAATCAAACAACAACAACAAAAATTAATTATATCAAAAACTTCAAGTCCGTTTTAAAAAACAAAACTTCATAACAAAGTCAAAATAGCGTCAAATAAAACTGATATTAAACAAAAGAACTTTTCATTCACCAGAGAAGATAAGGGACTAACCAATCAAAAGGCCTGGTAACAATTAGACAATAAAAAACAAAAACAGTAAAGTTATAAATTTTGCTAATTTTTATTAAAAAAAATTAATTTCAAAGTAATGAAAACCATTAAAAATCAACTAAAATATCTGATAGGTGTAGGATTACCAATTCCTCTATAGAGGGAATTTAAAGATGCCGGCATTCAATTTTTTATACGGTTACAAAAAAGAACAACAAATAGACAACAACCAAAAAATCAATTAAAACTTGGCAGAAAACGCTTTCGAAACCGTAAAGCCATAATTAAAAGCCTATCCATATTACATATGGCCGTCAAAAAATGTTTGACTGCACTTTCTGCGAGCACCGATTATTTATTATGTAACCTCTCATTAAGGAAGCTAGGTAACAAGGAGAAAAAAATGAAAAAAAGAAGCAAAATTAAGTAACACTTTATCTTTTTTCGAAAAAATTATTTCCAAAGACATGAACGCCATTAATTGCAGAAAGAAATAAATAAATAGCTTCGTTTATTCTTTCAGAACAAGCCCTTGAGAATTGAAACTAACCAGAATATGTCTTACGTCTACAAAAGGAATGTCAAACATGACAAAACTCAAAAATTATTTTTCTTTTTTTCCGTGTCGAAGCCAGAAAAGTCAACGAATTCCTTAAAAGCATTAAATTATGTCACACCAATCCCTCTTGAAACCTTCTTTCGACAACAATAATGTCCTATTTGGCTTGTAATTAACGAAACTAGATAACAAAGAGACAATAATAGGAGCAAAATTGCGAAGTTGTCTCTTTTTAATCAATAAAACCATTGTTTTGGAGTCATGAAAGCCATCAGCTATCTTCTAATATCAGAATATCAGTTCATCTATTCTTCCATGAAAAGCCAAAGAAACCGGGTCATTGTACTGGAATTTTCATACGACTAAAAAGACAAAGTAAAAAGGACAGTTAAAGACGAAATTTAAAAAATTCAAAAAAATTTTTCGAGAAAGTAGTGTCGAAGCCGTTAAAATCAAAATCAATATATTCAAGGATTTTAATATTATCAATTGTGTCTTATTTTGAAAGCCAACAATGTGATACAGAAACAGTCAATAACGAGACAATGTGACAAAACTAAGAAAACGTGATAAATGGGCAAATAATTAAAAAAATTTAATTAAAAAAAATGTGAAATCTAGTAATATCAAAGCCAGAAAAACATAACTTAAGGCGTAAAACCGCAATAAAGGTTGAATTTGGTTTCAATAGAAAGAAGAAGCATTTTTCATTGCTGACAATAAGCTACAAGTTGACCAAATTAAGAGAAAAATAGAAGCAAATAAGTCATTATTTATTTAAAAATCAAAAATTTTTAAAAGTCAAAACAACCATAAGCTTTCAAGTAATCAATAGATACAGCAATGTGGAGCTATTTAAGGATCCAATTGGACCTATCATTAGTGAGCTTTGGTTTGAATTGTTCTGATATTTAATTGATGTAATAAAAAAGACCGACTGATTACAATCCGAACTATTTTTTGGATTATGCCTGTCCAAGTTTGGTCCAAAAATAGCCTTGTCAATTCTGTTTGTCTCTTAGGAACACTTAATTATTCGAGTGTTCTAGATATTGATTTTTTGTTAGCTAAAAATTCAAAAAATATGCTGCGTTTTTGATAATCAACGAATAAATTTAGCAAAAAACGGCAAAGATCTAATTAGACAGCACTCTCAATGGAATTTGAATTAGAAAAAGCCCCATTTTAAGTCTAAAAAGATTGTGTTAGTGTTGTTTTGGTCTGTACTTCCTGTAGATTTAATCAAACTGGACAAAAGAAACTGATTTTGTGCTGTATTTGATGAAAAAGTATTCATTTTGAAATATTTAGCCAGAATTTTTGAAAAAAAAAATTAATAAAAGTAGCCTACAATAAAGTTTTCTGTCTTTAAAAATAAAAATCAACAACCCTTTCTAAAAAATAACAAATTGGTGTTATTAGCACAATTGGTGAAGTTTTACGTAATTCACTCTATCTTTTCAAAATTTAAATCTCGATAAATCCCTGTAAAAAACTTAAATTAAAAAAATCTTTTTAATCCCATATTCTACTTTGGACAAGCTTTCTAATGATACGAGTCTGAACTCTCTACGATGAAAATATCGATCGGCCAAAAGTGACTGAACAAAAAAACTCATTTGAGTATATACTTCCTTCGCCTTGAAGAGGGGTCGGAACAAAAATCTTATTATTCTGGCGTAATCAAGTGCTGTTGCTCCTTTATTGATTTTAAAAAAACCTCATCTTGGTTATTTTGATTTGGAGCTAATCCATCTGCATTACGACTTAAGTGATAGGTGAATGTTTTCCCATGGAACATGTTCCTCCCTGAAAAAAGTGGAGATGTTTGTCTATTCTCCATGCTAATGTTGAAAACCTTGTTTTGAAAAGAAAAATATCCTGTGTTAATTTCAAGAGAGCATGACATAACTAAGTGATATGTTTGTGCAAAAAAATTTCAACCGTTCTTATATCAATTAACTTTTTGTACTGCCCATAATAAAGCGTTTAATTCCAGTTTGTTTGTGCTGTATTCATCTTCGAGATGTTTTAGAAATTGGCGAGGAGATGCTATAGGTTGAATTGTCTTGCTGTTCAAGCCAGGTGTAATTATTTCTTGTTGACTACAATTTAGATTTTTTAAACTGGATTAGTTATGAGTTGAATTTATTTACGAATGCAACCAATGAATGGCTTTATTGGTTCAGGTGTTGCAGAAAAATTTTCAGCCGAGAGTTTTATTTTTACTGCATTGGGGTTATTTTTCCGACCCCACTTGTGTGTGTGTGTGTGTGTGTGTGTGTGTGTGTGTGTGACTGTGTGAGGGGAGGAACTATATACTCAAATGGTTTTTTCTGTTCAGACAATTTTGGCCAATCGATATATTCATCGTAGAGAAATATGAGTGGTTTCATTGAAAAGCTCGTCCAGCTTAGAGTTCGGAATTAAACGTATTTTTTGAATTTTGTGTTTTTCGAGGAGTTATCTGGGTTTAAAGTTTTGGGTAAACACTTCATGTTTGGCATGATTTTGTCCTCTTTTCTGTTCAAATTAAGATTTTTTCTATAGAAATATCGATTCAAAATTACAATTTTTGCTACAAATGAAACAATATAAGGCTTCTAACAGACAAAAAGCCCTAAAAAAGGTAGTTTTGTCTCATAGGATCTTTAATATAAAAAGTCGATTTCTATTTGGGAGCTGATGTTTTAAAAACAATTTTATATTATTTTAAACTTTTTTCACGTCACTTAGAGACTAGTAACTTTTCAAATCCAGGTTCTGTTCATCAAAAAGCTCCTTTAAGTTGAATGATTTCCTGTGAACTAAAAATTACTTTCTCAGGAATGGATCATTTTTTTGGCTCTGACTCAAATTCTGCAGTTCTATGTCATAGACTCTTTGACTAAAAGTGCAATAGGCCACCCAACGAGCAGTAGCAAACCTATGAAGTAATTTGAGTGGACAGCTAATGGCTACTAACACTTCAAGAATAATTTTTCAAAGAAATAAGTTTTTTGAATATTATTCGATTTTAAACTCGTTCTTGTGAACTCTGAGTTAGTCTCACTGTTGACAGGACTCTTTTGTTTCTACTGCACCTTAAACCATTCTGCTGTATGGTTTTTTTTCTATCTATTGTCTTTATGACTTGGATGCCACGACTTCATACATTTTTTTTTAAATTTTTGGTTATTTTTTCTTCATAAATTTGGATTCATTTTAAATCTCATCACATTATCCTTCATGGCAAAATCCCTGTGGCCCAGAGATGGTTTTCATCAGATCATAGAGTAAATTTGCAGAGAAAATTGTATGGTTTTAGTGGCTTCGTCACTGTCTTCTTTCACTATTCTACTGATTTTTTGATTTTTACCTGTATTTGTTGTCGTTGTCACAGTCGTACGACTTATCTTGATTAGTTAATGATGATTTAAGAATGACACAAATTATTGCCTTCTCATCAAAGCATAGCTTATTATATTATATTTTTTTTATTTGCGTTGAAAGATATTGAAATTAATGGCTCTTATACTACGGGTTTTCTTAAATAAATTCGTTGTATTAATATATTTGTGATAAATTTGTTGATTTTTTTGAAGCCATTATTCCGGCAAAAAATTTTATTGTTTTTACAAAATTATTTAAAAATGTATTTTTTTTGAATATTTCATTTTTTAATGGCTGCGACACTTCTCTCAATTTTTTTTCAGTTTGCTGTTTTTGCCTGTTTTCTTATTCTTTATGTAGTCATGAAGAGCTGAGAGGTCTCATAAGACCCTAACTGATTGTTGAACAAAAGAAACTTAGTAAGTTTACTATATGTAAGTTTGTAAATTCAAAGTTCATGATATTTTTTGTTTGCAAACACTTTCTTAGACTTTTTTCAGTTCTTGTTGTTATATTTGTCAACCTCTACCTAATTCTCATCAGTGGGAGGCCTCATCCAGGTCCTTTAAATAAAAAATTAAAGTGGCTATTGATAATACGTTGTAATTAATGTTTTGCTTGTTGAACAATATGCGTTTTAATAAAAGTCTTGTTAGTGGTCAACATTTGTGTTCCTTTTTCTCGTCTTTAAGCTTATTCGCATAATAACAGATCCCAATGATTTTCATATGAGGCCCAAGTAAACACACTTTTTCTTTGAGCACAGTTTTAACTGAAATAGTGAAACTAGCATCTGAAATTTAAAAAAAAATCAGATAACAGCGAAAGATTATAATAGCTTCAATAGTTTGTGTTTTCGCAAATTATTTGTAATTTTTCAAATTTTTTTCATCTTTAGTCCATTTTTGTAGCTTAGTCTAACCAAAGACAGATTCTATTGGGTTTGTTTTTGAATGACTTTTTAGTGAATTTATCAGGAATTTTTTCGTTAAAAGCTAATGGTTTTAAAGAGGTTTGTAAATATTTGAATTAAAAAATATTGGTTGTTTTTTGTATTTCGGCTCATTATTGCTTCTTTATGTCAACTTGTTTTTTTTGCTCTTTTTTTCTCCCGTAGTCTTTTTAATGGTGTGAGATCTTGTGAGCGCTGTAATGAGCCATGGCATTATATAATTCATTTAGTAGTTTGTGTAATGATTTTTTAAAACTTAAAGATCTGTTTTTGATTATCTTTTCATTTGGTTGACAGTTATGTCAGAAATGTAGACGATCGCGGGTCGGAACATCATGGAGGCTCGTTAATGTGCGAACGCACATTAACGAGCCTCTTTGTTATTTCCAGTGTTCAATTGAAGTCTATCCAAAATATTTTGATTTTTGTGAATTCGTTTTTCTGGAGATAATTAGACTATTTATTTATTAGTAAGTAAAATCTTTTCGCTAGTTCTTATTCGTGATTTGAGAGTAAACCTTTTGTCTATTGTTTTCTAAAATGTTGCTGGAATGTCTTTTAGAAGCCATTGATGAAGCAATTTGCGTCAATTGCATCGCCCATTAATATGTTAAAACAAAAGTGTCTTGTAGTTTATGTTTCAATTGGAGTTGACTGAGTAGGTTAGATCTTTTTTAAGAAGTAAAATGTGGTTTTGTCTTTATTTCTGACAGGTTGATCGCTAGAGAGTATCAGATGGTCTAAGCGTTGTATTTGCTATTTATTTTTTTATAGATTAATAAGAATTGAGAACAATTGAGAAGTTTTTGTAAAACAATAATGAAATTGAGAGCAATTTTGATGCTCTTGTATTCTTCACTGTAATTACTACAAGTTTGGCTATGAATTCACCAGAACAACTGCCTTAACTGACGGCTTGTTTTTCTTCTACCATCTTTTACAATTCTTCTTCTTCTTTTTCTTGACGATGCGGTAGCTTTTGGTTATTTTTGTGTTGAGTCACAGTTCTTCAAAAATTGTTTTGCAACATTGCTTTGGGACTGGACTAATATGGTACCCTTGCGTGGTCACTTTTGGTATTTTCGATGTTTTTTTTTCAATATGATATCGGAAATATGTTGCAGTGTCTTACATTTATGTTTGCAAGCGATACCTTGATTGCAAGTCATTGAAGATTATCGCATCTCATAGTTTTGTGATATGTTATTGTCAGTTAGCAGTATTATGATAAATGGTGCGTTTCACAAGCGGAAACGAAAGTTCACAAAAGGAGTTACCCTTGAACTCTCTGTTTGTTGTGAGAACTCAAATGGCCTAATGAGATGATTGTTCGCGCGATTTTTTTTGTCAATTATTTGAAATATAGAGCTGCCTCTGCGTCATTTATTTCGTTTTTTTTTGCTCTTTTGGTGTTTTGTCTGCTTTGACATGAATGTTGATTGATGCGTAATTTGTTGATTGACAAACAGTTATTTTTGAGGAATTGACCTTGGTGTGCGTCATACTGTAATTAGTACTCGCAGGGAGATGTAAAATGTCCGTTTTCTTGCAGATAATGCACAGTAAAGTTTTGATTGGGCAGTTTTGAACCTGTTTAGGGAGAAACGAATGAACGCATTTCCAACATGGATCTGTTTTGCCCAATGAAGGTGTAGGAGGAATCGGTTTTTTTCTGTTGTTCAATTGTTGTGTCCAATTGGAGCTTCTTGTAAGTTTGCTTGACCACCCTTTCCGATGGTTGCGAAGTTTATGGCATGGTGGGGTTATGGTTTGTGCATGTCGAGCACAAATTATCGATCAGACAGTTTGATCAAATTCCTCTTCCAAGGTTGAGGTGCCATCCGGAAGTGACTTCTGATCCGACCATGCCACACGAAAGTACCCTCAGATCAGACCATCCCAAACCGAAGTGTCCTCTGATCATACTATTGTCCGCACGATCCAAATACCAGACCCTGTAATTTTGGTCTGGAAACGTGCGTTGGACTTGGGTCTGATCAGAGGTCACTTCCGTCTGCCACCTCACCCGTGTTGAGGAATTTTGTTTTTCACTTGCCAGAAATCGTCGTTTTTAATCGTTTTCCTTAGACAAAAACGATCAAAGCCCTTACGTGGTAATAGTCGTTTTGTTCGTTATTTCATCGTTATTTTTATGTAAGAAATGATAATTTTTTCATCGTTACTTTTATGTAAGAGAAAAACGACGAAAAAACGGGATCCGCACTTTGATTCCAACCATTGAACTCCCGATACATTACCTGATGCTCTGACCACTGCGCTATCAAGCCTTTACTACAGATATGCTAAAACGATCTTATGTTAGCAACAAGCTTTACTTCAGAGTTTAAGAGCAATTAAACGACAAAAAAACAATAAAAAACAACGATTTCTTTAAAAAAACGACGTAAGAAACGACAGAAAACGACGAAGAAACGAACATTTCGTACAGGTAAAAGACTATTTAAACGACGGAAACTCATGAAAACGAAGAAAACGACGACAAAACGACGAAAACGACGACAAAACGATGAATACGACGATTCCTTACAAAAAGATTTTTCGCCGTTGTCCACAACACGGGCAAAATGGGGTGCTGGTTCAAAAATGGTTCCAATAATTCAATTGACCGTTGCTTGGCTTTGAAAAATGAAAAATATCGAACATATCAAGTTTAGTGGACCAGCATAATGCTTTGTTCATTCAAGTGAGTTGTGAAGTGCTCAATTTATGTTTGTGGGTCCCGTTGATTAAATGTTCTGCCCGCTTCTGATCTGAAGTATGACTTTATCAGATTATTGACTTTTAAGTTGACTTCATTCCGTAGGATTCTGTTAGATGTGGGTTGCTCCCCGAATGCGTCTTCGGATGACGTGAGAGTCGCGTAAAACAGATCGCGATATATATATATATATATATATATATATATATATATATATATACCCAGGTTGAGGTCCAGACCCAAATTGACTTCTGATCAGACCCAGTCGAGCGCACACCCGTGTGATCCCAGACCGAAATTACAGGGTCTTTTCCGAGTTTCGAGCGCACTACGGTCTGATCATGGTCTGGAGATGGTCTGATCAGAGGTCATTTTGGTCTGGAAAGTCTGATCATAGGCGGATTCGAGCGCACTTGGGTCTGATCAGAGGCACTTTCGAGCGCAATTGGGTCTGATCAGAGGCGGATTCGAGCGCAATTGGGTCTGATCATAAACCTCTTCGAGCGCACTTGGGTCTGATCATAAACTCTTCGAGCGCACTTGGGTCTGATCAGAGGCGACTTCGGGCGCAATTGGGTCTGATCAGAGGCGACTTCGAACGCAATTGGGTCTTATCAGACGTGACTTCGAGCGCAATTGGGTCTGATCAGAGGCAACTTCGAACACAATTGGGTCTGATCAGACGCGACTTCGAGCGCAATTCGGTGTGATCAGAGGCGACTTCGAACGCAATTGGGTCTGATCAGAGGGGACTTCGAACGCAATTGGGTCTGATCAGAGGCGACTTCGAATGTTTTTCCGTTAAACTTCCGTAGTCTAAAATCTCATTGAAAATCAGGGTCCGTCAACGCTCAATTGGCCGCAAGCGACCAAAAAAATACAAAAACACCGATAAAATCTAAGAAACATATGAGCATCGTATTTGAAAATAAAGACATCAGAATTGATTTTTTTTTCGTTTTTGACCCAAAACATGAAAGTGTTAGTTTTTTAAGACCAAATGGACTATGGTTTAAGGTTTTTGGGGTCAAAACAAAAAAAATCAAAGAAAACGGGAACACATCTCTCTTGGAAAATTCTCTGAAAAATTTGTATAAAATCCAACAATTGGCATTTATTTCTACTCCATTTTAAAAGGTGCATTATCATGGCAACAAAATGGTCTATAATAGGTTTTCTAACTTGTCGTCTGAGGATGGCGATTTTGAGTGTTTTTGATCAGAGTGGTCAGCTGGGGAGATGGTCTCGTCTGAGTCTGATCAGAGGCTACTTAGGTCTGAAATTGGGTCTGATCATAGTCTGATTAAGGTCTGGACAATGGTCTGATTTTGGGTCTGGACCATGGTCTGGAGATGGTCTGATCAGAACTCTTTCGGTCTGGAAAGTCTGATCAGAACACTTTGAGTCTGGAAAGTCTGATCAGAGATAATTTCGGTCTGGAAAGCCTGATCAGAGACAATTTCGGTCTGGAAAGTCTGATCAGAGATAATTTTGGTCTGGAAAGTCTGATCAGAAGCAAATTTGGGTCTGGACCTCAACCTGGGTATATATATATATATATATATATATATATATCATTTAATGGGAAAACAAACAATTCTTTCTGCCATTAACCGGGTATCTATGCAAAAGAAAGGGATTTTAGAATTTAACAGCTGAAAACAAGAGGTTTTGTTTAAACTGTCATCTACAATAAAGGAAAACATATTAAATTTTTTGCAAGTATGAATATAGTCCTCTATTGCAGGTTCTGAAGAACAACTTGCTGAAACTCATTGAAAAACTTATACGACTACGCATCAGCACTTGAACATTTTCTCCGATCCGACAAGTGCGAATTCTGGTCGCTCTTAATGAGCGTCGACAAGGAAATAAAAAAATCCGGTCTCTAGGAGCAGCAATTGGGAGTTGAGAATTTGTTGCAAGTTTTCTCATGAAACTGAAAGATTACTTTCCGTTGTCTTAGATAACTTAGACAACCCAACTCAATCACAATCGGGTTTCGAAGGCTGGTTATGCTCTTCAGGCAGCAAAAGAGGGAAAGAATGGCGTACATGAAAAGCAATCGTTCAGAAAAATGCATTTTTGTTCCACTTTCAATTGATGTACCCGGGGTTTCTCATCGACATTCAAGAAGACGCTGAAAAGACAGACTGTTATTGTTGACACTAAATGCTTTATTTCCAAGTTTCTATCAGGTGCTCTTACCAAATTATTCCAGCCAATTTCTTTTTTGTTGTCCTATGACCTGCATTCATGATACTTTCTACAGCCCAATGAGATTTCGCATTGCGTTGATAAATGAAATGGGAAATTGGGGTTTAATTCTGATCAATATCGAAATGAGAATGCAATCAGTTACCCATTATCTTGTCTCACCCAATGTGAGGGGAGACCGATATTATCTACCAAACTAAAAAATCAGTCTGGTTATGAACATTATATGACAGCATTCAAAACTCCATTGTGCGGTTTACAATTTTAAGATATGGCGAAATTACAAATAGATTTGATTATAATTTTATGATTTACTGAGATTCAATAAAGAGACCTCAACTAATGATGTCTGTCAAAAATAGCTCTCAAATACTCAAAACGATTTAACATTTATAATATTATGTAACATTTAATTGGAAATTTTTCATCGGATAATTTTCCTTTAAGTTTTGGATTGTTCCTATAGGGCCATGGTAAAGGTATTTTGCAACGGGTGGTTAGGCGGCAAAGATTCCGAGAAAACTTTTTGTTCGCATCCATGTAAAAGGATGTATCATTCAACTTTGTTTGATATGATAACGTTAAATAATATTTAAAAGGAGAAAAAAACTTAGTGATGGGTTTAATAATAGATTTAGCATCATGGGAAACATTCATAATTTACGTTGAATTGAACTTTCTTTGAATTTTTGTTCGTGTGTTGACAAATCGTTTGCTTGGTTGTATATGCATGTTGTGCTGTTTCAGTGAAAAAAGTAGATCTTGGTTGCATGTTATTGTTCAGACCCCTCTTTGAATTAAAATGAAGGGGGGTTGCTGAATTGTTCGATCCAAGTTTTTTGGCTAGAACTTATGCTAATTTTCCAAAGTTCAGAATTTTTTCGTCAAAAAAATGGCTTTTTTAAATCCCATTAGCTCTGAATTTCCTGGATGAAGACACTTTTAAACTGCAACTATGTTCTTCTTAATGAAAACAATGAGCTAGTTGTACTCCCGCTGGCTTTATGAGTCTTCTCTAATTATAATTTTGCCAATATTTTGCAAATTTAAAGTCGATAATTATACATAATGCATTATTTAATTTTGACGAAAAAAAATTTGTAAAGAATTGATCTATTTCGCAACAATTTTAACAATTGAGTGTTTTTTCAGACGTTTAGCAAGATCTGGGCTGATCTTGATCTCACCATGAATCCTTGCCATAAATATAATTCAAATTTTAATGGGGCGCAACCCTTTTTTCAAAAACAATTCCGCTATGTAAATGTTTATAATGTAAATTACGGACAAAAACTTCAAGTCAGGGCTCAATTAATGACATATACTGTGTACAATAAAAGAGACCCAACGAGATTATTTTTTTGGTTTCAGAAGTAAACTCATGGTTTTTTATGGCCCTGACCAATTGTTTTTTTAAACATTTTAGGGACTTCTTGCGTTTTATGTTCATTTCTTATGATTTAGGTAAATCAATGACTTAGTATGAGAGAACCTAGGCATTCTTTAAAGTTGTCATTTAATGTTTGTTAAGATTTTGAAAATATTTTTTTAATGAAAAGCACGTTGAATTTTGCCACTTTTTTCCTTTTTTTCTCTCCTTTTCGTGAGCACTCTCAGTAAAGAAAAGCTGGTAAAAACAGTAGAAAGCAATTTTCTGCGGTGTAGAAAATAATTTCAGTAACAATTTTATATTCAACTAATGGTTTATTTATTTTGGTAGTACGCGTTTTCATTTTTTCTCTTGTTTATCATAATTGCAAATTCTATGGGTTCATTTGTTTCCTTGTCCCAATATCACATTAATGACAAGTCTAATTAAAAAGTCATTGTAGGGAAAATGCACAACATTAGAAAAAGGCATATCTGGATATATGAATTGTTTTTGTTGAACAGTTTATGCTTTTTGGGTTTAGACACGGTTATCTCGCAAAACATTGTAGGTTCTTGATTTTGCCTAAGTTTTCTTTATTTTCGTTGTTGTACTCCCTTTAACCGATAACGATAGATCTTACTTGCTTTCCTGAGACTATCTTCAACCGAGTTGAAGATTTCAGTCCATAGCTTCCTTTTTAACGACTTTCAAATTAAATTTAAAAAAAATTCATCTGTCTTTTTTTGCTTTTGTCTTTGTCACCATGTAACGCAATCTCACTCATTAGACGTTTCAATTACTTTTGTTGATTCATTTTTTTACCATATTCGTTGAGACTGATTGCTTTGAACATTTAGCTGCAAAATTTCTTTTTGAGATTTCTATACTGTTCAACTTTTAGGTTTCTTTTTGTTTTCATGTCTAATTAGTCCTTTCATAATGAAGGCTCTTTGATTCTAAGATGAAGGCAAAGTAATAATATACAGTTTTTGCAGGTAACATCTCGTAATTATAGTGCTTTGAACATTTTCATGTAAAATTTTTTGCAGTTTTAATGGGCTGGTGACTTAGTCTCATTATTAACAGGTCCAATTTGCTTTTTGAGATGTTGAAACTTAATTAGTCGCTTTTTGTTGTAAATTTATGTTTGTTGTGGTTTTTGAAGATATCTGTTTTCAAAAATAAATTTCGGTTTTTGAGCTTCGTTGTTTTTAAAATAATTTTTTGGTCGACTTGTAGCTCAGTCTCTGTAAACACAGGTAACAACCGGTTTCCATTGAGCTATAATTTGAATCGGTTTTAGCTTAAAACATTTGTTTTTGGCTTTGCTACTACTGCTACTACGAAACTTCATAAACTTTTATATTTTTATATTTGTACATTTCAAAGGATTTTATGTTTCTTTTTAAGTTATAACAATAGTCGTTGGTCCCATTGGCTTTGAAATTTTGCGCAATCGAACATTGGATAATGACCTGTCCCAAATGCTTCCTTTGTAGATATGAATGAACATTTTAGTGGTTTCAGTTGTTATCTAATGACATTAATAACTGTGAAATTAATTGTTTCCCAAAATGGAAACGTGTTTTTGACCTTTGCACCTATTTGCTCTTTTCTGTCGACAAGTTAAACAGTCGCATTGGGGACAGGCCCCATATTTTTTCTAATGATAAAGAGGTTAAATTGTTCCGATTTTTATCTGATGCGAGTTTGATTTTTTAATGATTTTTGTTATTATAGATTTGGTTATTATATTTTATTGTAGATTTTGTTCTAGTTTTGGTCGTAAATAAAGTTTGTTGTTGGATTTTTATTTTTGTCCAATTTAGTAGTCCTATTATCAGCAACTTTCGTCGGCCCTCTGGCGTGGCATTATCGTATTTCATGTAAAAGGATGTATCATTCAACTTTGTTTGATATGATAACGTTAAATAATATTTAAAAGGAGAAAAAAACTTAGTGAAGGGTTTAATAATAGAGTTAGCATCATGGGGAACATTCATAATTTACGTTGAATTGAATTTTCTTTGAATTTTTGTTCGTGTGTTGACAAATCGTTTGCATGGTTGTATATGCATGTTGTGCTGTTTCAGTGAAAAAAGTAGATCTTGGTTGCATGTTATTGTTCAGACCCCTCTTTGAATTAAAATGAAGGGGGGTTGTTGAATTGTTCGATCCAAATTTTTTGGCTAGAACTTATGCTAATTTTCCAAAGTTCAGAATTTTTTCGTCAAAAAAATGGTTTTTTTAATCCCATTAGCTCTGAATTTCCTGGATGAAGACACTTTTAAACTGCAACTATGTTCTTCTTAATGAAAACAATGAGCTAGTTGTACTCCCGCTGGCTTTATGAGTCTTCTCTAATTATAATTTTGCCAATATTTCGCAAGTTTAAAGTCGATAATTATACATAATGCATTATTTAATTTTGACAAAAAAAAATTTGTAAAGAATTGATCTATTTCGCAACAATTTTAACAATTGAGTGTTTTTTCAGACGTTTAGCAAGATCTGGGCTGATCTTGATCTCACCATGAATCCCTACCATAAATATAATTCAAATTTTAATGGGGCGCAACCCTTTTTTTCAAAAACAATTCCGCTATGTAAATGTTTATAATGTAAATTACGGACAAAAACTTCAAGTCAGGGCTCAATTAATGACAGATACTGTGTACAATAAAAGAGACCCAACGAGATTATTTTTTTGGTTTCAGAAGTAAACTCATGGTTTTCTTATGCGTTTAGCTCAAAACATTTGTTTTTGGCTTTGCTACTACTGCTACTACGAAACTTCATAAACTTTTATATTTTTATATTTGTACATTTCAAAGGATTTTATGTTTCTTTTTAAGTTATAACAATAGTCGTTGGTCCCATTGGCTTTGAAATTTTGCGCAATCGAACATTGGATAATGACCTGTCCCAAATGCTTCCTTTGTAGATATGAATGAACATTTTAGTGGTTTCAGTTGATATCTAATGACATTAATAACTGTGAAATTAATTGTTTTCCAAAATGGAAACGTGTTTTTGACCTTTGCACCTATTTGCTCTTTTCTGTCGACAAGTTAAACAGTCGCATTGGGGACAGGCCCCATATTTTTTCTAATGATAAAGAGGCTAAATTGTTGTTGGACTTTTATTTTTGTCCATTTTAGTAGTCCTATTATCAGCAACTTTCGTCGGCCCTCTGGCGTGGCATTATCGTATTTCATTGGTTGTTTATTGAACGATGTGTATGTGTTTGAAAGTTTTTATCTCTTCATCTTTTGGTAGCCAATTAAGTCAAGAATGTGGATGAGCGGGGTCGGAACATTATGTGCGTACGCACATTACCGAGCCTCCTTGTAAAACAAATCAATGTTTCATTGAAAAAATTGAATAACAAACTTTGCAACAGACCAAGATTAAAAATCAAATGTTACTCTACTTATTTTAAGCAATCAATATTGCTAATGAAATGATTGAGGGTATAAATCTTATTAAGATTGTTACAAATAGTTAAAATCTTCTGAGATCTGATAACACAGATCATATTTCATGAGATCTTGAAAGACTGACCATTTATTACGTATTTTACAGGATGGGTGTTGCCTCTTACGTTTTGTTTTGTCTTCTAAGATCTTAAGACCTTCCAAGATTTGCTTCACTTAATAAGCAAGGTTGTCGCCAATCAAAGACTAGGTGATTAAATCAC
Source organism: Convolutriloba macropyga (assembly GCF_964194025.1). Taxonomy (NCBI): domain Eukaryota; kingdom Metazoa; phylum Xenacoelomorpha; order Acoela; family Convolutidae; genus Convolutriloba; species Convolutriloba macropyga. Next base: position 26,097,533 of record NC_134481.1, on the reverse strand, counting down.
CATTCTAAAAACAAATTTATATGCTAGAAGTCTTTCTAACTTTATAAAAACTTCGTAAAATCTTTATATTTTTATGATAGGCGTAGAGTTTCGATGTGGGAAAGAGAGTTTAATCGACAAACCTTTTCTTAAGTTATTAAGGAAATGATTAAAAGATAGGGTATCAATGTTTTGTATGAGTGAGTACTGACATAATTTCCGTAACTATTAAATGAGGATTGGTGTGGTTTTATTTCAACTGCCGCAAAGCAGCGCTGAACTGGATCAGATTTTTGGGTTCTTGAATGTTTAGACTGTCTTTACAGAACGAAAGGAAGAACTGAGCCGCCGATGTTTGCCATATTCTCAACTCATGAAGATTCTGTCCATTCAAATCCCCAATTTTGGTTTCATTTATCACATCGTCGTCAAAACCCAAAGAATGAACCCACTTTAACACATCTCGTTCCGACCATTGTTTGTAGTCGGGTTCCTGTGTGTCGGAGAGTCTTCGATGGTCAACTGCGACAGTAATCGAATCTGTTTGGTCAATCTTTTCCTCATCTACGTATTGTTCAGTGTCTCTCCGTTTTCCCTCTATAAATTTCATCAGCTTTGGGAAATACTTCTCGAACTCGCAATCATCGAAGAGTTGATAGTAGATTTCGGCTCCTAAAATCAAACCAAGCCAGCCTTTCGGTTCGAAATCCGGCTGTACTTTGGCAAACACCATCTTCTTCTTCTGTTTGTAGGCGTAAGTTGCCTCGGATCTACATGCTTGACTATTGCTATAGTCTTCAGAAAAACAACAAATCACAACTTGTGACTTTTCAACTGCTTCCGCCATTTTTTCAAGCGAATCTCCCTCCATTTTTTCAACATCTATCCAAACTTTTTTCCCATTTTTCTTGAGCCGTTCGAAAATCTGAAGAGCAGCTGGTTGTTGTGCCCAGCAGTAACTGATCATGATATGTCTGGCTGAACTTGAGCTGTATTCTGAAGTTCCAAGAGGAACTTGTTCAGAATCTTGTTCCTTTTTAGGGCAGTCAATTAGGTTTAATTCCCAAAGAATCCCTTTTGACGGGCCGAACAAATCAGCATTTTCACTTTTAGAGAAAGCACGAACAGAAGAAATTAATTTGTCGTTGGACTTCATCTCAGTTTGACCTTCGGTTAGAAAACTCAACGACCATAGAAGTCGCAAAGTCCATTTGACCTCTGAATCACTTACGTTCCTTTCTAGAATATTGGACGCAGTTTTCACAAGTCCACATTTGAGCATTTCTATAGCATTTTTCTGATTCTTCGCCAAGCGTGCGATACTTTCCAGTAACTCCTCGACCGTATAACCGTGCTCATTACGTCTTGACTCGGACTCCAAGGCCTCCTGAAGCAGGTATTGGATAATGAACTGAATGTTGCATTCGGTTGCTTGCACGATTTCGCTGTTTTCGTCCAAATCAGCCGCGAAGCTCAGTACGATTAAGGCTATGGCTTTCACACTGCTAATTGTGCTTTTGAGATATTTTAGACAGATGTCAACTAAGCCTTCCTTCCGCA
>NC_134481.1:26020994-26090994 GCF_964194025.1 Convolutriloba macropyga | reverse complement strand
GTGTAGGCATAAACCGCAAGGAAATCAATCTCAAACTGTTGTGTTATAGTTATGTTGAAAAACAACTTTGAGCATATCCTGTACGCAAAAAAATGCATAATCTCCTCCCGTCCAGACGCGCTATGTCAAGCACAGAGAAACCTGTAACTGTAGCCAGAGTGGCTGAGACATTTTTTGTCCCCAACTGTATGCAGTATTTATTTAACAGCAGCAATTAAGTAAAAATGAGGGCTTTGACATGCAACATTAGACTTATAACCAAATGCATTATAAAAGAAGGCAGTTCTAAATATTCGGAGCTAATTTTGACAAAAAAATGGTTCAGCCGATAATGGAGCGACATAAAGTTTTTCAAACGCCACAAATTTAATTTTGATGTTTTGCAACAAAGTTTGGGAAAGACACCAAAACATAACAAACTTTGGAAAACTGATTTGGGAAACTCTTTCACTTCAGTTGAGAGAACCTTATTGCTAAAATTACATTGCGGTAAAAGTTTGCGTCCTTTGCAAGTTGTTCCTACTCTCAACAGAGTCGCGTTTGATCCAAAATTGTTCAAAAATTGAATAACCTAAATGGAGTTGAGCGTGCAAAATTCCCAAACTTTCCTCTATTTTCTGTCAGTTGTGGCCTATAATACAATATATGAAGAGAAAGATTCTAAAATTTTTGGAGCACTATTGTTATTTCAACGATGGTTTTTTGCCGAGAGTCAGAATTATGCTACACCCTGGAAAAATTAAGAATATTTGGTGGGATTTGTGATTTCGATTTATAGAAAGGTAAATTCAAATTGTTGTCCAAGAAAAGTCAAGATGTACTGACCACCGCAATGGATCACTGAGTTTTGCAACGTCAACTTTACTTCAAATTTCAGATCACCTACGCTTCAAGTTTTTCGGAAAAAATAGCGTACTTCTATAACGGTCAACAGAACGCTTTTCTAACCCAATGAAACTATCCATGTGCTCCAGAAAGTGTAGACGAGACAGAATATCACGATGTAGCAGACCACCGAAAGAAATCTCTTTATTTATTGAGTTTTTGTGACTCATCACAAAAGATATTTATGGAATACATTATTTGTATACATCTAACCAATAGTGCATGGTATCAAGCCTGTCTTTCCATGGAAAAGAGCTGTGCTGAAATCAAGCCAGTGGTCAGGTGAAATTAGATTACGCTGATTAATTACTCAAGTAGTATTATAAATTGAGATAGTACCGGTACAACAACTAACAATTCAAGACAATAAATTTCCAGGCTTTATTGCAGACAAGGGTCTCAGCCATTTTGCAACAAACAAAACCCAACACGAGAAACATAAAGCTCTCAAAGTGGTTTTAAACAAATTCCAGATTAATCTTCTTTCTCAATCCAGAAATTGCCTGAAGTCGCTTCTTTTCCAGCACTTGAATTGTTTCCTCCACCACAAAAATTAGGGGCTGTATTAAAAATAATAACTAGGTGTCCAATTGTACGATACAGAACAAAATTACTCTCTTTGTTGAACTAGATCGTAACTTTTTATTGGTTACCTGTTATTCCCGTCACGGATTAAGCGACACTTCATGCTGTCAAAAGCGAAAAAATGACGTTTTTTGATGAACTGTATCACAGCTAGCTATCGTCTCAACACTATCATAGTTGCAGATTTTGTTGCATATGAAACCAGTTTTAGGTCAGGAGTTATTTTAATTTCCAGGTTTAGGTGCGCGAAAATAGACTGCTCTGATGAGACCATTTGGGTTGCACCGGTGGCGTGGTGCAATCCAAAAAACATGGTCTGGGAAACGCTTGAGTCGCACCTTAAATTTAGTCCCTTTGCGTGCAGATCAGTTGGAAAAAGTGGACCTTAATGCTGACTTACTACTGCAATCCAGTTCATTTTCGGATGCCAAGATGGCCCGGTTTTTGCGCTACCAGTAACCGAGGATTAAGAGAAGGACACGTATTAAAAGAACGCATCGAAATGGTCGTCCCAATTTTCCTTCTATTTAATGAAATATATCGGACATTATCAGAAACTGATAGAAAACTGAATAAAGTAGCTCTATTAGAAAACAACGAGATATTCCAGGGCTGTAAATACTTTCCCAGGGCTGTAAATCGTCTTGCTGAAGTTGCTTTATTATGCACAATACAATACAATTTCATCCCATCTTTCCATCTATTCAAAAAATATATCGGATATTATCAGAAACTGATAGAAGTTTGAATAAATTATCTCTATTAAAAACAACGAGATATTCCCAGGGCTGTAAATAGATTCCAATCGTCTTGCTGAAGTCGCATTAATATGCTCAATACAATACATTTTCGTCCCAATTTTTCTGCTATTCAATAGAATATATCGGATAATATCAGAAACTGATCGAAGATTGAATAAAGTAACTCTATTGGAAAACAAGGAGATATTCCCAGGTCTGTAAATAGATTCCAACCGTCGTGCTGAAGTCGCATTAATATGCTCAATACAATACAATTTCGTCCCAATTTTTCTGCTATTCAATAAAATATATCGGATATTATCAAAAACTGATAGAAGATTGAATAAATTATCTCTATTAAAAAACAACGAGATATTCCCAGGGTTGTAAATAGTTTCCAATTGTTTTGTTGAAGTTGCTTTAATATGCACAATACAATTCAATTTTGTCCCAATTGTCCTTGTTTTCAATGAAATACTGAAATACATCGAATATTATGAGAAACTGATAAAAGATTGAATAAAGTGTTCCTATCGCAAAACAACGAGATGTTCCCAGGGTTGTAAATAGTTTCCAATCGTCTTGCTGAATTTGCTTTAATATGCGCAATACAATACAATTTCATCCCATCTTTCCATCTATTTAATAAAATATATCGGATTTTATCAGAAACTGATAGAAGATTAAATAAAGTCGCTCTATTAGAAAACAACGACATAATCCAAGGGCTGTAAATAGATTCCAATCGTATTGCTGAAGTTGCATTAAATCGCTCAATACAATTTAATTTTGTCCTAATTTTCCTTGTTTTCAATGAAATACTGAAATACATCGAATATTATGAAAAACTGATAAAAGATTGAATAAAGTGTTCCTATTGCAAAACAACGAGATATTCCCAGGGCTGTAAATAGTTTCCAATCATCTTGCTTGTGTTGCTTTAGTATGCACAATAAAAAACAATTTTGTCCCAATTTTCCTTCTATTCAATGAAATATACCGGATATTGTCAGAAACTGACAGAAGATTGAACAAAGTAGATCTACTGGAAATCAACAAGATATTCCCAGGTCTGTAAATAGTTTCCAATCGTTTTGTTGAAGTTGCTTTAATATGCACAATACAATTCTATTTTGTGCCAATTTTCCTTCTATTCAATGAAATATATCGAATATTATCAGAAACTGATAGAAGATTGAATAAAGTATTCCTATTGCAACGAGATATTCCCAGGGCTGTAAATAGATTCCAGTCATCTTGCTTAAGTTGCTTAAATATGCACAATACAATACAATTTTGTCCCATTTTTTCTTCTACTCAATGACTGATATCGGATATTATCAGCAATTGATAGAAGATTGAATAAAGTAGCCCTATTGCAAATTAACGAGATATTCCCAGGGCTGTAAATAGTTTCCAATCGTCTTGCTGAAGTTGCTTTAAAATGCACAATACAAAACAATTTTAACCCAATTTTTCTTCTACTCAATGAATTAAATCGGATATTATCAGAAAATGATAGACGATTGAATAAAGTAATTCTATTGGAAATCAACGAGATATTCCCAGGTCTGTAAATAGTTTCCAATCGTTTTGTTGAAGTTGCTTTACTATACACAATACAATAAAATATTGTCCCAATTTTCCTTCTATTCAATGAAAAATATATCGAATATTATCTGAAACTGATCGAAAATTGAATAAAGTAGCCTTATTGCAAAACAACGAGATATTTCCAGGGCTGTAAATAGTTTCCAATCATCTTGCTTAAGTTCCTTTTATATGCACAATAAAATACAAGTTCGTCCCAATTTTCCTTCTATTCAATGAAGTATACCGGATAATGTCAGAAACTGACAGAAGATTGAATGAAGTAGCTCAACTGGAAAAAAAACGAAATATTCCTAGGTCTGTGAATAGTTTCAAATCGTTTTGTTGAAGTTGCTTCAATATGCACAATACAATACAATTTCGTCCCAATTTTCTTTCTACTCAATGAATTATATCGGATATTATCAGAAACTGATAGAAGATTGAATAAAGTATCTCTATTAAAAAAAACGAGATATTCCCAGGGCTGTAAATAGATTCCAATGGCCTTGCTGATGTTGCATTAATATGCACAATACAATAGAATTTAGTCCCAATTTTCTTTCTACTCAATGAATTATATCGGATATTATCAGAAACTGATAGAAGATTGAATAAAATAACTCTATTGGAAAACAACGAGATATACCCAGGGCTGTAAATAGATTCCTATCATCTCATTTAAGTTGCTTAAGTATGTACAATACAATACAATTTTGTCCCAATTTTCCTCCTACTCAATGATTTATATCGGATATTATCAGAAACCGAGAGAAGATAGAATAACGTAGCTCTATTGGAAAATAACGAGATATTCCCAGGTCTGTAAATAGTCTCAAATCGTTTTGTTGAAGTTGCTTTAATATCCACAATAGAATACAATTTCGTCCCAATTTTCTTTCTACTCAATGAATTATATCGGATATTATCAGAAACTGATAGAAGATTGAATAAAGTATCTCTATTAAAAAAAACGAGATATTCCCAGGGCTGTAAATAGATTCCAATGGCCTTGCTGATGTTGCATTAATATGCACAATACAATAGAATTTCGTCCCAATTTTCTTTCTACTCAATGAATTATATCGGATATTATCAGAAACTGATAGAAGATTGAATAAAATAACTCTATTGGAAAACAACGAGATATTCCCAGGGCTGTAAATAGATTCCTATCATCTCATTTAAGTTGCTTAAGTATGTACAATACAATACAATTTTGTCCCAATTTTCCTCATACTCAATGATTTATATCGGATATTATCAGAAACCGAGAGAAGATAGAATAACGTAGCTCTATTGGAAAATAACGAGATATTCCCAGGTCTGTAAATAGTCTCAAATCGTTTTGTTGAAGTTGCTTTAATATCCACAATACAATACAATTTCGTCCCAATTTTCTTTCTACTCAATGAATTATATCGGATATTATCAGAAACTGATAGAAGATTGAATAAAATAACTCTATTGGAAAACAACGAGATATTCCCAGGTCTGTAAATAGTTTCCAATCGTTTTGTTGAAGTTGCTTTAATATGCACAATACAATTCTACTTTGTCCCAATTTTCCTTCTATTCAATGAAATATATCCAATATTATCAGAAACTGATAGAAGATTGAAGAAAAAAGTCTTATTGCAAAACAACGAGATACTCCCAGGGCTTTAATTAGTTTCCAATAATCTCGCTTAAGTTGCTTTAATAAGCACAATGAAAAACAATTTCGTCCCAATTTTCCTTCTATTCATTGAAATATACCGGATAATGTCAGAAACTGACAGAAGATTGAATGAAGTAGCTCTACTGGAAAACAACGGGATATTCCTAGGTCTGCAAACAGTTTCCAATCGTTTTGTTGAAGTTGCTTCAATATGCATAAGACAATACAATTTTTCCCAATTTTCCTTTTTTTTTCAATGAAATATGTCAAATATTAACAGAAACTGATAGAAGTTTTCATAAAGTAGCCCTATTGCAAAACGACGAGATTTTCCAAGGGCTGTAAATAGTTTCCAATTCTCTTGCTGAAGTTGCTTTATTATGCTCAATACAAGGCATTTTCGTTCCAATTTTCCTTCTATTATTGAAAAATATCAGATATTAAAAGAAACTGATAGAAGTTTAAATAAAGTAGCGCTATTGGAAAACAGAGAGATATTCCCAGGGCTGTACAAAGTTTCCAATCGTCTCACCGAAGTTGCTTTAATATGATCATTACAAAACAATTTCCTCCCAATTTTTTTCTATTCAATGAAATATATCAAATTATATCAGAAACTGATACAAGATTGAATAAAGTAGCTCTATTGGAAAACAAAGAGATATTCCCAGGGCTGTAAATAGTTTCCAATCTTCTTGCTTAAGTTGTTTAAATATGCACAATACAAAACAATTTCATCCCACGTTTCCATCTATTCAATAAAATGTATCGGATATTATCAGAAACTGATAGAAGATTGAATAAAGTAGCTCTATTAAAAAACAACGAAATATTCCAAGGGCTGTAAATAGATTCCAATCGTATTGCTGAAGTTGCATTAATTCGTTCAATACAATACAGTTTTGTCCCAATGTTCCTTTTATTCAATGAAATAATAGGATATTATCAGAAACAGATAGAAAATTGAATAAAGTGGCTCTATTAGAAAACAGCGAGATATTCCCAGGGCTGTAAATAGATTCCAACCGTCGTGCTGAAGGCGCATTAATATGCTCAATACAATAGAATTTTGTCTCAATTTTTCCGCTATTCAATAAAATATAACGGATATTATCAGAAACTGATTGAAGATTGAATAAAGTATCTCTATTAAAAAAAACGAGATATTCCCAGGGCTGTAAATAGATTCCAATGGCCTTGCTGATGTTGCATTAATATGCACAATACAATAGAATTTCGTCCCAATTTTCCTTCTGCTCAATGAATTATATTGGATATCATCAGAAACTGATAGAAGATTGAATAAAGTAGCCCTATTGCAAAACAACGAGATATTCCCACGGCTTTAAATAGTTTCCCACGGCTGTATATCGTCTTGCTGAACTTGCTTTAATATGCACAATACAATACAATTTCATCCCATCTTTCCATCTATTCAATTAAATATATCGGATATTATCAGAAACTGATAGAAGGTTGATTAAATTATCTCTATTAAAAACAGCGCGACATTCCCAGGGCTGTAAATAAATTCCAACCGTCTTGCTGAAGGCGCATTATTATGTTCAATACAATACAATTTTGTCTCAATTTTTCTGCTATTCAATAAAATATATCGGATATTATCAGAAACTGATAGAAGGTTGAATAAATTATCTCTCTCAGAAACAGCGAGATATTCCCAGGGCTAAAAATAGATTCCAACCGTCTTGCTGAAGGCGCATTAATATTTTCAATAAAATACAATTTTGTCTCAATTTTTCTGCTATTCAATTAAATATATCGGATATTATCAGAAACTGATAGAAGGTTGATTAAATTATCTCTATTAAAAACAGCGCGATATTCCCAGGGCTGTAAATAAATTCCAACCGTCTTGCTGAAGGCGCATTATTATGTTCAATACAATACAATTTTGTCTCAATTTTTCTGCTATTCAATAAAATATATCGAATATTATCAGAAACTGATAGAAGATTGAATAAAGTATCTCTATTAAAAAACAACGAGATATTCCCAGGTCTGTAAATAGATTCCAATCGTTTTGTTGAAGTCGCTTTAAGATGCACAATACAATTCTACTTTGTCCCAATTTTCTTTCTATTCAATGAAATATATCGAATATCATCAGAAATTGATAGAAGATGGACTAAAGTATTCCTATTGCAAAACAAAGAGATATTCCCAGGGCTGTAAATATTTTCCAATCGTCTTGCTGAAGTTGCTCAAATATTTTCAATACAATACAATTTCGTCTCAATTTTTCTGCTATTCAATAAAATATATCGGATATTATCAGCAACTGATAGAAGATTGAATAAAGTATCTCTATTAAAAAACAACGAGATATTCCCAGGTCTGTAAATAGATTCCAATCGTTTTGTTGAAGTTGCTCTAATATGCACAATACAAAACAATTTTGTCCCAATTTTCCTTCTACTTAATGATTTTTATTGAATGTTATCAAAAACTGATAGAAGAATGAATAAAGTAGCTCTATTGGAAAACAACGAGATATTCCCAGGGCAGTAAATAGTTTCCAATCATCTTGCTTAAATATGCACAGTACAATTCAATTTTGTCCCAATTTTCCTTGTACTCATTGATTTATATCGGATACTATCAGAAATTGATAGAGGATTGAATAAAGTATCCCTATTGCAAAACAACGAGATGTTGCCACGGCTGTAAATAGTTTCCCAGGGCTGTAAATTGTGTTGCTGAATTTGCTTTAAAATGCACAATACAATACAATTTCATCCCATCTTTCCATTTATTTAATAAAATATATCGGATTTTATCAGAAACTGATAAAAGATTGAATAAAGTAGCTCTATTAGAAAAAAACGAAATATTCCAAGGGCTGTAAATAGATTCCAATCGTATTGCTGAAGTTGCAATAATTCGCTCAATACAATACAGTTTCGTCACAATTTTCCTTCTATTCAATGAATTGTATCGGATATTATTAGAACCAGATATAAAATTGAATAAAGTAGCTCTATTAGAAAACAACGAGATATTCCCAGGGCTGTAAAAAATTTTCAATCACCTTGCTTAAAATGTTTAAATATGCACAATACAATACAATTTCGTCCCAATATTCCTTCTACTCAAAAATTTATATGGTATATTAACAGAAACTGACAAAAGATTGAATAAAGTAGCTCTATTGGAAAACAACGAGATATTCCCAGGTCCGTAAATAGTTTCCAATCGTTTTGTTGAAGTTGTTTTAATATGCACAGTACATTTCTACTTTGTCCCAATTTTCCTTCTATTCAATGAAATATATCGAATATTATCATAAATTGATAGAAGATTGAATAAAGTAGCCCTATTGCTATTGCAAAACAACGAGATATTCCCACGGCTGTAAATAGTTTCCCAGGGCTGTATATTGTCTTGCTGAATTTGCTTTAATATGCACAATACAATGCAATTTCATCCCATCTTTCCATCTATTCAAAAAAATATATCGGATATTATCAGAAATTGATAGAAGGTTGAACAAATTATCTCTATTAAAAACAACGAAATATTCCCAGGGCTGTAAATAGTTTCCAACCGTCTTGCCGAAGTCGCATTAATACGCTCAATACAATAAAATTTCGTCGCAATTTTTCTGCTATTCAATAAAATATATCGGATTTTATCAGAAACTGATAGAAGATTGAATAAATTATCTCTATTAAAAAACAACGAGATAATCCCAGGGCTGTAAACAGATTCCAACCGTATTGCTGAAGTCGCATTAATATGCTCAATACAATACAATTTCGTCCCAATTTTTCTGCTATTCAATAAAATATATCGGATATTATCAAAAACTGATAGAAGATTGAATAAATTATCTCTATTAAAAAACAACGAGATATTCCCAGGGTTGTAAATAGATTCCAACCTTCTTGCTGAAGTCGCATTAATATGCTCAATGCAATACAATTTCGTCCCATCTTTCCATCTACTCAATAAAATATATCGGATATTATCAGAAACTGAAAGAAGGTTGAATAAATTATCTCTATTAAAAAACAATGAGATATTCCCAGGGCTGTAAATAGATTCCAACCGTCCTGCTGAAGTCGCATTAATATGCTCAATACAATACAATTTTGTCACAATTTTCCTTCTACTTAATGATTTTTATGGAATGTTATCAAAAACTGATAGAAGAATGAATAAAGTAGCTCTATTGGAAAACAACGAGATATTCCCAGGGCAGTAAATAGTCTCCAATCATCTTGCTTAAATATGCACAATACAATTCAATTTTGTCCCAATTTTCCTTCTATTCATTGATTTATATCGGATGCTATCAGAAATTGATAGAGGATAGAATAAAGTAGCCCTATTGCAAAACAATGAGATATTCCGAAGGCTGTAAATAGATTCCATTGGCCTTGCTGAAGTTGCATTAATATGCACAATACAGTACAATTTCATCCCAATTTTCATTTTACGCAATGAATTATATCGGATATTATCAGAAACTGATAGAAGATTGAATAAAGTAGCTCTACTGGAAAAACAACGAGATATTCCCAGGGCTGTAAATTGTTTCCAATCGTTTTGTTGAAGTTGCTGTAATATGCGCAATACAATACAATATTGTCCCAATTTTCCTTCTCTTCATTGAAATATGTCGGACATTATAAGAAACTGATAGAAGATTGAATAAGGTAGCTTTTTTGGAAAACGAAGAGAAATTCCCAGGGCTGTAAATAGTTTCCAATCGTTTTGTTGCAGTTGCTTTAATATGCACTATACAATATGTTTTTGTCTCAATTCTCCTTCTATTTATCGAAATGTATCGGATATTATCAGAATCTGATAGAAGATTGAATAAAATTGCTCTATTAGAAAACAACAAGATATTCTCAGTGCTGTAAATAGTTTCAAATCGTCTTTCTGAAGTTGCTTTAATTTGCACAATACAATACAATTTCGTCCCAATTTTCCTTCTATTCAATGAAATACATCGGTTATTATCAGAAACTGGTAGAAGATTGAATAAAGTAGCTCTCTTAGAAAAAAAACGAGATGTTTTTAGGACAGTAAATAGTTTCCAATCGTCTTGCTGAAATTGCGTTAATATGCACAATACAATTTGCCAGTGACTAATGAGTGTGAACATCAATTATGGTTACTGAGATTTTTGAAAGAATTTCTCTGGATCTTTTGGGCTCGAGAAAATGGTAACAAATTTTGTTTAACAATGAGAGGAGAATATTTGATAGAAACCATGCTTTTAGCTACCCATGAGCAAAAAAACAAACTGAATAACGTTGGTAGGACCATGAGATTGCCGACAACTAATTAAAAGATGAAATACTTTAAAAAATAAGAGAGGTCGCAGAGTTTATAGGAAAATAAATGCTTTTTTCTAAATTTTTAATTTCATATTTGATTTTGTGAATGAGAGCACCTTGCTGAGAAAGATCCAAACAAAAAGGATATCAGAAAATGTGCTGATAGTCAGTAATAACCTGCCAACCACTTAGACAGATAATCAATTTTTTGCTTTTAAGTCGAGTTCTGGACATGGTTATTGTAATACAAACCAAGCAAATGATGTCCCAACATAGAAAAAAAAATCGTATGCGCGCTAAATTATGGAGACTGAGAACTTGACTCAAATTTATGTTCGCCCATTTTCCTAATTAACATTAGCTATTTCACCAACTTTCTTTAAAGAATTTTTCTCTTTGTTGAAGGTTGTTTCTTGATCATGTTATCTACAAGCTCCTACTACTATTGTGATTGGTGAAAAAATAACATACCATTTTTTTTTCAAAGAGATATCTTTAACAAGCAGGCGAGCACTGTCAGTGTTCAGTGAAGTGCAGGTCACGATTATCTACGTCGTGTTTGGCAATTTTTGAGTTCAATTTTGTACGACTATTTATCTCAGCTTCAACAAAAAAACTAGAAACCGCATTTCTGATGTTTTAAGGAAATGATTTGATTTCAGAAAACAGATCCTCACCATAAATTTTTTGAACAGCTAGATGACCGAGAACCAAAGTTTGCTGAAACCCTGGCGTTACTGTTTTGGCGTTGTTTAATATGCACAATACAAAACTATTTTGTCCCAATTTTCCTTCTACTTAATGATTTTTATTGAATGTTATCAAAAACTGATAGAAGAATGAAAAAAGTAGCTCTATTGGAAAACAACGATATATTCCCAGGGCAGTAAATAGTTTCCCATCATCTTGCTGAAATATGCACAGTACAATTCAATTTTGTCCCAATTTTCCTTGTACTCATTGATTTATATCGGATACTATCAGAAATTGATAGAGGATTGAATAAAGTAGCCCTATTGCAAAACAACGAGATGTTGCCACGGCTGTAAATAGTTTCCCAGGGCTGTAAATTGTGTTGCTGAATTTGTTTTGAAATGCACAATACAATACAATTTCATCCCATCTTTCCATTTATTTAATAAAATATATCGGATTTTATCAGAAACTGATAAAAGGTTGAATAAAGTAGCTCTATTAGAAAAAAAACGAAATATTCCAAGGGCTGTAAATAGATTCCAATCGTATTGCTGAAGTTGCAATAATTCGCTCAATACAATACAGTTTCGTCACAATTTTCCTTCTATTCAATGAATTATATCGGATATTATTAGAACCAGATAAAAAATTGAATAAAGTAGCTCTATTAGAAAACAACGAGATATTCCCAGGGCTGTAAAAAATTTCCAATCATCTTGCTTAAAATGTTTCCAATCGTCTTGCTGAAATTGCGTTAATATGCACAATACAATTTTGCCAGTGACTAATGAGTGTGAACATCAATTATGGTTACTGAGATTTTTGAAAGAATTTCTCTGGATCTTTTGGGCTCGGGAAAATGGTAACAAATTTTGTTTAACAATGAGAGGAGAATATTTGATAGAAACCATGCTTTTAGCTACCCATGAGCAAAAAAATCAAACTGAATAACGTTGGTAGGACCATGAGATTGCCGACAACTAATTAAAAGATGAAATACTTTAAAAAATAAGAGAGGTCGCAGAGTTTATAGGAATATAAATGCTTTTTTTTCTAAATTTTTAATTTCATATTTGATTTTGTGAATAAGAGCACCTTGCTGAGAAAGATCCAAACAAAAAGGATATCAGAAAATGTGCTGATAGTCAGTAATAACCTGCCAACCACTTAGACAGATAATCAATTTTTTGCTTTTAAGTCGAGTTCTGGACATGGTTATTGTAATACAAACCAAGCAAATGATGTCCCAACATAGAAAAAAAAATCGTATGCGCGCTAAATTATGGAGACTGAGAACTTGACTCAAATTTATGTTCGCCCATTTTCCTGATTAACATTAGCTATTTCACCAACTTTCTTTAAAGAATTTTTCTCTTTGTTGAAGGTTGTTTCTTGATCATGTTATCTACAAGCTCCTACTACTATTGTGATTGGTGAAAAAATAACATACCATTTTTTTTTCAAAGAGATATCTTTAACAAGCAGGCGAGCACTGTCAGTGTTCAGTGAAGTGCAGGTCACGATTATCTACGTCGTGTTTGGCAATTTTTGAGTTCAATTTTGTACGACTATTTATCTCAGCTTCAACAAAAAAAACTAGAAACCGCATTTCTGATGTTTTAAGGAAATGATTTGAATTCAGAAAACAGATCCTCACCATAAATTTTTTGAACAGCTAGATGACCGAGAACCGAAGTTAGCTGAAACCCTGGCGTTACTGTTTTGGCGTTACAAAACAAACATTAATAAAAAAGACAGAAGCGTAGAATCAACTAAGTAAATCAATTTGGTAATTACTTGAACAGAAACATTCTAATGAGTTCAAAAAACTGCCAAACATAGAACAAAAAGATTGCAGATAAGTATTTTTTTATATTCTTTCACAGGTAATAATTTGCCAATCGGGATTTACAAAATAAAAACATAAATCACACAAACGCTTTAGTATTGATTAATTTTGCGAGCAAAACATGATTGTGCTTTTTAAGCACAGCAAAACCAAGCTTTATATCTTTTTAGGTTTTTAACGGTTACTGGTTATCAATTTCTCAGCAAAAATCAGATACAACGAGTTGAGGTTTATTTTCAATGTCAGATGAATTTGACAATTTGATTGCTTTGTTATCAATAAATTTTCCGAAAGATATTACCCGAGACGGGCACATTTTCCGGTTGCACAATATTGATATCAATATTGAAAACAACTGTCTGCTTTCGAAAGTGGAGATATTAGGTACAATGCTTTTGCATTTGTTGAAATATCCCACAAAATTGTTTAGGAACATGCAAAAAGGACATTCAGATCGCAGAAGGAAATGAAAGCTTTTGAAAAGACATACTTGATAAAAGTTTTGTGAGAGTTGAGTTCTGAAAGAAACTGAAATTTAATCAATGAACAAAATTTAGAGAGGCCAAAGGAAGAATAATTTAGTTCAAGATTATACAAATACGAAAATCTTAAAAACAAATTTTTGTCAATGCTGATTTAATATGAGCATGTGCCAACCAGAAGAAGACAATATTCCAATCAAACGACAAACGTTAGCCAACGTCAGATGGTACTATGTTTAAACTTTTTTGAGAAATGCCTTCAATGATCTTCATGAGATGACAGCAGCCATTTTCAAAGGTATTGTTGAATTTTCCAGTTCAACGTCCCATAATAATTGTTTGCATAAATATATAGCACTAGGATCTTTCGAGAAGTTCTCTAAGTTGTTTACTATACAGTTCATGGTAGTTTTAAGGCGCCTTGTTTCTCTCTTATAAAGAAATTTGACAAGGAAATTTTAACGTAATCGGATCAGCCAATGGTGACAAATATCTGTTGAAAAGCAAAAAAACATCATTGACTCTGAGAATAAGGAATCCTAACAGTAAACGCACTGTTAGGAGATATATCAAATTGATGATTGCAGAACAATAGATTTTAGTTTCCCAGTGAAGTTCAATAAATTTTGCTTAATGATTTTTTTATATAGAGGAAATTAAATATAAACAATCAGTACAAGTACTCATAATCAATTAAATAATGAAATTTCAAATGGATGATAATGCTAAAATCTCTGTAAAATTCATTTAAATTTCTCCATCATTATTACGTACCTCTCGTAAATAATTGGATGCTGTTTAAGCCGTTTTTTTAAATCTCAATTACTTTTGGATCCAGTTTTTATTCTCATTCTCAGGTGCAGCAAAAACTAGCCTACAACTGAACTGAGGATTGAGCACTCGAGCAAGCAAAAAAGTTATGAAGTCAGATGAAGTTTTGCTGCTTTCTATCACTCAAATGAGATTTTCAAATGTTTTAAAAGATAAATCTTTTTATGAGAATTACAGCAAATTGGTTTAATCATTTTTTTGTTCAAACTAAACTTTAAGGGTTAAGGGTAAGTGAAGAAGCATGGAAGCATAGAAAAAGGCTGAAATAATTTCTGATTGAATAAAGACTTTTTTCAGTGCAATGAAATTCAATGTAATTCAGCTGGGTTAAAAATTGGTCAATCAGATGAAAAAGAACAAATAAAAATTAGTCAGGGGCCACTTAGAGTTTAATAGCTTTTGAGAGAGCCCATTGCTGTTATATATGGACGTTAAATACGACTAATTTGATTGACATTGGGTGAGCAACATTTTTAATGAAATTTATCCCAACTCACCAGGTGAAAATGATTCAAACAATCTCCCTCTGGACGATTAAATTATATGAAACAGTAAACCAGGGGGCTCTTGCTAATATTATTAATAACTCTACAGGATTGTAGAACAGATGTATATCACTTTTTACAGCATTGCATACTTATTTTTGCATATGATGGCTCACAAATCATTTGTTGGTTTATAAATTTAAACATTAACGAATATATTTTTCAGATTTATGTCCAAATTAACTGAGTTTTATTTTCAATTGAGCTGTTCAGAAAAGCTTCAACAGTTTTAACACCAATTTATTTTATCAGGCACTGTCCAGATAGAAAATGGCAATTGAAAACTTAGAAATATATCACTGCTAAGTTTTCAATCCGATCTTTAACTATTTCTGGTAATTATCAATAAAAATTCCGAGAAATGAAAGACAAATAACACCACTAAAGTCCTTAAAATGGCCAAATGTTGCAAAATGTTGCATTAAAATCAAATTCAATTAATTTCAATAAAATTTAATTTAAGACGTTACAAACAAAGTAAATGTCAAAATTTAGACAATAAACAAACCAAATTTTCATCAGTTTTGCGACATGAACTTGGAATATAAAACAAAAAACTAATCGTTTCAAAAATATCAAATCTCAATGGTCCCTATAAACTTGGATTGATTAATGGATTTGTGGGAACCAGACAAGTTGAGCAGATCAGTTCTAAATTCCCTGGTTAAACTGACAAAGAACACAGTTTTTTGTTAACCTAAATATTATAAGTTGTCACGACTTAACAATACATCATTCATAAAAAACTACGAACTGTATTGTAATGCCCCAAATATGTAACGGGGACCGGATCGAAAGGCAGCTGATAAGAGGTCCCGTCCCGTACCATATCTACAGAGACGATCAGATCAGGCATGATTCAGAAAAAAATAACAAAAGGTCCCATGCCTGATTGAGAGTTCAAGTATTGGTTGACAGGACGTCAGACTTGGGATTTCGCTGGCCAAAAAGGATCAAAGGCTTAATTTTTTCTGGACAGAGAGTGCATTTGTCTAGGTTCAGGGGCACTTTTAAAATAAGTTTGAGTACCCTAATGTACAAATAAAGTAGCGAATGCACCAATTATGATTAAGAATGCTATCAGAACTAAGTTCATGGACTTGGAGTTTTGTTCGATTTCAACCACTTCTTCATTATTAACATTCAATCTTGATGATGTCAAGCTTAACTCTGTTCAGAGAAACCCAAGACTTGGGTTCTGCTCTGCCCAGAAAAACCCAAGTTTTGGCCTCTCTCGGCCCAGAGAGGTTCCAAGTCTTGGCTCCCCTCTGCCAAGACTTGGCCTGTGTAAAATCTCTGAATCAGGCCCAATAGGCTCTGGGGGTTCGGTACGGGGCTATTTACTAATTTTTGAACATGAGATTAGCTAATTTGGTCATGTCACAGCGGCCCGTGGGACTTGGTATGAATACAGCAAAGCCGAACAAATACCCAATTCAATGCATAATTAAATGTCGTTTCCAATTTACTATCTTTCAATCTAGTTTTTCTGAGATTTATATCTTATGAAATTCTTGTCAATATTTTCAAGAACACCGATGTTTAGGCAATGTGCATTAAATTTCGTGTCACTGGGCAAGTTATTTTAGGATAAGGGAATTCTTGGATTGCATTGCTCCTACGCAGGTAATCGAGGTTGCAGAAAATCATCAGACACAACAATGACGCTCTTATTGCTTGAACATACCAAACATTATAGTCTGAACGTTCAAAGTCTGATTGTGCCTTTTGTCTGTTAATTGACAAATATTAGACCATTTGTATTCCAATAAAAGCGTCGCTGATTATTGATTAACTTGTAAACCTTTCGAATAATTTTGGCTCTGTCGTTTTAACTTCTAATTGTCAGAAATAGCATTTCAAATACAATTAAATTGACCAAAGTGTTACAAAGTTTTCCTTACTTTTTCCTCATTTTCCTCACTCAAAACCCGCCTTCCAATTTTTCCTTTTATCTATTAAAGTTAAATTTTAGATTTTTGGCTGTGTTTCATAGATGTTTTCCGTTCTTCTGTCCCCTAGTCTAAATTCAAGTTCAAACTTTGCATTAAATTTCGGATCTTTTCCGTTTGTGCCCCCTTCCTAGTACGTTATGCAATCCCCAGTTGCAGAGCACGTGTCATTACATGGTAAATCATTATGTAAAAATACAGCATGTGCGTCGGGGGGGGGGGGGGGGGTGGGTGCAAATAATATGCACCCACTAAGCGGGGGAGGGGGGCACAAACAGAAAAGGTCCGAAATTTCTCTATGAACTCCAGTTCAAATTGTTTTCCAGTTCCTTATTCCAACTTCTTACTTAGCTGCAATTAACAGCTTATTGCCAATAAGACCCACACAGTCAAAACCAGATATACCGACAGCAATTTGAAACAATAAAATATATTTTATTGAAGCCAAACCCTGGAATAGCCCGAATTTTAAAACTGTGAATGCTGTTTCTGTTTTCCTAAATAACTTACAGTACCGAAACGTTTAAAATGCTTAAATCTGAACCGTTAAGTCACGACGACAAAAAACACAAAAGCGGCAGATTTCGCATAGTTAAAGACCTATTCGATCGAATCAAAGAAGCCAATTTAACCGATGTCGATGTTACATCTGATATTGAAAAATTGAAGCACAATAGCCGGATATCAGAATCTGGAGCAGCGTACAATTTTCTGTGTGAAAGTGGAATTGTGGGGTTTGTGCGAGACCTGGTTGCCACTCCTCGCGATGAATACTTCCAGTTTCCCCTTTTCGAAAATATTTTGGGACTGGCAAACTTTCTATGTGACGCAAGCGAAAACTGTGCTAAGATTCGAGATGCTGTTATAGAAACGGGCTTGGAAAAAATTTACTGCAGGGATTTGAAACACTCTGTAATACTGGGTTCGTGCTTCATGGACGAAAACGAACAAATAAGCGAAGAATATGGTGGAACTGAAGGTCATTATCCTGCAGAATATTATGACGATATAGGAGGCGAAGAAGCAACAACTGCCTTTTTTGCAGTATTATATAACATCTTACGTCATAGTCCCAATTATATAACTGTGTTGCGGAAGGAAGGCTTAGTTGACATCTGTCTGAAATACCTCAAATGCAACATTAGCACTGTAAAAGCAACTGCTTTAATCGTACTGAGCTTCGCGGCTGATTTGGACGAAAACAGCGAAATCGTGCAAGCAACCGAATCCAACATTCAGTTCATTATTCAAAACTTGCTTCAACAAGCAATTGATTCGGACACGCGACGAAATAAATATGGTTACACAGCTGAAGAGTTGACGGAAAGTGTCACCCGATTGGCTAAAAATTACAACAACGCTGTTCAAATGATCAAATTGGGCATTGTGCAAATTGCATCGAATAATCTACAAGACAACGTGAATGAATCAGAGGTCAAATGGACGTTGCGACTTCTGTGGTCATTAAGTTTTCTCGCAGAAGCCCAGAGTGAGATAAAATCTAACGATGAACTAATTTCGTCAATAAGCGTGTTCTCGAATCACAAAAATCCGGAATTCTTTAACCCGGCGAAGGGAATTTTGTGGGAGTTAGAGTTGATAAAGAGCGTTGAGAAAGACAAGAACTCTGAGGAAGCCATTTTTGGAGCTTCAGAAATCTTGAGCAAAACAGAAACTCATATCATGATCAGTTACTGCTGGGCACAACAACCAGTCGCTCTTCAGATTTTTGACAGGCTCAAGAAAAATGGGAAAAAAGTTTGGATAGATGTTGAAAAAATGGAGGGAGATTCCCTTGAAAAAATGGCGGAAGCAGTTGAAAAGTCAAAAGTTGTGATTTGTTGTTTTTCTGAAGACTATAGCAATAGTCAAGCATGTAGATCTGAGGCAACTTACGCCTACAAACAGAAGAAGAAGATGGTGTTTGCTAAAGTACAGCCGGATTTCGAACCGAAAGGCTGGCTTGGTTTGATTTTAGGAGCCGAAATCTACTATCAACTCTTCGATGATTGCGAGTTCGAGAAGTATTTCCCTAAACTTATTAAATTTATAGAGGGAAAACGGGCGGCAGAAAGCATGTGTGAAGAAAAATTCGACGAAGCAGACACGATATCGGTCGCAGTTAATAATCAAATTCCCTCCTCTGACAAAAAAGAACCCGACTACAAGCAGTGGTCTGAACGTGAAGTCTTGAATTGGGCGTATACTTTGGGTTTCTTGGAAGACGTAAAAGAAACAACAATTGGCAAGTTGAACGGGCAAAATCTTCACGAGCTGAGAATTTGGCAAAAAACGGCAACTACTTTTTTTCTTTCGTTCTGTAAAGACAACTTGAACATACAAGGAGCAAAAAGTTTGATAGAGTTTAGCGCTGCCTTGCGACAATTGAAGTAGGACTGGAAAGTTGTCACGCGATGGTATGCAATGAACGTATATCGATCAAACAGTGAATGAATTAAATCAAGAATCGTTGTCTGAAAAGAACAAATAATCTTCATAACTTAATTACGGTGCTAATATAAATAAGTCTAGATTTCAATGACACTAATTTTGATAAGCGTAGCAATCATCCTACTGCTAATATACTCATTCAAAAAAGTTTTAACTGAGTTGCATTTCGTGTATCCGACTTATTCCTCCTACCAATATTAAAACTTAATTATTATAAACAATGTATTAACTCTTGTAATAGAGATTGGACAAAAATTCAGTTATTAATTGACTAGCAAACAGCTAAGTCAACTGCACATTGATGAAAAAGTAGTTCTATAAATTTAGGTAGTCGTGAGTCAGAAATATCTGCGAATTCACTAATGGTTGAATGGTTTGTGTTGTTTTAGCCACTTTGTTCATAAGATTGTTTTAAGATTGAAAAGATTAAAAAGATTCAAAGCAATTACTTGAACGAATTGAAAATCACGTTTGCCAACAATTTTGTATTCGAAATTATTTTTTGTAATCTTAAGAAAGGCGCATTAGAAACAAGAGCAGGTACAATAATTTAAGTCCATTTTGAGCCATTTGGCATTATGGTATTATTTTTGTCATCAAAGCTCTTTCAAACTCCGGCATCAAATTTTCTGTGGTCATAAAGCAAGCTGCAGAACAAAGAAATTTAAACATTTGATCTCAGTTTTAGTCCCAGGAGGAAAAATTATTTTCTTTTATTGGGATTTAAAGGGTTGTTGCGATCAAATCATATTCATCCTAAATTTGGAGTATTTTTGTAATTTTCACTTGATTTACCATTTACCTTAGCCTGAACATATGCATTTGTTTCCTAAACAAAATGATATCTCATAAACTCCTCTATATAGACTTGGAGCGGTTTTCTGATTTATTTTTCTATGTCTAAAATATCAACCTTTCTATGGAAAATATTGTATCTGATTTATCTTTATATTCCGCCTTATTTCATGGCCATTCTAATAAATTCATTTAAAGAGCTTAAAATTGTTCATTTGGCATTGTATTTAGTTGTTTCAACCAATTTTTCTTGAAGATTAGATATTTAAAGTCTTTAGTCAGCAGCCGTAGCAAGTTACGGCTAGTTTTTAAAGCAGCCATAACAATTTATTGGTCCTCAATGACCAGGACTTTTTTCCGGACACTGTTTGTCAGATTCTATTTCTCTGAAAAAGATATATCTCAATGAAAATTTCCAGAGTTTTTGTACATTAAAAATGTTTAAAAAATCACATAAAGCCTTGAAAACAACAGCTGTTTTGTCACATTTCGTTTGAAGATTAATTACTTGGAGTGGTTTGATGTCCTTAAATTTACGTAGTTGCCCTTAAAAACGTAAATTGATATTTTTGAAAGAAATTATACAGGAACAAATGACGCAGTTATTTATTTGTTTTTGATTAGGTTTAAATTGTAGGAGCTGAATAACGACCACAGAGAAAGGATAAGAATTTGAAAAAAAAACATTCACTCTACTGTGTTGTTCTAGGAGAATGGAATTTTAGCTAATTTACTTAACAAGATTTACAATCTGGTTTTTAACGAAAAACTGCGAAAATTGCACTCAATTACCCAATTTTGAATTGGATTGGGAGTTTTTAATTGCTTGATCTAAAAGTAATAATCAGCATCTAAGAATTGATATTTGCGAACGAGACGACGTAACGTTTATTGAACAGTTTTGGTTATTGAAGCAGCCGTAAAAATAGAGATCCAGCTGTACACGCAAGCAGTTCCTTCGAATTGGTTGATGCCATAATGAATGCCATCAACTTTCTCTCAATTGTAAATAACACGGATTTGGGTAAAAACTTCGGAGCAAAAAAGACTTGGGTTTAGCGGTACGGGTAAAGAACATGATAAAATAGAAACTGAAGACGATAATCTAGCTTAAGAAATTTGAAGGTCAGTTATTAGGAAGTCATTTCTAGTTCATTTGCACCCAATATTGAGTTGTCTTGTTCGCCCATTTATCTGTTGTTCATGTTCGCGTATTGGAATCATTATTTCCTCACGATTTTCATTTTCTACCGAAATTCACTCTTATTCCTGCATCTCGCGTACAGTTGCTACATTCTAATTCAATGAATCTACAAGTCGTCTTTAATTCTCAAGTTTTGTACACAAAGTTCAGTGAAAAGATTCGCCTGGCGAATCACTATTCTAATAGTATTAGCTCAAACATGCCAAGCGAAACGGCAGTCTGAAAAGGTGAAACTTAACTCGAGTCTCAAGATCTAGTACAGAATTCTGCTTGTGTACGACAGCCTCATAAAAAATTCACGCTCAATTGGCTTTTACTGTCAACGCTATAGCTGTTTGCTCATTTCCGCTGCAGAAAACTATTGAAAAAATTGAAAAACAAATAGCAAAAAGTAGCAGGATAAGAGCTGAATTAAAAAACAAGGAACTAAATCCATCGCAGATCACGTTGATTGTTTCAGTACAAATTCTTTACAACCAACAAATTATGGAACCCTAAATACGCAACAATACGCAAAATAGATCCAAAATTTAACAAAATGCGTTTCTTTCTCAAAAAATAGAGTTGTAAAGTATTCGGACATTTACAACACTTTATTTAACCATCGACAGTAACTATGAATCTTGTTAGTAAAATTATAACATTATTGGGAAAAAACCACACAGCCGACTACTAAAATCCTTGACCACAGCACAAATAAAATTTAAAAAACGAAAAACGAAAAACATGTTTCTGTAATTGCATTAGGAAAAAACGGTCGAAATGATAACCTAATAAAAGTTGGAGCCGAAAACTCACTAAAACTGTTTAAAAACAAAATATACTTAAAAAATAAATTTAAAAATTATATTACCCATTAAATCAAGTCCAAAAAATGATCAGAACGTTGAATTAGATGTTCAGAAACTGAGAACCAAAAAAACGCAAATAATTATCTTCTGTAGACAAATTTTATCAAATCATGAAATCTACAGCTAATCAAAAACTAGTTACTCGTTCATGAATGTCTCTCACCACTAATGCGAATAATTGATTGGACAAAAAAGCCTAGAACACAAAAAAACAAATCTCTAAAATTTGGTAAATTTTATTAAAAACAATGATAACTGTCAAAGTCGTGAAAAACAGTAATTATGAAACTAACTTGAAATTTTTTAAATTATGATTTACTTAAGCCTCCTTAGCAGTTGACGCCACTTGTCATTAATGACACTATGATTATGTGATCAGAAAACAAGAAAAGAAAAAAAAACGAATAAAAAATTAAACTTCAACAGTATTAAATAGCAAAGTACTGAGTCAAAATCACAAAATCACTAGCTGCTCGTGTAAAGAATCAGGCTCAATTAAATGACACTGAACTCAAGCTGAACTCAAATGTGTCATTTTAGTAAACCTCTAGAGAAAAAAAGAAGTCACTTTGCATTTATTCTTCACAAATATCAAAAATTTGTTCAAACTTCAAAATGGCATTCTAATGTAGATAGTTTGAGAAAAATCACGCTGAAAATCTACACACACATTTTTGATTTTTAGGGCTCTATTTTGACTGGAATTACCACCCTAAATTGATTTTCCACTGAGATCCAAAAATTTTTGAAAAATGTGAAAAAAGTATTAAAAATATAACCGCAAGACCCTAGAATTGACTCGAGGGAAAACTTAACTTACGCCCTAGCACACCACTAACTATGTATTCCATTACATCATTCGATTTCAAGAAAAATGAATTGAGGAAAGAATGTAGAAGGGAAAAAGAATAACCGACAGATTTTTTCCAAAAATGTCGCAAATTGCCACTGTTAAAACATTTATCTACATTAGATTATGCTATACATATAATTTCTGTTTGGATTGATTACTGCGTAATAGAAAAACTGGATCTATTCTGTTTCGGCCCCAGTGTTTTTTATGACCCCCAGTTACAAATTATATTTTGTTACATAGCACAATACTTTGTAAGAAAATTGCATGTTCGCCTGGGGGTCATAAAAGATTTATGCTCACTAAGCTGGGGGGGGGGGGGGGGACAGAATAGATCCGAAAAACTATACAAACGGTAATATCTCATTTAATAGAACCGCATATAAAATGAAAACATTCTTTAAACAAGTAAAATAATTTAAAAACTCAGGCTGCAAATGGAAAGTCGTATTAGGCTCTCAAAAACGTCTGAATTAAAAGGAAAAATTGAAATACTGCTAGAAACCACAAAAAAATTGTTTTTTTTTACTCTGTCAGTTTTTTGACGAAAATACTGGCATCTCAGAAAATAGTTTATTCACTCCACAATGATTGCAAAAAACAAACATAATGCTCAAAAAATATCTGCGGTTCTTAAAATCAACAAAATTGCCAACAAATCAGCTTAAAATATAGATAAAAAACAATGTTTTGAAAAAATTTTGATCACTCCTATTTTTTTCAGACGTCAATTTCTCATTCTCTTCGAAGTCGCTCAGCAGTCAATCTACTACATTATTTAGCACGTTTAGAATTTTCTCTATCAATTCAGGGCCAATTTTTTTTCAAACGAAGCCGGAAGAAAAATTTTTACATCATTCAACCATTCAATTTGGATCAACAAATAGAGGAAATAAATTAGAAGGGAGAAATTGTGTAACAAAAGTTAAATTTTTTTACCAAATGTTTTAAACAGCGCTACTACACAAATGTTGTTGCAACAGATTGTAAAATAAAATAAATTGTTTTCTGGTGATTATTACAATAAAAACATAACAAACGGAACATCCTAAGAAAAAAAAATAAGCGAACAAGAAAAATTGAAGAACTTAATCCCAAATTTTGTTTTCATTATATAATTTTTCGGATGCAATTTGTTTCGGCCTCCCCAGCTCAGTGAGCATAAAAATTTTAGTACCCCCAGGCGCACCATCTACTTTATTACATAGTAACGTGCTATATAAAAACATATAATTTGCAACTGGGGGTCATAAAAAACTCTGGGAGGGGACAGAATATATTCTAATATTCTCTAAAAACTGCAAAGTTTAGATAAATGTTGTCAACAGGCCAGAAAATTTCTTTTCTGCTTATCCACTTAGTACCCACAAGACACACAATAAGCAAAACATCTGTACAATGGGTTCACTTACCTTACGAAAATCTGGCCTATCACACCCTCAACTTTCCTGATCACATTGTAAACATACACTTAGGAAAACCTCGAAGAAAAAACAGTTGATCATGAAAAGTTATAAAAACCTAAAAACAGGCGAACTAGGCGAAAGATTTTTAAAAAGAAGTTTGTTTCTTCGCCACCAAAATTCATCAGAAAGATCATTAAAAGTCGAACGAATTATTTGACTAAACCAAAGTTAAGTTGATATCAATGAAGTCTGACGTTGTCATTTTTTTCGACAAATATATTGACATCCCAGAAAATATTTTACTCACTCACTATCCAATGGTTGCAAAGAACAATTATAATGCTCGAAAACTATCTCCGAAGCTTGAAAAAAGCTGCCAAAAAAACTTCTAATTAGCTTATAATGTAGATGAAAACCAATGTTTTGAACAATTTAAGAAAAAAACAAAAATGTCCAATTAGCTTAGTCAGACCTGCTAATCGAAATAAATATTCAAAAGCTAAAGATTGCTCTAAACAGCTTCACGTGAACAAAAAAATTTTTATCGCTCTTATTTTTTCAGACGTCAATTTTTCATTCTCTTCGAAGTCGCTCAGCAGTCAATCTACTACAATATTTAGCACGTGTAGATTTTTCCCTGTCAATTTAGATCCAAATTTAATTTAATTCAAAGGATGCCGGAAGCAAGTTTTTTACTTCATTCAACCATTCAATTTGGATCAACAAAGGAGAAACAAATTTGCAGGGAGAGTATGTTTAACCAAAATTGAAAATTTCACATAATGTTGTTAAACAGTGTCACAAGGCAAATATTGTTGCAACAGATTATAAAATATATTAAATTGTTTTCGACAGATTGTTACAATAAAAATAAAACAAACGAAACAACCTAAGAAAAAATAATAACCGAGCCAGAAAAGTTGAAGGACTTAATCCCAAAATTTGTCATCATTATATTATTATCGGATCCATTTGAAAAGGATTTTTTTCCGGATCCATTTGATATCAATGAAGTCAAATGGTCACGAGAACCAAAATTTTGTCGAATTTTAGCCAAAAAATAATCCAAAGCCATGTGATTTAAAAAAAATGCAGATTGCATCTGGAAGTGTAACTCATCATTGATCTGGTCAAAAGGCGCCCAAGTGTACAGGTATTTGCTAATATGATTCGGAAGAACTGCTTTACTAGGAAAAATTAAGTAGAAACAGAGGAATGCTGCTTCTCAAAAGATACAAAGGACTAAGAAATTTCATTTGCTTAGCGAAAAAAAATTTACGACTACTTTTCTTGCTCTCTCTCTCTATCTCTCTCTCTCTCTCTCTCTCTCTCTCTCTCTCTCTCTTTCTCTCTCTTTCTCTCTCTGTCTCTCTCTCTCTCTCTCCCTCTCGCTTTTTCTTGCTCTTTCTTTTGAAAATGTTTTATGATTAGAATGCCACTCTCTCTTCTCTCCTTTACGAGCTTACCAGATTTCTGAAGAAATTATCTCGTTTTTTAAACCAGATTTCAGATTGTGCGTTTGTACTTACATCGTGGACGAAAATACTTACAAACTTCGCAGAAAAAATGAGGGTGCCCTATATTCCGGTCAGTGTTTTTCACTTTTTAACTCGAAGATGAAACGTGAAAACTGCTATATATGTTTGACAAAAGCGCATTCCACAAAGAAGTGTGCGGCAGATTAACTGCTGTATATGATTCATTTGATCCTATTTTTAATTTTAAGGCTCTTAATTGCTTTGTGGAAACTACTTTCACAAAATTTAAGCGCTTTGTGCATTGTAGGGAAGTCGGCAACGGAAAACGCAAGGCACTTTCTTTTTAAGTAATTTTCTCGGCACCGTTAGACGCTCTTAAGGTCAGTTCCGCAATTTGCCCAGCAGTTTGACCTAAATTCTTAGTTTTCAAGTGCGGCATTTATATTTACATACGGTTTTAAATGCCCTCTTAAAAATTATAGATTGAATAAAATTCGCTCCGCCAATACTCACCTTCGAGTCGTAAAAATAGATTGCAACTATTTCTCTTCGAGTCGTAATAGAGCACTAGTGCTTTGCTTCGAGTTGCAAAAAATGCAGCGTATCAATACAATCCAAATATTTTGGATTGAAAAAAAAGGAGAGCCTAAATAATAGATTTGAGGCCGACGATGGCTATTAAGAACAATAAAAAGCAGAATTTTAACAAATAAATTTTCAGTTATGTAAGTAATTTAGTGTAAAAACAAAAACTGTCAGTCTAAAATATATTATTTTATAGACAAGATGAAGTGTAGTTGATAGGGACTTAGTGGTGACTATTGGTTCGAAGTAATTGTTGCGTATCTTCTCTCGGAGGTCAGTCATGGAGTCATTTATGAAGTTTCTGACTTTGGGGTTGGTGATGTTGATGTATCCCCCCGGGCTACTCCCACACACCTCCGCTCCAAAACTCACTATCCCACACACATACTCTGTAAATACAGAGCCATTTTCAACAGTTTTCTTTAAAAATGCGTCAAGAAATCTTTGTCTTTATTTTTTTTTAAACATAAAGCACATAAATTTTTCGCCATCCTTGTTAAAGCTGGCAACCTTGTTAAAGCTGAAAGAGCTGCAGTTTGACATAATGCCATCATTTTCAAAGTCCAAGTCGGTTTAAAAAAACAAAGAAGCTCAGATCCAAATGTCACTTTTTACACTTGGCAGTCTGAATCCAAGTCTGGGCTGAGACTTGGCAAGTCTAATTCCCAGTCTGATTTGAGACTTGGCAATTCTAAATACAAGTCTGATTTAAGAAATACATCTTTACTGCAATTTGAAGCTTAACGTTGACAAACACACTTTCTGGATGAAAAATATTCATTACGCACTTCAGCTAAACCTTGTAGCTGATTTCAACAATAGACATCAGCCACAAAAAAGCTGTTGGAGTGCGGCACCAAAAGATGCAATCATTTTAGAGAGTAAAGTACGTAATAAAAGGTGACCAAAACTTAATCAAGCGAATAATAAAAAAACTAAAAACCACTAAGAGTGAAAAAAGAGTAGCTCACTCAAAGCAGTCAAAATTGCATGAATGAATCATTCAACGAAAAGAAGGTTTGAAGTGATTGTGACATCATATGGTCACAATAGAAATCTTTACAACGAAATAATAAACATAGCAGGACAAGTCCTAAACTAGAGTTTGGAAAAACCTCATGGACAAAAGGAAAAACTAGAAGTAAAAATGTCTAAAAATGATTTGGAAAACCATTCTAAGGCGTATAAAAAAATTTAAAAAATTAGTAAAAACAGAAGTGAATTTATTGTAAGTGCATAACAATTTGCAATCCAGAAAGCGAATTTTTGTTCAAATACAGATTTCCTACTGTACTTTAAAATTAGAGTGAAAAATTTACCGTCACAAAACTTCCTTTTTTCGTTCCAATTCCTGTTTAGTCACAGCCAAAACCACTTTGCTGATTGGACTTGAGAAATAATGGAACTGAGCGAAAAGATCCTAAAAAGGTATCACACCAATACAATTCAAAATTAATTATATCGTAAAAAACAGATGGCCAATAGTTACCTATTAATCGCTTTGCGGCTATTGAAAGCCAAAATTCGTGCAAAATAGCTGCTTTAAAAGCAATAAAAGCTATCTTTAACGTCTTTCTTTTGAAAAATGAAAACCAGATTAGTGAGACCATTCCACTAACTCTAAGAATCTAAGAGTGTTCTAAATTGTGCAGTCTTCTACAGTTGAATTCAGTTTACAAATTGGAGGAAAATAAGCGTAATACTACAAACGTGGGAAACACTTTGCACTACATCTACAAAAACTAAATCTAAGTTCTCGTGTTTTATTGATTTTTACCGTTTCTTCCAATTCTGCTTACAGATCTTGGCCGTCTCTGCTTAAACATGCAGCTTGAAATGTAAATACTATAAAGTTGAAAGTCAGAAGACACAAGAACAGTTCAATTAAAATTGAAAGATTTGAACAAACTGAAGAGAACACTATAAAACTCCCTGAAAAGAACTTCAATAGTAACAAATTTTATACGAACCCGTCCACGAAAGAAGTGGACATTACGAACCTTATTGCATAAGACCCACAAGTGTGGCTCTTAGCACTTATATGGTGCAAAATAGGCATTTTTTGATATTTTGTCATTTAATGCTTAATTTCCTAAGTTGTTTATTTTATGATATATAAGCTGTTCATTAAAGGGTCAAATACCGTACATTTGAGGTATTTAGAGTTATGTAATAACCATCCGTGCTTATCTCAATAGAAGTAAATATTGCAGTAATTTGACATTTGCTATGTAAACAGTGACCTAATCCCTTTCTTGATTAACCAATCGGAAACAAGTAGCAATGATGTTATAAATGATAAATCTTTGATTATTCACCTAAATCAAATTGCAAAAAAATTAAAGTTACAGTCCTTCAAAATGTCCGAGTGACTAATTGTTTCTGCGATATCATTAGACAATCGGCTTCAGTGAAGAACCAGGCCGGCATAAAACTTGAGATTCAGGCTTTGTTATATCGGTTCTGCTGAGATTCTTGAGGGTTCGCCGACCCGGACAACAAAGCGAGCATCAACAAATCTTCTATTCAATTTGGTAAAACAGAACGAAAACTAACGATGGCTGGAAAGAGTCTTGATAGACAATGAAAAACGACTGACTGCGAGATGTCAGGCCAACTCAAAAAACAAGAAAGTGAGCATTCTGAATTGCTCAAAACTATTGATGGACACTTCGCTGACGTGAAAAGTCACTTGGCTCAGAACAAA
Organism: Convolutriloba macropyga; assembly: GCF_964194025.1. NCBI lineage: Eukaryota > Metazoa > Xenacoelomorpha > Acoela > Convolutidae > Convolutriloba > Convolutriloba macropyga. Next base: position 26,061,537 of record NC_134481.1, on the reverse strand, counting down.
ACTGTATCTGCAGAAAGAGCATATTAGTTTCTTTGAGACGTAGGATGATCTCGAGAAAAAGAAACAACAACAGAGGCACTTCCTGAAGCCAGAGTATTTGGAGTGTTTCGATGCCGACACCGAACAAAAATTGGGCGGAAAGAAGAAGACACTCAATTGGCTGGTTGAACAAATACCAAAACTTATAGACAGTGAAGAATATCGCCGCTGTGTTTTTAACCCACGAACGGACACCCTGCAATTTTACACAATGGCGGAAAGGTTTCTTTCATTTTGTAGCGAAGCAACGAATTTGGAAAAAAGATAGGAAAAGAAAATTAGGACGATTCCCGCAAGAAAGCATTGTATAGCAAACTGGAACAGTTAGTACCGAAATTAGATTCAAGTCACGCAGCAATTGAAAAAGAATTATGAAAGCAGATACTGCTACGGATTGTTTTAAGGGTTTAAGCGAGAATAAGGATTATTGTGGAGGCCTATTAAAACAAACTCAGCAAACCGCAGAGAGTGGAAATCAAACATCATTAGTGTCATCCACATCGGCTGTTGACAAAAACCCAAACGAGATCATAATTGATACAGGAAATGAAGCTGTAGAAAATGCTGAGGATAACGTCGAGGTCTCTTCCAGGCATTCTGCTACCCAAGGAAGCAGAAAAGAACCCAGTATCGCCAACTCACGATCATCGAGAAGGCGACAGATTGACGAAATGAAGCTCGAACATCTAAGAGCTATGAAAAAAACAGAGCCACAACTGCAATAGGAGCAGTTGGAGTCAGAGCAGTAGCGCTGTAAAATAGAACTTTGCCGTCGACAAGAAGAACTACGTTTACAACAACAACTACAACAACGTGAACAAGAGTTACAACAACAACAATAAGAATAAGAGTTATATCTAAATTTGCAACAACAAGAAGACACATTACGTTTGCTACAGCTTGAGCGAGCCGTTGAAACCAAAAGGAAGAAGGCAAAAGCCAACGAAGAGCAAAGAGGTCAGGAAATTGAACTGACAAAGGGAAATCAAGAGCATCAGGGTCGCAGGCAGACGACTTTGAAAATGTTGGATCGAGAGGCAAACTAGAAAAAACTGCAGGCTGGGCAGATTTAGCGGCCCATCAGTCTGGTCCTAGCCGGCAACTAATTTGAAACGTTGCGATTGACCCTCCTAAAAATGTCATCCAGACACAGACAAGCGTTTTAGTACCTAACCGAAAACTACCCCGCTCTTCCAACCGGTAGAAGGACATTTCTCAACGCAACTGCGAGATTCTACTGTCCTCACGAAAGCAGAAGTCCATAATTAGATTAAAGTAACGTACCCACAAGCGCCACTGATAAGGACGACGTTTCTGCAGCAAGGAAGGTCAGCATTCCAAAACAGAAACGGGAGTCAGTGTCCCATTAGCAACCGTCAACAACAAGCTCACAGTCATACTATCATGCTTGGGATATACTCTGTGAGAATTATGGCAGGTCACTAAGACGTGTTCTAGAGCTTAGCTTTTAATAGGAAACTATCCGAACTGTCTTATGGTCTTCTCAATAATAGTAATAATCTTAAGGCTTACCTAATTAAAGTTCTATGACTCTAGTCTATTACTCTTCGATAGGAGTACTAGTGGATAGAGCACGGGCCCCAATGCTGCTATCTAGACTTAGTCTCAATTATATTTCACGAGCGGGGTAGAGAGAGAATCATATACTTTTTTGTTAAATCAGGTCTGACTCTGAAGGAACCAACTAAAGAGTGAAAGGGAAAGATTTAATACATTTCTAAAAGTGGAAATAAAAAATATAAAGTCTGCCAATCAGAAAAGAGTATTTTAGTTTCAACAGATTATTTATTTTCTTTGAAATACATTGTTTTTTCCAAACTTATTTCTGGATGTCAATCAAGATTGAGTCCATCTTTCCGGGTTGTTGAGTTTTTGAAAACTTGTGATTTGTTGTGGTTTCTCTTCTACTTTTCCTTTCTAGTAGATTGAGTTGAAGTTCACAGGTAGATTCGTAATCGTTCAGTAGTAGTAGTTAGAGTTGTAGTCATTGCGCAGTTGTAGGTAGATTTGTGATCGGTAAGCAGTTGTTGGTAGACAAGTTGTCAAAGACTCCAGTTGGACATCAAAAACCACAAAATTATCTATTCCATGAACCGTTGGAACTGGCAAAGTTCAAATGGTTCCCTGTCACAAATGGCGGATGCCGATTATCCATTGCTCCGTGGTGTGCTGATGCTCTGTCCTTGCTGTTGTGTATTGTCTTACCTGACTTACCCGAATGGTTTCTTAGTACCTGGTCATTGTTAGGTTTGAATTGTTATTTAAGTTTCAAAAGATATTATAGTCTTACCCGGAGTAAGTGTAGGTGAAATTGGGTAATTCTTAACAAGTCTATCGCGAAAGGTTCGCGAGGTTCCTGTTAATTATACATTCAATTATTTTAATAACACGTTACATGTATACTGCATGTATCCCTTCCGGTTGGAAAAGAGAAACTTTATGCATGCATAAAATCGTTTACGTTGTTAGTGGTATTGGAATGTTAGATGTGAGTTTAGGAAAAATAGTTGCACTGCACTTAAGCGAGGTTCAGTGTCAATTAACCAAGTAAGCAAACATATAACAAATCAATTCCTAGAAATTTTTGTTACATTCGCCTGATTCCTATGATGCAAGCGGTGTGTAACTTGCTGTATATTTCTTTATGTAACACGCTCGGCAAATATGCGTGTTTATGTGTTTGTATTTCTCGACTGCAAACAGCAGAGGCGTGATACTCGAGAATTGTTATGGAAGTTGTTCATTTATCATTGTTAGTTGTTAAGAGTCGAGATTCTTGGACGCTGGGTGATTTTTGAATGTATGCATGGCAAAAGTGTCCTGTTAGTAATAGAGGTATTATTATTATTTTATAGCGCAGCGCTGCTGCGTTCAATTAGTTTGCTGCGTTTTTAAACCATGTCTGAGGTTTCAAAGGACAAGATTTCCACCAAGCCGGTCAATATTCCATTTAATAGTACACAAGGTGAATAATGTTGAGTACTATTTATCTATTTCTTACTACTGACTGTAACTCACGGCAAAGTGTTGTTATATGCCATTGTCAAATTTTCGAATTGCATGCGAAGGTTAACTATTTTCGAAATTTCGGTTTGTTATTTGGTTGTGTTTTTTCGGTTTTGTTATTTAATCTGGTGTAAAAGTATTTTTACTACGACGGCCTATAGGTGCATTGTTATATTTTGTACCTTATTATCATCAATAAAACAGTTGAATTTTGTTCAGGTGCATGTTTCGTATTTAAACGTGTCTTTACTCTTTGTCATGGATGTAATTATTAACTAAATTAATTATTATTAATTGCATGTATTACATACATGTGGGTGTCATTTTAATTTTTATTTACATACATTACAGTTGATTACATAAATTTGCTTTTGTATTATTTACATTCTGTGAAGGTGAGTTAATAATTCTTTTTCCTTTTTATTCCAGAAAAGTGTTCGGGGTACTGTTCAAATGTGGTAAAAAAAGGGGTAGTAAATGGTGGGTGTAATATCGATTACTTATAACAACAGTTCAGGTGTCGAATGGCTAGGTTTTGAGTTGAAGGGTGTTTTGATTGGTATTAGATATTTCAATTGAAGGGGGTGGTGTTTAAATAACTTCCGTTATTCTGCATTTTTATTATTAGTACAGGTTTTGCATCCCTGAGCTGTTGTTGCTATATTACATAAGTATGTCATAAACTCATTTCAACTAGATTGGTTATTGGTTATATCTAAGGAAACTCAAATGTTTATAAATTGAAATGTTTATAGGTTACAGGTTATAACTAATTCAAGGATGAGATTCAAAAGATTATAGTTTACAGGTTATAATTATTTTTATAACTGGTGTATATATAGAGGTGTCTCTTACAGTCCAGGTGTTTTTTAAATCTACATCTCAAAATGGCGGTAAGAGTTCTCAAATATTGAGGGATTGAATCTGTCAATTATACTCATTTAGTTTACACATAATAATCGAATATGAATGGTGCACAATAATTGTTTATATGAGATACAAGTGTTAATGAGATACAAAGGAAGGTGATGGTTAAAACTGGATACAAATGAAGAAGTGATATAAATCGATAACAGTTTGGCATCAGGTGAAACGAATTAAATTGAGATAGTTGAAACAGTTTAACAGATCAGGTAAAACTAATTTAATTCAACGATTGTCGTTGAGATTTGAAACAGTTTTTACTGACATTCGGATGGATGTAGAAAAGAAAGTGACTGTAATGCGTGTTAAAAACAATGTTGGTATGTTGAGGATAATACTTTAAATATTTAAACTCGGTAAGCTCTTTGAGGAAATCCTCATTCTGTCCCAGTACGCATGCAAGTGCGTTGTATAGAAGATTTGGTGTTATATGTGGAATTGTGGTTTTTTTTACTGCTTTCCGCACTTCTTGTTCATGTACTGTCGGGCAACGACTTCCTAAAAACTCGGTGAACTTCTTTACTGGTTTCACTAGAATACTGCTTTCTATATGGAAAGAATGATAATTTTCAGCTGGTTCTAACGCTTCGATGGGTATGATAAGGAGTCGTTCGGGTTTTTCTAGAGGTTGATATGTATAAAATTTTTTGACGGGGTCGAAATTCCGTAAGGTGCCTTTCATGTATTGGGGTTTAATAGTATATGCATATTTAAGGAAATAGGGGGATGTTAATTGGTCATTTATATATATAAAATTTTCATGTGGGAGGTTATTATTTTTTAAATATGTATAGTAGATTAAGTTATGTACATTATAATTATTACATTGTACATATTTAGGGATCGTGTGTAAAAAGTTAAAACTTAATTGGAAAATTTCATGAATGTATATTTTGTATTCGTGTACGTCAGGAGATGCTTTGGCGATTGCATGGTCAAGGGACGGGTTTCTACGGAGAAAAAATCTATAGTTATAGTTGTAAAGAAACTTTTCGGTCAAGCTGTAAAACTGTTTGAGTTGTGGAAATTTCTGTTGATAAAGAGCAGCTCGGCCCATATTACGTGTGCTATTTTTAATGGTTTCTAAATTCTCGCACGGTTCCGGTGGTATAAACTCTGGTAGTCTATTTTGCTGTTTGAAGATTGGGTGGATATGGAAATTATGCAGCTTGTTTTCGTAGGGTATATTTGCCCAATTTAAGAATGAAAGTAAAGGGTTATATTGTTCGTTATCTGGATTTGCATAAAAGCGGGGGTCGTCATTCTTAAACCATACTGTCTCGCTAATATGTGTACTTGGCGACTGCTCATATGTGCTTAGGTGAAAGAAGCTTTTTGGATTATTGGTTCTTGGGGTGACCGCGTGCGGGAATCTCAAATTGTCCGGTCGAGTGTTGGAGATTTCCCCACGTTGAACTTGGTTATAATGTTCAACGATCGGGTTGACTGGCTTTACTAATCTGTTATGAACTGGCGTTGTTCCGTTAATTTCTGATGGGGGTTCCGGCATTGATTCAGGCAGATGAGGGTTGTACACTATCGGTGGTGGGAATACTGGCATAGGTGGGTGAGTATAAAGATTATTATTATTATACGGGTTAGTATAATAAAGGTGTTGCATTGTTGGCTGTATTACAGGCGTGGATTGGCATAGCGGTGTTGCATGCACTTGGTTAGATGGGTATGCTAAATTTGCAACAGTTTTGTTACTCGGATTAAATTGTACGTTCTGGTTAATCGCTCGTTTTACTTTAGCGGCGTTACCCTTTTTCTTTTCCGACAACGATGTGTGTTTGACTGGTTTGTTAGCCGGATTGTCAATATGCATCACTAGGTTCTTGGGTGGTGATGACTCTGGTGATTGGGGTCGTGATGACTCCGTGGACTGGGGTTGGGAGGTCGTTTGCACACCGGTGTCCATGGTGTGTGTTTCGACAATTGTTGCAGGACTTGCTTCCCCGGAGCTAATCTCTCCTTCCTCAACAGTATAACTGATTGGGGAATTAGCTTGAATTTCGTTATCTGTCATCATACTAAAATATATACGATATGTAATCTGTGGTAAAAAGTATTAATAATAATTCGGTGTTAAAGAATTCATAGATGTTAAATAATATAACGATTTACTATTCTCTTTTCACTATTAGGTGACTTCACTATTAGGTGAATTTATGAATAGGTGACTGTAGGTGCTCTCACTATTAGGCGATTTCATTGTTAATGTAGATATATTCGGCGATTTCACTATTAATGTATATATGGTGAAAATAAGTTATGCCTGGCAGGCTTATGGGTTTATTCTGTGGGAGAAATTGAAATGAGAGGAATTGAAGAGTTTCTGTGTTTAACCAGAGGTGAATGGCATATATAAATAAAGAGAGTATTAGGTGTATCTATACTGTGATGTGTATTTACATATCACGATTATGAAAGGTGTATTGTTAAGTAATATTACATTTTTGTTGTCAATAGTTACAATCAGTTGTTAGTGGTTATAATTACTTATCCATTGAATGTCTTCAAAAGTGAATGTCATCAAGGGTGAATGAAAAGGTGAATGTATTCAAAGTGGTAAGTATGTATTCGAAGGTTAAACTTTGTTTCATCACAGAAGAAGGGGTTGAGATTGTTAGTTGAGAAGTGGGTATCTTATCATTCCATATTTAGTTATGATTACAAGCTAATACAAACTATTACCTTGTGTTAATGAATTAATGGATAGATAACAGGTCAGATACATTAATGATGAATGATCAATGGGTTAAATACATGAGATGCCGTTATTATCTGACTTCAACGATAGTGAAATATTTTGGTGAGAATGGATTAATGGTTTTGAATAATGTCTGAACTAATGAATGATGATGGAATGATGAATGATGATTATTGTATGTTATGACTACCAGTGAATTGAATTATTTATTAGGATATGTGAATAAGATTTAATGACGTGATATGGTGATAGCATGAAGTGTTGAGCTATTGTGTAGTTTACAACTCATAATATTTAATGGATTGTGAGTCGGTATAGGTGACTTCATTCGTTTGGTATTCATCTTCTTCTTCTGACATGTTTAAGCTTACGCTGATGTTTTGATTATTATTATTATTATTATTATTAATATTATTATTATTATTATTATTATTATTATTATTATTATTATTATTATTATTATTATTATTATTAATATTATTATTATTATTATTATTATTATTATTATTATTATTATTATTATTATTATTATTATTATTATTATTATTATTATTATTATTATTATTATTATTATTAGTTTTATTTAATTGCACTCGTTTTATTTAATTGCGAAGTCAGGTGCACTGGGTGTTTGTTATGGTGGTGGTGTTATTATAGGGGGAGGAGGAGGTGGTGGTGGTAATTTCGGTAATGTTTGATCTCTTAATGACCATTTGTCAGTTATTGTAACTAGTAATTCTTTATGGAAAAGTTCGAGACTTGTTCTTTGTTCGGGGACTTCTCGTTTTTTACTTTTATTATCGAAACTTTTTAACTGTATTCCTTTATTTGATCGTCTTAATGTTATTTTATAATGTTTGTAATTTGTATCAACATAGACGTCATTGTCGTCATCATCTAAAATGAATGGTGAATCTGTTATATTAATATCTGTTTTATTTTGTCATTGGTTTTGCATTTTTATTTTTTGCTCTTTTTTTCGTGGTGAATTATCTCTATTATGGTGGCTAGTATTGTCATCGTCATATGACGAGTTATCTGTTTCTTGTGCTTCAGCAAGTAGTTGGGTTAGCGTGTGAGAGAATATTCCAAAGACTCCTGACAATAATATTCGTGTTAAACTGACTTGTTTACCAATTGCTTTATTTATTGCAAAGGCGTTGTAAAATTTGATAATTACGTTGAATACAAATAATAAGAAATTTGCCATGGCGTATAGTATTGCTATTTTTTCTAGTATATACCAAGGCCAAACAAATACGGTAATAATTTGGTCTTTGAGCCATTTTCCGTCAAATATTTCTTTCCAATTAACAGTTGGTTGGTCTATCTGGAAATTGTAACCGTTGATATTTAGGTCTTTTAACCATTTTAGTGAATGTTGGTAACGTTTATAGACGTCTAGTAATTCTAATCGATCTAGTTCAAGAAGCTTTTGTGGGTTTATTCTCTTAGTAATTCTCGTTCTCGTTCCTTTACTAACTGTTCTCTGCTGAATATCCCATTTTCTGTTATACTAGCTCTTCTAAAAAGGTTGTCAACTTCAATTTCTTCAGTTGAAATTGTATGCAATATTGTTTCGACTTTTACAGGAAATGGTGTCAGTCTGCATCGTGCCGTTCCCTTTGTATCAACTGATATGAGTTGATCAAATTTATTATGGGAGCAAGGGACTTTTTTAGCCCATGCGTAGGTTTTCCGTGTTAATTGGTGTACGTATTGTACGACGCTTTTATGTAATATTGGTATTTTGTCATAACAGGTGTTGTCATTTGGTACCCAGAGTTGAGAACCTTTCCGTGCACATTTGTACATTTTCGTGACATTAATACCTTCTTCTTGCACAAATATTGAACGGTCTCCTGTGAGAATGTATCCTAGTAACGTTGTATCTTTATGGACTTGTGTGTGTTAGTTGTCTGAGACTAGGGTTTTGTTCGCAAATATTCGAATAAAATTCGATGGCTTGTAGGCTTAGTTGTGATTATATTTTACTCATATACAAATCCATTTGTATTTCTAGGTGAGTGATCTTGTTTACAAAGCCAAAATAGTAATATTGGTTATTTGTAATGTTTCGGTGATTACGTTGTCGTGAAATTTCTTTATTATTTACTTTTATAATATTTTGATTATCAAAAGTGTTAATGTTCGTGTCATAAGGTTTTCCGGTGTTCATATCAAAACCGTGTTCATAAATGTCGAAAATATGTTCGTATTCAGTTGGGTGCAGTGGTTTATTCGAGCCACAGTAGAATTCTGGTTTTCTTTACACTTCAAATCGTGTTGCTATTTGTGTTTTTTTTTGTTTTGTGTTTTATTGTTTTTTTTGTTTGTTGAACTCTTGTACATGTGTCCAATCGGCGTTGGTTTCAATCCAATATCTACCTTGGTATTTTACCATATAGGCGTCGATTTTTAACATTTCAAAGATTTGACAATGTACTTCTGGTTCCCAGACAATTGCTGCTTTTGTTAATGCTGTTGGGTGGCAGTACCCTTTTTCTACATTGCATGGTAGTTTACTTCCGTCTAACGAAATCTCATTCGTTTCTAGGTTTAGTGTTAGAAATATTATGCTGAGTGCTAGTGTCGAATCAAGGAAATCTAATCTGATTTGTACTCTACGTCCACCTTTACAGTTTGAATGTTTATTAGTACTTTCTATTGGTACCCAGGACTCATCTCTATGATCGTACACTAGTCGACCATATGGCGGTGTTAATGGTGTATTGTAAGGAAATCTGATTTCTCCCTGTGCATTTTTCTAATCTGTTTTGCAAACTTGGGTTATTCATGAATTTGAATGAAATATTATAATTTTTTTGGTTGATACTTAGTATTTTTCGGGATTTTTATTCGTGCTAGTTCGTTCCGTACTTCATCGGGGTCTAACACTTTTGTACGTTGTGCAACAGAAGAATAGTAGCTTTGTCGGCTGGCTCTAATATAATCAGTGTGTTGTGAACACCAATGTACTGACTCTTTAATTGTGCCTTCTACTGCAAATGCTTTTATTTCTATTGCTTTTGCTCGTGATAGTAGTTTCAATCCGGTTTTTTCCATTTCTAAATCCATAGATTTGAATTTACAGGTGCTGATCATATTTAATTTGTAGTATTTAATATTGCTTATTTCGTCAATTTCGCAATCATAGTGTTCGAAAAAGATATCTTGAGGTCCAGTTGGTGTTCCAGTGGTTATGGTATTATTGTTTTTTGTGGTAATTTTTTGATAATTTTTCTACGTGATCTTCGGTGTGTTTGATTATGTGTTATGTTGTTGATGAGTGGGTGTATTGCTGCTTGAGGAATATAGAGATTCCTGTGATGTTAATAGATTATTTCCTGTTCATTGGTGTATTTGATGTTGTATGGTTATTCTTTGTTGCGATATTGGGAGTTCTTGTATTTGTTTTGATAATTCTCGTGTGAATAGTATATTAGGTTTTTTGTGTTGCTGTATCTGTGTTTTATCGTTGTGAAGGTTAATGAGTGATGGAGCTGGTATTTGTGTTGGAGGATCGTATTTATCCCAATTGTGTAACCAATAATCTGTTCATGCATCCCATAGGTCTTCATAGTCTGATTGCGTTATATTTATAATATCTGCGAGGTAAGTATTGTTATATTTTTGTTTGCTTCTATTTTGTAGCTTTTTTATATCTTTTGGACGTTATTTAATTGGTCCTAAACCATACTCGAAGTTTGCAAGGAGTAATATAAATAGTAATATAAAAGTTATTTGTATTATATGTAATAGTATTAGTTGAATCGACATGTGTATGTTAGTCCTGTATGTGGGTTATAAAATGAAGCAAAACCAAGTGTTTGTTGTGTATATCTATCAAATTCATAAAAAATTCAGTGCAGACGAATGGTGGGGTTGTTGTGCGTGTAGTGATTGAAGGTGTTGATGCGTGAAATGGGTGATTAAAGATAGTATTAAATCGAATTGTTGATTGAAAATTTAATTCTAGGCTAGGAGTTGCTAGAACGTTCAAGGCGTTATTTCTTCGGCGGGCAGTAAGTTTTAATGTATGTGCAAGTCTGTCTCTAGCCCAATTGACAAATGTATTTCTTAGGCTTGTCGTTCCGTCTGAAAGTGGTGCTGGGGTAAATGATGTATGAACTAAGAGAAATCTCTGATTTCTGATTCGAACGATATATTGGATATTGGTGTCTGATCTGAGATTGTTGAACTTTCTATTTGGGAGTATGTGTTTTGTGATGCATTTCCCTCCAATGATATATTATATGCTGATAAAGTTAGACTCTATCTTGGTGTTATGAGTGAACTTGATACTGAATCCCTTGGTGATGCTGACCAAAATGAACAATGTGGAGAGTTAGTTTGTGGTGCTCTAAATTGTTCGTGTACTAAATTGTAATCTTGTATTTGCTGTCTGGTTGGTTGATAAAAGGGGTTTGCTCTTAGTTCTGAGGTTGTAGGTGTGGCAATTGACGATTCGCTGGGTAGTTATGGTGAATTTATGCTAAAATTTTGTAGCGTTGGTGTGCTTGTTCGACTTGTAGGTTCTGAACGCCCGGTGTCTAATGGTCTTAATTCGTTACTATCTACTTCTATATCCTTTGTTCGATAAGGAATTTTTGGTGATTGATTCGGGTATGAGAACGATGATCGTCTGTGTGATTGTACCAATGTTCGTCTAGGTTGGACGCCTTCGCGTCGTACTGTGTAAGGATTTTCCGTTCCTATATCACTGTTTTTGTTTTCGGGTGAGGTTGTTATGTTTGTTAGATCTGTACCCTCGTTATCGTGAGGGCGTTCAAGACTACTGTTAATATTCGAAGCAATTGTGTTGTTTTTATTTAGGCATCCCAATCTAGGGTTCCCGGTGTATTGCTATTATTATTTTGGAAATGTCTTGGACGTTGTTGTTGTGTATGTGGATCGAAATGGTTATTTATTAACGTAGTGTTATTATTCCTTGGTATTACCCTTTTGGGTTATCTGATGTTGTGTTATTTGTGGATTCGATTGTAGGTTGAATTGTGTTTGGTTGCTATGTGGACTATTTGTATTATTATACACTGCAACAGTGTTATTTCTCTGTGCATATGCTAATGTGGTGGGATTGCTGTGGTAAATGGGATCTTGTGTGTACTGTGTATTTAGTGCTGTTGGTGGTGAAAGTATTAGTAATGGGGTTATTATTTGTTGTGGCTGACTTGTTTGTGCGCATAAATTAGATATCCAAATTTCGTGATTTTCTCTGACGTTTAACTGGTATATTAGAAAATTTCCATAACATTGGGTATTTTCTGGAAATTCAACTTGTAAATAAAAAATATGTGATCTTAAAGTATAATAAATAGCTTCTTCTACGTTTCTGTCCGGATCCATTTTGAATCAATTCGTATTATTTTTCTATGGTTCGAAGATGTATTTTATTAAGTTATAACACATTAATACACGGAATTATAATATAAATTGCTGTTTTTAGGAATTGGAATATTTCTAGTTCAATACTTTCGAAGAATGTTTTGCAAAATTGGTTTATATCTTCCTCATTTAGTCCTTGTCCTTCTGACATTTAATATATAGGGACAGTTGCGGTATCACTATGTTTCGTCGTAATGCGGTGCGTATTATTTCAAACGATAGGTATTTTGAAATTGCAACAATACAAGGTGTTGTTAGTACTGTTATAAGACTAACTGCTGTATAAAATACAATAAAGAAATCAATCTTGGCGGTTTTGAGAAAATACTTCTGTAAGATTTTCTGAAACTTTTAAAAATGGTGTTTTAAAGTCTGAAATGTTAATACAGTTTTCTTCAGTTAATTAGCGTATGAATTTTTCAAAATCTACCATAAAATGTAAGCTAATTTGATCTGCTTGTAGTCGATAAAAGTGATGTTCTCCCCAGTGGAAATCTACTAGTGTTTTATTATTTAGAACAGTGGTACAGGTGATAAGATACTTATTATGTAATATTTTGCAATTAAGTATTTATAGTATGTGATCTTTGTAGTGAATGTGGCAATGAGCGTCTGTGTTCAAGTTTTTAGATTTCTTTTTGTTGATTGTAACTATTATTGGTTTATCAGTTATTTGTTTTTTTGTCCATCTATAGCGTACATATCTTTTTTTCGTGTGTCCGTTCTTATCTTGGGTCTGAAATCGAAGTGCGAGAATAATAATTCTGGTGTTTATCGTTTATCATTTATTATTTTTCTTGAATTCCGTTTATGTTACATGGATTCGCATGTATATATATTTTAACAAATTATATTAAAGGTGGAAGTGATTGACGTCGGCTAGTTCGTGAGCGATTTGAAGTTTTTGTTCGTAATTGGTTATCAATTCTGTATGTTCTTTTTCCAGGTTAGGTCGTAAATAAACGTAAGTATAAATAAATCCTGCTAAATTAGTGTCTATATTTGTATCTGTAACAAAGTGTTTATGAGAATAGAAACACGGGCTATGTATGTTTATTGTGAGGTTGATATCTATTTTTGTGTTTTGTGAATGTTTGCTTTTAAAATTAAACGTTTTTCTATAAGCTAAAAGAATTATTCAATTGATTACAAGATACAGGATTGAAGTTATAGATGTAACAGATTATGTTATGAATACAAATGATGAATAGAGATTAATCAAATTGGTTTGTTAAAATGAATAGAAATGATTAGTCACCCTGAGATCTAGATCTGGTTGTACAAATTGAATAAATTTATTGAGCTGAAAGTTTATGAAGCTAAAAGTTATTCAACCAGGTGAAGTTATGAAGGTGAAAATTCAAAATAGTGAACGTAGTCAAAATAGTGAACATATAATTATAATTATAATTACACGTTACCGGTTATCAAACGTAACAGGTTACAAGTACATGTCACTGTCTTGATATATATATATATATATATATATATATATATATATATATACATATATATATATATATATATATATATATATATATATATATATATATATATATATTGTGTTGTCACTTACTTTACTATTCGTACTGAGATCGCGTGTTATACAGGTTGTATATCAAAGGTGGTTAGTTGGAGGTGAAGTCTCAACTCAAGGTGATTTTGACTGGTAGGGCGTTTGGAACTGGTTGGGAAAGTATTGGGCTGACAGTGATCTGAGGTATCGTCTTTGGGCTGTCAGTTGAAAGTTCTCTGTCTAAGGATATTTTAGACAGGTGTGTAATAAGACAAATTTAAATTTTTGGTGTAATCGTAATGAAATTTGTCGCTATGTTTATTGAGAACAACTAACAGTAAATATTCGAAGTAGAAACACTATAAAATTTACCTGAGACATTTTGAAATATATTGAATATTTTATATTTTCCTACTGATCAGTGGTAGGATAGATATTTGAAGAGGAATAGAGATTTGAATAGAGATTTTGAACAGGTAGATATCAGATTTAATAGGAGAGAGAACTGATTTTAAAGTGAACGGAGGAAATTGAAAGTGGACGGTTGAATTAAGGAATGTGAATTGTTGAGTTAGAGTGAACAGGTTGAGATTTTCCAGTACTAAAACTAAGTATTTACGAAATGGTTATTGGTCACAGAGATGGAATTGAGATAGAGTTTGAACAGAGATAGAGTTTGAACAGAGATAGATTTGAGATTTTCGCAAAATTAAAGAGAAGAGAAGTGTACTGAGTAGCAAGAGGCAAAACTGATTTTGTGATTTGGATGAAATTTGAGTTTGGCTTATTTCTATTAATTCCCAATTAGTGGTTTCGTGTTAATTTTGAATCCTTTAAAGAGATTTTTCCTCTGTCAATTATTGATTTGAAAAAGTCAAAAATGAACTGGAACAAGTGATTGTGTCTTCATTAAGTAGTGTTTTTTCAATTTGCATCTCATAGCGCACTTTTGAATACCGTCTTTGTGTCTGTAATTGTTGGATAAGTATTGTTTAACGAGGTCTCTGTGTCTGTTTTTAGGATTATTGAGGCTTGCTGAAGCTGAGAAAATGTGTAATTATTCGGATTGAGTGGTTGATTGCGTCCGTACAAGTGTTTAAAAGAGTTGTATGGTTTTAAAAGCATTGTAAGTGGTTAAAAGCATTATACTATCTTCAGTCAAGATCTCTTTTAAAGATCTTTCTAAGTATTCCGTTTATTCCTCAAGATCGCTATTTGAATCTTTATTGGACTGCGCATGTAATTTCTGTTCAGAAGGTGAAGAATTTTGTTTCTTGACGTCTTTTGGATGTCCATTACTAGTTTACAAGTCCTCTTCGGTTCAGACTTGGTGTTACCTTTCGGTGGTAATTTGGTTTTCAAGTGCTTTTTAGCAGGTTGTTCAAATGTTTATTAATGTACATTTGATTGAGATTGAAGCGTTCTTCGGATTTTGAAAGTGTTTGAAAGTTTAATGGATTTTTGTATGATTGGACTCAAGTGTTGGTTCAAGCGTTCTTCGTATGGTGAGAGTTTAATGGATGGTGAGAGTTTAATGGATGATGAAATTATAATGGAACTTGTATTGTGAAAGTTTAATGGATTCAAGTAGATAATGGATTCAAGTATTTACGAAACGGTTATTGGTCACAGAGATGGAATTGAGATAGAGTTTGAACAGAGATAGAGTTTGAACAGAGATAGATTTGAGACTTTCGCAAATTTAAAGAGAAGAGAAGTGTACTGAGTAGCAAGAGGCAAAACTGATTTTGTGATTTGGATGAAATTTGAGTTTGGCTTATTTCTATTAATTCCCAATTGGTGGTTTCGTTTTAATTTTGAATCCTTTAAAGAGATTTTTCCTCTGTCAATTATAGATTTGAAAAAGTCAAAAATGAACTGGAACAAGTGATTGTGTCTTCATTAGGTAGTGTTTTTCAATTTGCATCTCATAGCGCACTTTTGAATACCGTCTTTGTGTCTGTAAATGTTGAATAAGTATTGTTTAACGAGGTCTCTGTGTCTGTTTTTAGGATTATTGAGGCTTGCTGAAGCTGTGAAAATGTGTAATTATTCGGATTGAGTGGTTGATTGCGTCCGTACAAGTGTTTAAAAGAGTTGTATGGTTTTAAAAGCATTGTAAGTGGTTAAAAGCATTATACTATCTTCAGTCAAGATCTCTTTTAAAGATCTTTCTAAGTATTCCGTTTATTCCTCAAGATCGCTATTTGAATCTTTATTGGACTGCGCATGTAATTTCTGTTCAGAAGGTGAAGAATTTTGTTTCTTGACGTCTTTTGGATGTCCATTACTAGTTTACAAGTCCTCTTCGGTTCAGACTTGGTGTTACCTTTCGGTGGTAATTTGGTTTTCAAGTGCTTTTTAGCAGGTTGTTCAAATGTTTATTTATGTACATTTGATTGAGATTGAAGCGTTCTTCGGATTTTGAAAGTGTTTGAAAGTTTAATGGATTTTTGTATGATTGGACTCAAGTGTTGGTTCAAGCGTTCTTCGTATGGTGAGAGTTTAATGGATGGTGAAAGTTTAATGGATGATGAAATTATAATGGAACTTGTATGGTGAAAGTTTAATGGATTCAAGTAGATAATGGATTCAAGTGGATTTTGCAGTTAATTGACATTCACTAAGGATATTTTTCATCTATTTTGTTCACATAGACGAATGTTCACGGGTTAGAAATGAAATAGTTATAAATATCAAGTAGTGATAGTTATAACTCATCACCTAAAGTATTATATGCGTAGGATGTTGTATTCTAAAAGGAGAACAATGGAGGATTGAATGGTTGTTTAATGGGCGTTTATAACGGAATATATTTTTTCGTTAAGTTATAATGTCTATTAATTAGAGCGTGTAGTTAGAGCTGAGATGAGTTCACAATTGACTCGTATTCACAAAACAGAATTGTTCACAAAAACGTTTATTCGCGTGTGTGTTCACTGTGTATTCACAGTGTATAATGTTCATTAAATAGAAATAGTTATAATCATAATGATATTATTAAATCCGATCTTCGTGTATTTCAGGTGCATTGTGTTATCGAGATTTTGTTCATGGATATTTGGACGTTTTATTGGAAATTACTCGAGGATAGTCGTTCATTATTGTTTACTGCTGACTATTTCCTCGCAAAACATTCTCTGACTTGTTTACTCTATGGCTTGTTATTTTTGCCATTACTAAAAGTTTACTTTCGCCATTGATGTTCTATTTTGAATGTTTACTTTTTTTAGTTGAGTTTTTTAGTTATACTCGTTTAGTATACTCGTTTAGTTTAGTATTTTTTTATACTCGTTTAGTATTAGTTATACTCGTGTAGTAGTTATTATGTTAGTAGCGTTTTATCCGCATTTATCAGAGCAGTTTTTTGAGTTTTTTGAGTTTTTTGAGAATTGATAATCTAACGTGGTTGCCACAATGTTACAACAATAGTTGGTTGTTATTGGGATGGTTTTGTTTTGAAATGCATTTCCTACATGAGATATTTTGGCGTTTAAATTGAAAGCCACGTATACGAAGTGCACTTCGTACACGTGACCTTTTAAAGCAGGTGGTGTATCCAAATATTATTTCCTTGTTTTAGTTTATTAATATTATTATAATTGGTTATTTCTATAGATTAGTTAGTTTAGTTTTATTTTCCGTTGAGTTAGTTTATTTGTATTGGTAGTTTAGTTGTTTATTAGATATTTACTGGTTGTTCATTTATTACTTGTTATTTACTGGTTATTTGTTAAAGGTTATTTGTTTATTATTTTATTTGTGTCGAGGTGTGAAGACGAACGATGTGAAGGTGAAAATGATGTGAAGATGAGAATGATATGAAGATGAAAATGATGGTGTGAAGATGAGTATTGGGTAATGGATAGATACGATTGGTACAAGTTCACAAAATGAGGTCGGTTACTCTGTTGCCACACGTGTTCCAATCTGACAGTGAGCTTTGCTTGTCTTGTCATTATGCTAAAAATGTCTGAATCGTTAAATAAACGCAATGAGCATAACAAGGATGCAGTCGTATCAACAGCTGGTAATAACAGTGTTGTTTTTAATGGATAGATGTATACAAATACATTTTATGAAAAACTGTTGTGAAACTTTATGAACTCATAAACTATTAATCTGTATAAACTATTATTTGTTTATTACTATTATTACTTCTGTTAATCTTTGTTATCATTTTGTTATTTGTGTATTGTATTTATTAATTGAATTTTATTTTTTGCTTTTAGTTAGTATCCAGTTTTGGACGTTTGAGAAGTATATGTGTTAAGGTGAAACAGAAAAAGTGTGATGTGAAAGTGTGAATTGAACTTGTGAGTTGAATACATGGATTGAACTTGTTAGCTGAGTACGTGATGGTGTGGTACGTTTATGAATAAGTGAAGGTGTGATTAATGAAGATGAGATGAATTAATGAGGTTGATACACTGGATAATGGTTGTATGTTCCAATTGTGTGTGTGTTTTGTGAAGTGATGGAGAGTTGAATTAATGATGTGAGAATATTTATGATAGGGTGCAGATGTGAAGATGAGAATGATGAAATAGTTATATGTTGATATTGAACTTGTTTAACCTTGGTGTTGACATTGTTGAGTGCTCCTAATTTAACAATGCACGAATAGAGTGGCATTGAAAATTTGGTGAACAAAGTGATCTAAATATAATCTTGGCTTCACTTGGCTTCACTTGCATTGAGTAATGGGTAAATGTTGAAGGAATGGCGAAGTTGAAGGAATGGGAAAGGAATGGGTAATTAGAAGTTGAAATCATCATTCCAGAATTGAAATAAGTAAAAGTGTACGTTGAAAATGAATGAAAAGAATAGACTGAGATACTGGAAAATAAACATTTGCTAATAGACTGAAATGTTTACAAAGAAAATGTACAAGGAAGAGGTGTACAATGAAAATGATTGATATGGTTAGAAATATGATTAAATGATTAGTTCAATGCAATATGGGTGTAGTGCAAAGCAACGAATTATAATTCTATACACTAGGTGTATTTTAAAAGGTTAATACATGCTAGAGAGTATAGAATGGACAAAAGCAGGATGGTGATTAAATATGTACACGAGATTTCAAATGTGTATCCATAATACAAAATGTGAATGATCGAATTATACAAAACTTAGCATAATCTTAGGTTTATTCAATCAATGGGGTAGAGCTTTTACAAAACACTTTTTGACGAAAGTTTTCACTTTGATTATAAAAATATGTTATCTAATACTTTTGTATTTTCACATTTCTTTCTCTTAGGTTATACGGTGTCGTGTTTTTTGAATTTTTGTTTTCTAAGTTTTGATCTATAAATTTATTATTTGTCTCGGTGCTTTTAAGGATAGTTTTATTCGGTTGTTTCAACATCGGAACGTGATTATCCAGTAGATAGTTTTGTAACTCTTCTTTAATATGTTTTTCTTTTGGGTAATATGTCTCTATGTGATTTCGGTGAATAGTGATTCTATCTTTATTCTGATCTTGTAAAATGTATGTTGTATCGGTTGTTTTTTCAATTATCAAGTATGGTCCTGTTTTCAGAAGTAAAAATCTCTCTCCTTCTACTTGTTGTTGGTTTGTTAATAATACAAATGTGTAATTTTGTAAAGGTTTAGCTGTTCTAAATCCAGTATTCTTTTCATCTGTGAGCTTTTTTCGATTTTGTAGGATTCTTGTTATTGTTTGATAGGTTTCATTGAATTGTTTTTCTTTATCCAAGGACCATTTAGCAAATGTTCCTTTTTGCAATTTTGCTAATTTTGGGTGTTTAAATTGGTGTTCCAGATGTGTATGGGTAGATTGTGTTTTACAAACACAACTGTCTTAAGGTTTACAATTTCCGAGTTAATCTGTGGTTGTTCCCAATTTAACTTGTGTTTGTTTTTGTTGTTTTTCTTTAAAAACTACTTCATCAGGTGACATTCCCGATCTGGTTTGATTTTGTGTGTTATAAGCGTATGGAAGGAATTTTGCTTTTCGTGACCAATTATTGTATTTCCTATCTATTAATGGTTTTATGAATTGTCCAATAATACGCTTTGTACCTTATACAAGATCATTGGTCCAAGGTGCATACGTTTTACTTGGTTTAAACTTAATTTCGAAATATTTGCATAGGTGTGTTAGTTCTGTATTTATGTATTCAGATCCGTTATCAGATCGTATTTCTTCAGGTAATCCAAATTTTATGAACCAATGTTCAAATAATGCAGTGTATGTGTAATGCGTAATGTGCAGTATGTCTTGGTGCACATATGATTGTGACAAAGTGTGAGAATGCGTCTACTATTACAAAAATATATTGATTTCCGTCAAACGGTAAGTTAATTGGACCGTTGGTATCTATCATTATCATTTCAATGAAGTATGTTTTTGTAGAGGCTAGGTTTTCAGCATTTGCTTTATTGTGGTTATTTGCAAAAATTTTATCAGTTTGCCATTTACTGCAATCTGCTAATAAAATTTTTATCCAGGTATGTAGGTTTGGGAAATAGTATTTCTGCATCATAATTCTTTTCATTTTTTCTAATCCTGTGTGACCAACTGTATCTGTGCAATGGTTTTCAAAGAATGTGCATAGTATTAATATAAGGGGTAAGCAAACTCGTATTAGTGATTTTTTTGTTAATGTTATTAGCATCGTCATGAGTGAGGTGTTTTCGTCTATTATTACCGATTTAAATTTTCTGTAATATGCAAATAGTCCTTTGTTTCCTCTAATTTCAGGTGTAACTGAATTTGTTTTAGTAATATGTGTTTTCCACATTTTTACTTTATGTAGTACTGGGTCTAGAATTTGTGTTTCGTAAAATAAGGAGTTGGTAATCTTCGTGTTTTCATCAAAAAAGATGTCGTTGATTTTAACTTTGTCAAATTGATGTTCCGTTGACTTAATATTATTCAGCAAACGAAGGTAGTCCACAACGTGATGATCGATGTAAGGTCCATATTGGTTTCTGTTCATTATAATGTTGTCTTTTTCATTTATCGGTAAATTCCAGTTTTTTATTTTCGGTTTTTATTTCGGATTTAGGTTTGTTTTTGCTTCATCTTTGAATTTTTCATGTGATATAGGTTGGTATTGATTTTTGTCAATATTGATTTCAAAGAAGTTATTATGAATGTTAGCATGTAGGGGATAATGTGTTTATCTGTTTTCTCAACGTTATTTTTGTAGCATATATTATACTGGCGTTCAATATTATTATCAAAAGTTGTTTTTGCGAAGAAGAATTTTATATTTTCGGGAATTTCAACTGTGATATCCCTTGTTTTTGTGAATTTCTCTTCGTTGTTGGTTCTACTAAGTAAGTCAGGTAGTGCTAAGTTTTTTCCTTCTGTCCATATAATATGGAGGTTTGGGAATTTCAATAGGATAAGCTGAAATCTATACACTCTATGATTAGGTTTATTTTTTTTGGCAAATAGATATATTATAGGTTTATGATCAGAAAATAAAATTATTGGATGTTTCGATCCCGTTAGCAGGAATTCATATTCCGTCAATGCGCATATTATTGCACTGCATTCCCTATTGAGAGTTGATAATCGCATTTCAAAAGGTGAAAATATTCTCGAATTCGCTGAAATCAGGTTCTTTTTTTTTCTGTAGGGTGTTGTTGTAATAATGCTGCTCTTATTCCGGTGTTTGAGGCATCGGTTAAAATATAAAATGGTTTACTTGTATCGGGCAGTGTTTTTCTAGTTGTTTGGTTACTGTTTGTTTCCTTTTTTCAAATACTGTTTGGTGTTCCTTTGTCCATTTAAACTCTGTTTCTTTATGTAATAATCTATAATGAGGTTGAAGTATCGGTTGCATTCCATTGACAAATTTCGCTGAGAAGTTTATGGTTCCAAGATATCTATGTAGTGATTTCATTCTGCTGGGGGGTTCGAGTTTCGGGAAGCCTTCTATCCGTGAAGTTAATTGTTTAATTTTCTTGTTTTCTATTATATGTCCAGGAAATTTTACTTTTTTCAACATGAAGTAGGTTTTATCAGGCGCTGTTTTAAGATTTTCTTTTTGTAGTATTTTGTGAAATTCTTCCAAGGTTTCGTACATTTGTTCATATGTTGTTGTTTGAATGAAGATATCATCGACGTAGGTGATTACTGTTCCTTTCCGTATCAATGGATACAAGAAATGTGTTAGTATTGATGCGAATGCCGCTGGTCCAATGGATAAACCACAAAATAGTCGTTTGAAACAGTATTGTTCGTTTCCAAATGTGAAGTGAGTATACCTCATTGATTCGTTATACAAAGGTATTTGGTTATATGCGCTGTGCAAATGTGCAGTGGTGAAAATTGTTCCGTTTATTCTGGTTAGTGCTACGTCTACTGGTTCTATAGGCAAATTACATTTAGACTCGTCTATCATACTATTCAGGTATCGTGCGTTTAAGACGATTTTTAGTGATTCTCCTTTTCGTAAAATAATCACTGGGTTCGTAAATGTATTGCCAGTTGGAAGTTGTTCTTTTTTGACCGGTGATATTATGTCGCATTTCTTTAGAACGTCAAGTAGTTTCTGTCTTCTGTCTCTCAGGTGAATAGGTACTTTGCCAATTCTTTGTTTTTTGAAGTTAGCGTCTTTTTTCATGGGTAGGTTAAGTTTTACATTTGTTTTTCCAACGTCCAATTTTGTAGTGGCTTATACATTTCTGTATTTAAAGGTTATTTCTACTACTTTATCGAATTGTTCTTGAGTCAAGTGTGAATGTTGGAAATCAAACGTTTGTATGAATTTTTTTGTCTTTATCGCTGTATTTGGTTATAATGAACATACATTTGAAGTTTGGCTTTCTATCGGATGTTGCAACTTGGTTTATAGTTTCGCCATTCTGGATTTGGAGAATTTCTTCAATATCGTTTTCATTTTCATAGGTGAGGTGATATAGTGCTCAGAATAGGTCTAAAGAATTAGTTTGATAAATTTCCATATGGAACGTTTTGAACTTTGTTTTTTGGTATATGAATCCTATTAGTTCTTTTTTTAGGATTATTTTGTGGTTATTTTTATTTATTTGGTAAATGTCTGCGAAATTTTCATTTTCTTTTGTTAGATCTTTAATATCTGTAAATGAGAAGTTGTGATATTTGTTGATCATTTCAAAGTAATGTAGTGATCTGTACAAGATTTTTCTATTGGATTTTTCTATTCTTTTGAATATAGGAATTGGAAGGTTAAGCATTTGTATTCGTGTGGTTCAAAGTATTGAGTTCCTTTGTTGTATTCAGGGTATACTCTCGAGGAGTAAGGGTATTCTTTGGTTGTATTTCCAAAGAAAATTATATCATGGTCAATGTTTGTTGAGTTATTAATTGTTAATTTGTTTGTGTTAACGTTAATAGTTTCGATGTACTCTTTAAAGAATGGTGTTCCGAGTATATTGTGATGGCACAGTGTTATATAGAAGAATATGTTGAAAGTCGTGTGTGGATTGTGTCTATTATTGGATATTCTTTTTGGTGTCAAGTTTAAATTTATTGTTCCCAAGGTTTGAATTGTTGTGTTATTTGCTGCTGTTAGCGTTTTAGTCGACTTAGTTAGTTGTAAGTATGGGTTATTATTTTTTAATTCATTCCAAGTGTCTTCATTTAGGAGATTTAAAGTTGCTCCTGAATCCAATAGGAAATCAATTTCTAGTATCGATTTTTAGTTGGTGAAATCAGTTTTCAAGCTTGTACGTTGGTACATTGGTAGCATCCAAGTAGGGTTTGATTCGATGGTGTTTATCGAATTACAAGTGTCTTCCTGTGCATTGTAAAATTTATCTAGGATTTGTTGATCTTCATCTGATGAAACTGTTGAATATTGGTTTTCATCAATACCTGGTGGGTCTGTTTCATTATCCCCTGGTTGTTCTTCTATGTTATTGATGCCGTTTCTACCTTGTCTTTGGTATAGTTTCTGTTGATTGCGGTTATCTGTATTATTTTTTCGTCCGTAGGTTTGGTTTCTGTTACTTGAATGTCTATTTCTATCGTTACTATTGTATCTACTTCCGCTATTGTTGTTGTTATAATTATTTGAACTTCTGTTTCTATTGTAAGGTGATCTGGAGTGATATGGTGAACGCGAATTGTTTCTTGAATTGTTACGGTTATTGTATTTTGATCGGTTATAGTTATTATTACGGTGATAGCTGACGCTGCGATTTCGGTTATTTGACTAGTTACGGTTATTATTATTATTATTATTTCTATTATTGTCGTATTTCTATTATTGCTTTGCGATCTGTTGCGGTTGTTATTGTCTTATCTCTTCCGAGATCTATTGTTGCTATAAGGTCGGTTATTACTGTATGATCGATTATTACTATATGATCTGCTCGAGTAACTGCTATTATTGTTGTATGACCTATTACTTTGGTTACTTGGTTATCTGCTACTTCTTTTAGGTGTTCTGCTTCTATGATTATTATAAATCGGTGAAGTTGGTGGTAGTTGTCAACCATTTACATTGTTTGAGCTAATTTGTCTATTTGTAGGTTTTGGTTTTTTCGCATATGTCCGTAGAATGATCTTTCTTGTGGTTTTTGTTGTTGTTCTCTTTGTGGTCTCTTGAAACCTCTGCCTTTTGTATGTCCGAGAACTACAATAACTACAAAATTGTGCAAATTTTGGTCTTCCTTTAAAATTTTTTCTATCATATGTGTATTGATTCCATTTAGAACGTTACAGACTGCATCATCAAATTGATCAATATTATTTTGATTTAGGTTATCCCTATTATTACATATCTAAGATATTTGGTTTATAACTAATTGTTGGTTACTGGTGCTCTGGTTTACCTCATACAATCAATTGTGGTTGTTTGTGATTGTTCTGGTTAAGTCCATCTGATCTATTTTTTCAACTAAAGTTTTAAATGGCATTTCAAATTCTCGTGGTGTTTGTTTATTATTGGCGTGTTTTTTCAAGGTTGCTGTTTTTAGATCCTTATCTAGGCATAGGATAAATTTTTGGTTAATCACACTATTTTTATAATCTTCGGTGTAAAGTGTATATGCAGTTTTTACTAATGTCTCGATTCTCAATGCGAGTGATCTCAAGGATTCGTTAGTATGTTTTTGGAATTGTTGTAGTACTATTTTGGCTCGTTGTTTTGACTTTTCCGAATCAAACATATCTGAATTTTGTTTGCAGAAAAGTTCACAATCTAATTTAGTTTCACTTGGTAAAGTGGAATAGCTTTTTTGAGCTGGTCCTTGTAAGGTGTGTAGAATTAGTGCTGCTCGTTTTATTTTCCATTGGTGATGACCTGGCCTGTTCACAGTTTCTATACCGTTGCTAAATATCATGGCAGCGATGATACTGTTCAAATTTTCTTCTACTGTATATCCTGGATCTGTGCCGTCAAATGGTTTTATTGTCGTTGGTACTGATCCATTTGAACTTGAAATTTCTGGTTGTAATTCGTCGTTTATGCTCATGGAGGTTAATTGTTTATGAAAAGGTAATGGCGGGTTTCATTGTGTTGGGTATCATTGTTTTGTGTTTTTGAACGTTGGGATCTGAACTCAGATATTTTTGTGCTTCTTCTTTGTTGATTATCAATTCCATTTCTTTTGATTTGTTGTGTATTAAATTCAATGATTGTTTGCTGAATTTGTTCAAATGCTTCATTCAACTGTGTTTCATGTTTACTTTGAAGGTTTTTGCTCCTTCTGTAATATCTGTTCTCCATATTTTCTAATAATTTGTTAACATTTTCTTCAGTTGAATTAGTTTTTTGATTTTCGTGAATTTTTGGTGTTGCAGTATTAATTGTGTATTCATTGTTATTGTCAGATCCGAAACGGCTAGGTTGTCGGTGAGTTTGTTGTTTTCATATTCTTTCTGTTATCATTGGTACTTCTGATTGTGAATCTTTTTCACTTCGTCATCTGTATCATTTAGTGGGTATTGCATTCTAATATTTTTATGGTTAAATAGGTTTCCACTCAGATACCTGTCCGGTACAAGTGTTGATTTTTGTTTTTCTAACGGTACAGTTTTGTTATCCTTCGGTGTTGAAGTTGATGTTATATCTCTTGGTGTGGTCATTGAAAGTGATCCTGATTGTTCGCTGTCGTAAATAATAACTTTTTGATGTCGTGCTTGTGTATAATTTATACTCGTGGAGCTGATTTGTAATATGCTTTTGTGATAAGGTGATGTATGTTTGTAATCCCAGAGTTGTTGTAGTTCTTTTTTTTCTAGGAATGGTATTTCGTATTTGTAGATTCTCGCAATTAGTAATCGTGCGTTGTTGATACATTCATTGTTATCTAACCACTAGAGGTAACATACTTCTGATACTCTTTTCAGGATCTCTGTTGCTATTTTGTTATATATCTCCTTTCTAGGTTCTGCTATTCTGATTAGCCAATTTTCAAAGTTTTTTACTTTGCCGTAATGTTTCGTTTATTGATTGATTTGCTGTTTCTTTAATTTCTTTTAGATAAATTGTGCTATCTTTTATCAATTTGTAGATTGATTGTGTGATGGCTGAAATCTTGTCTCGGTCTTGTTTAAATTCTTGATCATGTACAAAAATTCGTACTTTTTGTTCTAAGGTGTAATCTGCGTGGTTATTGTAATGTGTAATTGTTTTATTATTCTCTCTGTCAATTCGAATATATAATTTTTGTTTAGTTGTTCGGTTGTTAGAAATATTGCTGGTATATAGTGTGACAAGTGGTGGTTCTTTAAGGTGTGTTGGGTTAATGGTTTAGTATCTAGGAACAGGTTAATTTTTAAATTTTTTTATTATTTTTTAATTATTTGTTTGCTGGTGTACACTCAGGTGATATACTAAAAGGTGTTAGCGGTATATCGTTATACATGGTTATAAATAGGCTATATCTATACTATAGTACAGGTGATAGTACTATCTAGGTGATTATGGAGATAAAGTTAAAGAAATAAAAAGGTTATTGGTTAATATCTGTATGCTACCAACACTGGTCGCACCAGATAAGACGTGTTCTAGAGCTTACCTTTTAATAGGAAACTATCCGAACTTTTGGTCGTCTCAAGAATAGTAATAATCTCAAGGCTTACCTGACTAAATAAAGTTCTAGGACTCTAGTCTATTACTCTTCGATAGGAGTAATAGTGGATAGAGCACGGGCCCAAATGCTGCTATCTAGACTTAGACTCAAAAATTTATTTCACGAGCGGAATAGAGAGAGCTTCATTTACTTTATTGTTATATCAGGTCTGACTCTGAAGGAACCAACTAAAGAGTGAAAGGGAAAGATTTAATATATTTCTAAAGGGGGAAATGATAAATATAATTTCAGCCAATCAGAAAAGAATATATTAGTTTCAGCAGATTATTTATTTTCTTTTAAAAAACAGTTTTTTCCAAGTTTATTGCTGGATGTAAATCAAGATTGAATCCATCACATGTAATATTTAACGCTCAAATTCAATAGAATACATACACATCCTACAGTTAGGCACGACGATTCTGCATGTATCGTCAAATTTGCAAAGGTTGTTACAAAAGTTACAGATGTGTTGAACACTGACTCAAATTGGATACACATCCGACGTGGAATCAGAAGGAGGGCTAACCTCGAAAACGAGAAAACTTTCTCAGCAACTGAGAGAACAGTGGTTGCAGCAGATGCAAGATCGTCAACTACTGAGAGGAGGTAACCTGATTGTTTATAAGGAGTGGCTTGTCTCTAAAGCAGTAATTCATGAAAACTTGTTAGCACAGACAAACTCGTCGTTTGACAGAAATAATTTTCAAAACCGTGATAAATTGAAGACGAGCACCTCTGCTTCAAACGCTGGAGTGTCAAGCCAACCCAAAGATCTCAAATTTCACTTCAAGGACGGACAACATCCCATTTGGACTCGTGAAAAGATCAAATCAATGAAAGTAAATGAACGACGAGAACATGTCCAGATGTTCCGTACGACTGTGTTTCAATTGCTCGAGACCAGGTCACAAGGACTGAAAAGGCAGGACATATAGTGTATCCAGCTGTGGAAGAGGACACGAAAATTTTCTGCACAGCGACTCACCAAAGAAGGATAGTATAAGGAATGTTTCAAATGCTACAATGGCAGTAGCAACTAATATCACTCAAGATGGACTCCCAGTGGTGCGAATCAAGCTGACAAACGGAGACTTAAGTCTAAATGTACTGTCAATGTGTAATTCAGGATCCTCGGTTTTATTTGTAGACAAGTCAGTGGTGTCTAAACTTCAATTTCAAGGCCGAAAAGCGTCCTTATCAGTAGCAGGGATCCCTTGCTCACAAGATGTCAAGAGCGAAATAGTGCCGATAGCTGTTTCAGCCCATGAAAAGTCTCGACTCTTGACAAAAGTGCAATTCTAGGTGCACGAGAACTTTTAGTTGGGTGACCAGATTGTGGAGCTGAAGAGTTGAAAGACCGTTAACCCCATCTGAGGAATTTGACAAATCAAAGCTGCAATCTAAACGAGGTTCAAGTGATTCTTGGACAAGATTGTTACGACATTCATCAATCTTTCGAATTCAAGAAGTCAGAATACAAAGCTGCACCATGAGCAGTGAAATCCCAACTTGGCTGGGCTGTAAGTAGTCCACAAGCAGCGAAGCAGGCGGCAAACCTTGCCACAACAGCAACATCAATTGCGGATGATAAATTAGCAAACCAGTTGAGTAGAAGGGGGAATATTGAGTTCTACGCTTCAAACTGCGATGTCACCGGGCATTCAAAAGAGGAAGAAGCAAGGAAGACGTGGGAGCAAACAACCCGACTCAACGGTGAAAGATAAAAAGTGTGAGTTCTGTGGCGAGGGATGCAGTGAAGTTACCGAGCAACTTCTACTCTGCAATGGGGCAACTCAAGTCCCTAGAACGACGCCTGCAGAAAACCAAAACGCTAAAGAAGCGCTACCAAAACATCATCGACACGGATATCAATGCTGGATGGGTCCGTAAAATTGATCAAAGTGAACTGATTGAAACCAGGGACAAACTGTAATGGTATTTGCCACATCATCCTGTCATAAACCCGCACAAAACTTAAAAAAGTCAGAAGAGTATGCAACGCAGCCGAAAGGTATCAAGCCGTAGCCCCTAACGACAAATTTTATCTGGACCAGACTTGCTGCATATTCTGATCAGACTTATTTTTTTGCTTAGCTTAATTGTTTTTCGCTTATCAAATATCTTTATCAGCCAAAATAGAAGCGATGTTTCTTCAAACTGATGTCCCGAGCGATGGCAACAGATGTCTCCAAATTTTCTGGGGAGAGTACCCAGAGCAAAACGACACGTTGTTGGGGCGAAAGTTTGGTCGACTTGTGCAAATTACGCTTTTCACCAACTGGCGAAAGATAATGCAGTCAACGACGAAATCTAAACGGAACGGATCTGTCAGGTCACAGATCCCAGAGACAGACAGGTCAACGAAAGCGGAACCAAAATCATCCTCCATCCTTGGACTAAACAGGAATCTTGACACAAACAATTTCATTGTCTCTCATGGAACTGAGCAGGAAGTTCCAGCAAAATTTGCTCAGAGAATTGTCCTATCAATAGTCTCAGCAGTGTTCGATTCGCTTTGTATATGTTCATCCTTCACCATACGAATGCGATTTCTAATCAAAACCATTTGGGCAGCATTGGGGCAAGCATGGGACAAAAAATTGTCAGCAGTCAACTCAAAACTGTTCATTGATTGATGCTCTGAGTTGAGAGAAATAAGGACGAAGTCTATTAATCGATTTGATTTCAAAATTGAATTTTCAAACCTGAGACTTCATATTTTCATAGATGCATTAGAAGAAGCAATATGCATCTTGGCATATCTGTAAGTTGAATCGACGTTGAGATTGATCTATGTAATAGAAAAATGTTGTGTGGCATCCACCAGACACATCACAATACCAAAGTTAGAACCCCAAGCCGCAGTCTATGGAGTTCGCCTCAGAAAGCAGATACTCAGCGAACATAAATCATAATTGAAAAAATCTATCATTGGACTAACTCATCAACGGTGCTACAGTGGCTACAAGCAGCACACAAGAATTAACGAATATTCGTTGCAAACAGAGCAGCGGAAACTCATCGATGGGATCCATGGAGACAAATCAAAGGTGTCGAAAACCCTGCCGACAATGGAACTCGAGGAATGTCAGCCTCCATCGAAGACCTCAAGGAGTCGGTGTAGCTAAACGGTCCAACATGGCTATCATGGAGCGAATATAAGAGGCCAAAGCCGTGATGTCGACAAAACGAACTCGAACCCCAGCGAGTTACCTTTAGTGTTGCCACATAAATTAAACTACGCCGAGAACGATTTGATGAACATGTGTGTCCCCTTTACCAATACCGGTTATGATTACTTCGGACCCGTCGAAGTGAATTTCCTACAACGTACCTTGAAAAGATGATGTTGCCTCTTCACAGGTACAACAACGATAGCAATGCACATCGAAGTGGCGGGGTCATTGGACACCGAGTCATGTCTAGGTGCAGTGACAAGATTCATAGCGAAACGTGGCTACCATAATCAGCGACAACAGAACAAATTTCGTTGGAGCAGCCAACGAGCTGAAAACATCCATGAATGCGTGGGATAAAGCAAAGGTTGGGAGTGACTTAGCTCAGAAAAATGTTGCTTGGAAATTCAATCAACCTGGAGCCTCACGCTTTGGTGGAATCTGGGAAAGACTGTTTCGAAGTTGCAAGAAAGTCATGATTGCAATCTTGAACAACCGAAGCCTTACTGACAAAGTACTGAGCTCAACATTGTGTCTTGTAGAGCAGACTCTCAACGCAAGACCCCTGACAGCAGTAAGTGGCTACCCTGAAGACTTGACGGCACTCACACCAAATCAATTCTTGCTAGGACAATGCAAGTGCACCATTCATGCCATCCAGTGAAAACTACCATGACTTGAAAGAATTTTTTTAAACGGCTCAAGCATATGCCGATATGATCTTTAAATGTTGGACTCGCGAATACCTTCCTGACTGGAACCAGCGATCGAAGTGGTCAAAAAGAACATGTGCAAAACTTGAAAAAAGGCGAGTTAGTATGGCTAGCAGATCACACTGTGAAACGCTTTATATACAAACTGGGAAAAATCAATGAGATGCACACTTGTAACAACGGTGTTGTGCGATCAGCGAGAGTCAAAATGGCAAATGGACAACTGAACCGGTCAGTCGTGAAGTGAGTGCCAGTATCCTAAGATGGTGGTTCCGACATTGAAAACAGGGCCAGCAGTGTTGGCGCCACTTGAAATCAGCAACAAACGCCATCAAACAACAAGTAACCTTTGAAGCTGAAAAAAATTTAAAATTTGTCGAAACTCAAAAATGGTCAAAACTGCAAAAAATTTTCAGGTTGGGACCGAAATTTTGTACACCCCCAATTTCTGGAAGAAAAACCTGAGCAACCCGAGGTTATCGCAAACGGTTAAGGTAACATTTAAATTAAAAATGTATCTTACGAACGTTATTGCATAAGACCCATAGGTGAGGCTATTAGCACTTATAGGGTGCAAAATAGGCATTTTTTGATACTTTGTTATTTTTTGTTAAATTTCCTAGGTTAATTATTTTATCATATTTTAGCTGTTCGTTGAAGTTCAAATACCGTACATTTGATCATTTAGAGTTACGTAATAACCATCCTAGCTTATGTCAATAAAAAAGATTATTGCAGTAACTTGACATTTACTATGTAATGAATGACCAAAATCACTTTCTTGACTCACCAATCAGAAAAAAAGAGCAATGATGGTATAATGACAAATATCTGATTATTTATTTATATCGAATTGTTTGAATAGTTAAACTATATTGTGTTCAGAACCATTAGATACCGTTACCAAGAACAGTTGGCTCTCTGATTACACTAAAATTTTATTCTTTAACAACTTTAGTCTTTTTTGCTAAGTTTTGCTAGATCTTAAGATCTTACGAGTTTTGAGTTAGTTGAATTTACTCGACGAGAAGTTAGCAACAATAATAGCTGCTGGCTGAAGCCCTTCAAACGTCCGCACGAGATTGAACACAGATTATCACTAAGGACTTTCTTAACTTCAATCAACAAAATTAAAGTTACAGTCCTTCAATATGTTCGAGCGACTTAATATTTCTGCGATATCATTAGACAATGGGCTTCAGTAAAGAACCAGGCCGACGTAAAACTCGATAACCAGGCTATGTTATATCGGTTCCGTTGAGATTCTTGGGCAGCCACAACAACTTCTATCATCTTTTAATGTATTTGTACAGAAAAAGAAAAGAAAACCAACGAATGATGTCAAATTGCTGAACATGAAAAAAAGCTTGCTATCAATAACCAAAAATCTGTTGAAACACCATTTTCTCACTTCACTTAAAAACTATCACTGTCAAGTTATCACAACCTAAAATAATTTACTTTTCGTTCCTCTTACTACTCTAGGGGAAACAAAAGCACTACTCCATTTTGAATTCTCATTGATAAGAAGATGCCTAAAAAAGTGTGAACAGATCATCAAACATAGCTGGCAGATTGCCAGAAAAGAGCCGCAATAGCTTCGTAGATCTGCAGTCTCAAAAAACAGTAAAAAAGACAGACCAGAAAAAATTCGCCTTTTCATTGAAGGCTGATTTGTTATATATTTTGGTTAAAAATCTGTATAAGTTTTTGATGCCTGTCTTAGCTGCTCTCAAATAACCTTCATTTAGAGTGGCACACACACCCATTTGACCTTATCTCTTTGAATTACAATAAGTAAAAGTGAATTTCAATGTGAGGAAGTCATTTTTGAGAGTGAGGTAAGTCAAGTGTGACCAAAAACTTAATCACGTGAATGAACGAAAAAACTCGCTCCACTAAGAGCAAAAAATGAGGTCACACATGCACTTCAGTTGAAATTGCATGAACGAATGAACAAAAAGCAGATTTGAAGTGGTTGTGACGTCATATGGTTGTAACCAAATTTGCAACGATGAAAAAAAAACCAAGAGAAGGCCAATAACAGCTCCAGCTATCGCTGTGCGGCTATTAATAAACGTAGCCGGAAGACTCGGGAACCGACTCGATGATGATATTCTCTTATGACCGGCAAACTGGTCACCGATAAAAACATGCCTGTAATTGTTTTTGAATTTTATTTTTATACAACAGCACAATATTTTTATACAAGTACAATTAACAGGAGAAAAACCAATTCTGAAATATGATTTTAAAAATTTGATAAACTATCCCCACAGAAAGAGAAATAACGTTTTGCCTAAAAACAAACAGACACGTTTACAATATTTGCTTTAAAATCCGTCGGACAACATGTTAATTACAAACTTTTTATTATTTATTACATTATATAAACTCCACAACATAAAGTGTTTTCTCTTATTAAAAGATAGCTCAAAACATCATCTTAAAGTCTAATATTTACCTCAGATTGTCAAAAATGCTTCCAAACATACTTTTGGTAGCCAAAATAGTTCAGACAAGTATCGTTGTCTGAAAAAATTACAGTTAAAATTAAAACAGCCGCTTTGAAAGAGCCTGATCGAGACCAAAAAGATCTCTCGCGTAAAGAATTTTTTTCACACTTGCTTGTCTTGCTCTCTCTTAGTACGCTGCATGAACAAAAGCCACTCTTCGTTTTGCTCTGCTTTTGGACATAATGCTTTTGAAGAATTGGCCTTAACACTTGTTTTCGGTCAAGGTTAACTACTTGATAAGACCCAAAGATCTGCCTAGATCTTCCATTACAGCATGTGGCAAATGTCCTTTTTCTCGAGTAATTTTACTTAATCTTATCAGTATTTTTCCTCATGGCCATATTTAAGATTTGACTTAAAAACGTGTGTCCACACTTCTGACAGTAAGCAAGTTAAGTACGCTTAGGAACGCTTAGGAACACCAGGTGTTGTAGGCTTTTGCTTTTGAGCTGTGAAAGCTAATGGAATCATTAGAGTTGATAGAAGAGCGTTGACAACAGCGACGAAATTCATGCGTTTTGCTTCGTTTAAGTCCACCATTACCGCAACCATTTTCCATCGTGATTAAAAGCGATGCAAAGTGAAAATAGGCGACGAGTTATTGTCACTGATGTCCACTGAATACCATAAATATACTTAAAGTCTTGGGACTTTGCCGGTATGAAGTGATACCACACCTCAATTAAATATGACCTTGTAAAAACCTAACTGTGGTATTCACTAACTCCATATGCTGCAATAGATTTAGAGCTTAGAGGACTCGAACCTATCTCCAGTACAGCGTGCAGGCATGAAACCGTTGTACCAAAGCTCTGATGATATACCATAAGCTGGGTTATTACAGCCTCAACCCATGAAAGCCGAAAGCCCAACCTGCATCGTTAACTGAGTCATAACAGATCAGTGGGCTGCCAGAGTCCCCCCGACACGAATCCCTATATCCATCAATAAATCCTCCAGCACAGAATGACCTCTGGGTCATCTTACTGTTGTAGGGACACTGACTCTGTTTGTTACCAGCATCGTACCACTTCCCGTAACTGTCAACAATTGTGACCCTCACTTCCAACAGAGTCACTGCCATCCTCTGGTGCATACACTCCTCTCCGTCTACTTTCTCTCCTGAAACACACACACACTCTCTCTCTCTTCCGGCTATGTTGGAGTCCCAATTCATTGAATTGTTTCGCGAGCTGAACTGCTGTTGAGCCCGTGTCGAAATTACACACCTGACTACCCCCCCCCCCCCCCCAATTGATGTAAGAGTGGGGGGGGGGGGGTAATTGTCTATGGGGGGTAAAACAATGTAAGATTAGGTGGTAATAGGGAGTAAGGGGGAATTGTTAGATTTTACCCCCCCCCCCCAAAATAACCCCGCCAGTAGTAAGGTGTCTTACTGGGCACGCAACGGGGGGGGGGGGACATTTGGGTGTTACTGTGTTCGCAACGGGGGGGGGGGGAGACGAAAAATTTTTTCGAAAAGTTGATAGTTTTTGGCGTTTTGGCAAGAGCGGTGGAACACGCCAAAA
The DNA here is from genome assembly GCF_964194025.1 of Convolutriloba macropyga. NCBI lineage: Eukaryota > Metazoa > Xenacoelomorpha > Acoela > Convolutidae > Convolutriloba > Convolutriloba macropyga. Next base: position 26,026,928 of record NC_134481.1, on the reverse strand, counting down.
GCTATCAACTTTTCGAAAAATTTTTTTGTGTCCCCCCCCCCCCCCCGTTGCGAACACAGTAACACCCAAATGTCCCCCCCCCCCCGTTGCGTGTCCAGTAAGACACAATATTGGCAAATTTCTGAATTTTTGACGTTTTTGGTAGGTTTGGTTTGTTTTATATGTTAGTCGGGAAAAAGCCCTGCTGTTCCAGTGGTTGTCATTTTGTAATCAGCCCAGGTGAGCCTCATCAGTAAAAAAAATTTTTTTGAAAAAAAAATTGAAAAAAAAAATTAAAAAAATTCAAAGTGTTAAAATTGCATGAATTGTATTTTGCGCCAGGTTTCAGGTCTCAAAGACAATTTTTTGTTGATCTCATCTCACCTGGTGGGTCTAATCATCGAAAAAAAACTGAAAAAATTTGGGAAAATTCAAAAATTTTGAAGTACTAAAATTGTGTGAAATGAATTTTGCGCTGGGTTTCAGGTCTCGAAGGCGATTTTTTGTTGACCTGATCTCACCTGGTCGGCCTAATCATTGAAAAAAACTTTGAAAAATTTTGGGAAAATTCAAAAATTTTGAAGTATTAAAATTGTGTGAAATACAATTTGCGCTGGGTTGCAGGTGTTAATGTTAATTTTTTGTGGACATCATTTTACCTGGTACTAAGATTATATCTAATGTTTTATAACCAAGAACTGTCATCAATAGATTGTTGACCGTTTGTAGTATTCTTTATGTCTGTTACTATCAGTCAGTCCTCTCAAATACTCTTTTAACCCTTTATTTGATGATGCATGAGAACAAAATATAGTAATAGGCAAGGAGGTCAGTGGTAGCTGCTATGCATGTGCTGTTGTCAGAACTCTCTGTGTCATCAATCTATTTTTAGAATACAATGTATACTATGACTAACTACTATAGTCACTGCCGAAGGTCATTATACACGAGTAGTTGTCGTATTCCATTGTGATTGGGAGACCGATCGACCGAGAGTGTCAATGATTTATTTTTGAATAAGTTTACATGTTCAACTGTCTGCATTGGGTGGTTTTGTTATTACAGTTTAACACAGTACTTGTATAGCAATAGAGCAAACTTATAAGAATTTGTTTTAGTTTCAGTTTGAGTTTGAGTTTGATTTGTAAAAAAACTATGCCAGCGGTTGACGATGGTTCCTTCATTGTTTTTTCTCATGACAGTATCGGTACAGAAAGACGTTTTGTAGCTAGTGTAAACAATTGTTATTATACTAAAAAAATAGAGACAATAAGGAAGTAAATAATCTGCTTATGTCTTGCGCTTGAACTAACAGATTTAATTTATTTGGATAAAAACTTCCAGGAAAACATATTGTACTAGCAAACTTCCAGGAGTCCTGCCAGGAAAACATATTGAATTTGTCCTTATGAAAGTGTTTTTTTTCTCAGAACACACTTTTAGCCATCAAATGAAAGAAAACTAGAGAGACGAACAAACAATTAAAACATCAACCAAACAACGAACAATGTTTTATTGTATTATTAGTAGTTTATCGAGGTTGAGCAAATGCAATTCAAAAGATTATAACTGTTTGAGGTTTTAAGAGACTAATTTAGAGTTTACGTTTTTTGGAGCAAGACAAGAACTGACAGGCGGCGTTTCAAGACTGTTGGTTGCCACGAGCCTACTACAATCGGGTGTTTTGATTAAACTTGTTGAAATTGTTGTAGATGTTATCGAGTTTTCTAAGTTCTTGGTTGGTGTATCTGGAAATTCAGTAATAGCTGGAATTTTCCAAAAGTTTTCAATGAGTTCCAAATCCTGCCAATATTCTTCTTGATTTTCGTAGATAGGTACTTCTTGAACATCGTAATCATAGAGAATTCTTCTAATATCATCTCCCAGAACGTTTGAGTCAAATATAAACTCACGAGTACAGCCCGCAACGAATTCCAGAGTATATTGAGCTCCCTTAAGTGACGCTTTTTCAAATCTAAAAGACTGAATGAAATCGAAAGTAACAACAGGTAATGCCATGTGTTTCACAGTTTTGCAGTCTTTGCCTTGATACTCTTGCTGAACAATAACAATATTTTTTTTTAAAGTCTTGTATGCAATTGTTCGACTGCTGGAAGGAGAATTTTCTTTTAGTATAATTGCAATGGGAAACATTTTAAGACTTCAGTGATATCTTCGTCTGTTTACACTCGTATAAGTGGCCTTGAATAAATTGATGAAGACTGTAAAATATACCAAAAAAAGACTGTTAGAAAAATCTAAGAAGAATATGCTAAATATAATGAGTTAATTACTGTTAAAGTAATTGGAATAGTTCTTATTAACAAGAATTATCACAGCGCAAACCTATATCAATACAATTTTCAACGATTGAGACAGAATATAAATATTTTACTTATAAAGTATTGAATCTAAAGAATCTGGTTTAAGCGAAGAACTGAAAACTCATTTTGTGGGTGGTCTGCTACTGTAAATAGAAGTGTTTGTGTTCTACAAAGATTTAATTATATGGACGAGAAGATATTTTCATTAGTGTCTGCTGTTTTTAAGCTACATGTACTCTGCTTATCTAAAATGAAGACAGATTTGAAAGTATCAGTGTAATCCCAGCCAGTTCTTATCTTTCCGGAAATCTATTTTAAGAATCAATATAAAACATTTTAAGTGGGTTGCTATTTTATTTACAATACCATATGTTCAAACTGGTGTTATAAAACGGAAATAATAGACAAATTCTTTTTTGTTGTGTTTGACTTTCTAATGAAAGAGAGTTTGAATAAAAATATCACTGTTTTACGAATGAACGAGGACAAACTTGAAAAATGTTTTAATTACTTTGAACGCTTTCAACTCCAGCAGACAATTAGTTTTGTAATCTGTTCCTCTATGAATTAGATTCATTTAATTTTTTCAAAGAGAAAATTAAATGTGTCTATTTTTTCAGTTTCAGTCGGCTTCAATCTAACTCGGAATGCGTCTTGATAAACCAATAGTTTGTAGATATTGTTTGAAAAACATTCATGAGAAGTATTTGTTATTAGCCACAACATACCCAAACAATTCAGTAAGACTGAACTATTTCTTAGCAGCAAGTGAATACTTTAGTCAAAAGGAAAACTTGAATTATGATAATGCTTTGAAACTTCGACCTTACGGAGAACTTCGACCTTACATAGGAATAGATAACTCTTCTTTAGATTCATACCTAAACAACTCCAAAATTCTACGATTACACTCAATTTTGCATTACGCTGGTGGTTTCATCCAGGAGCTCTACACTGAAGGACCCGGCTATTCGTACATGCTTCCCTGGAAGCTTAATAGTTGTTTCACTGGACATCTGACAGGAATTTTTTTTTTGTTTGTATATTAAAGTTTTCCACTTAAAAATATATCACTTGTTGGAATGTTAAGCAGTAAAACAGTTGTGTTAGACCTTGAAGGTTTCCGTCACAGGAAAGAAAAATTTATTGTTAAAAAGTTTGGTATATGTACTGAAGATTACAACAATTGTGTTTTGTTTTCACCACCATCAAAGCTTTCCGATTTGACAAATCCGCAGAAAACTTCAATCAATTGGTTATCTAGAAACTTACATGGCTTAGATTAGAACTCTGAAAACTATCCTTACATTTATCTAACACAAATTGTCCAAAGCGTTCGCTTAAGAAACCCAAGAGCGGTTTACTACGCTAAAGGTTTTGAAAAGTCTCAACTTTTATCGGAGTTGCTCGATTGTCCAGTAATTGATTTAAATACTCTGAAGTGTCCTAAAATATCTTATTTTTTACAGTTAACTGTGGGAATCATAGCTCAACACAGCGTGGTATCTTCAACAATCATTGTGCACGGGAAAAAGCTTGTTTCTTTTTTGACTGGTTGACTAATGAGAGAGGAATTGACGAAAGTGGAAGCACCCTTGTCAGCGAATTCGACTATTTGCGCCTTGATCACGAAGGAGGGGACACTGAACCTTTCAATTTGCAAAGGAGAAACGATAAAAAGTGGTACTCAAATTCTTCAGAAAAAAGTTAGGGTGTTATTGACAGAGGAGAAAATTCGTTCGATTGCACACTTGGTTTCCTACATCGAGCCTTTTATTCAGTGGAGAAAACAAAATGTCGGGTTGTCAACGCAAAGTCTCGCCTCCGAAACTTCTATTGATATCGAAACATCCAAATAGTAAAGAAGTAGATCAAAATGACAAAATGCTGCCTGAAGAAATTCAGAAACTCGTGAACACGGACAAAGTCAAAAAAATTGAGGACTATGAAAAAACTACAAGGTTACCCGCATGTTTCATGGTGCACATGATTGAATTTTTGAGTGATTATAGTTGTTATGAACTGTTCTATGTAAAACATTAATAAAGTACAATAAATTTTTATTTTATACACATTTTTTTTGTGATGGAACAAGTAACAGTTGATCAAGTTGTGCAAGAGACTCTTATCGAAAAGCAAATAGTGGAAAATCTACTTGGAAATTCTGTAACCAGATAACTTTACCACGGTCGGAAGTTGTGTTTTTGTTCAAATGTTTGTAATTTTGATGCTAATAGTTCTTTGCAGTGTGAAACTGACTGTGCTTAAACCAACTTGTGAGGAAACATCAGTTTGGATTTCGATTTTGTCGAGTTTAGTTGGATATATGTTACCAAATCCTCGATTATGAACAAAATTATCCCCACCAGTGACAGAATCTTTATGGCCGTGGTAGGTCCGTCGGGTTGTGGTAAATCGAATTTAATTTTCAGAATAATAACAGGAAACACCTTTCATCCAAAGTTTAAAAATGTTGTTTTTCTTTACGACGAAATGCAACCAATATACTCAAAAGTTGACCAGCATTCAAACATTGTTTTCAAAAAATTCACAAATTTGGAGTTTTTGCAAAATACTGAAAATTGTTTGCTTATATTTGATGATTATTGTGAGGAAATTTTTAATGACAAAGAGTTTGTCAAGCTGGCTACCGCCGGTCGACACAAGAACATTAATGTCATTTATGTGAAACACAATCTTTACCAGCAAAGTAAATGGTCACGAACAATAGAATTGAATACAACTCATATCTTTTTGTTCAAATCACCACGTGACGTTCAGCAAGTCGAGTTTCTCGGTATGCAACTGAATCTTACTCATTTTTAAAAAAAATTGTTATGAAATAGCAACAAGAGAAACATTTGGACACTTATTGGTTGACCTGGATCCAAAAACTTCGGACTGTCTACGATTTTGTTCAAACATTACAGGAGCCTTGACCGTCGGTCTTCTACATACCTTCAGACAAAGCCGATTTTACTCACATATCAAATGAACGAGAACAAATTCTTTATACTGAAGCGAATGGTACTTTTATCTGATCCTGAGTTGAGGAAATTTCTCCGCACTTCCGACGAAAATATTGTATTGGTACTGTGTGAATGTTTTTACAACGTAATCAGAGGACATGTAAAAGTTCAGATTAACAATTTGGAGCAATATGAAAACGTGATCAAGACTATTCTTCGTAAAAAACGTTTCAGTTGAGAAGAAAAGAGCCATGCTACTCACAAAAACAGGTTTTGATTTAGTTCGGCTCATTATTCATTTTTGCTACCAGTATTTGAGTCAATTATAAAAGAGAAGAAATAGACAACTGCTGAGGAATTTATTTTAATTCCCAAAAATTTTATATGAAAACTCAACCATACCAAACCCTGGTCTTAGAGAATCCTGGCATTAAACACAAATCAGCACAGCTCTCTATTAAAAATAGAATGCGACCAAAGGAACACATTGAAGCAGAGATCAATGAAAAACTGTCGGAACAAGACTCTGGTGTTGATGTTGATGAAAATCGGCTCAAATATTCAAATAGACGGGCAGATCAGGTCCTAAAAACATTATCATCTCTCTTGCCTCATTCAAAATACCTAAAGTGTGATTATATTGTAGAACTAAGGGAGAGATC
>NC_134481.1:25978649-26020794 GCF_964194025.1 Convolutriloba macropyga | reverse complement strand
CTTTGAAAAAGTCATAATTGAACTTGAACAAGTGATTGTGTCTTCATTAAATAGTGTTTTTTCAAATTGCATCTCATCGCGCACTGTTGAATACCGTCTTTGTGTCTGTAATTGTTGAATAAGTATTGTTTTACGAGGTCTCTGTGTCTGTTTTTAGTGTACTTGAGGCTTGCTGAAGCTGTGAAAATGTGTAATTATTTGGATTGAGTGGTTAATTGCGTCCGTACAAGTGTTTAAAAGCGTTGTATGGTTTTAGAAGCATTGTAAGTGGTTAAAAGCGTTATACTATATTCAGTTGAGATCTAATTTAAGGATCTTCCTAAGCATTCCTTTTATTCCTCAAGATCGCTAATTGAATCCTTAATGGACTGCGCATGTAATTTCTGTTCAGAAGGTGAAGAATTTTGTTTCCTGACGTCTTTTAGAAGTCCATTACTAGTTTACAAGTCCTCTTTGGTTCAGACTTGGTGTTACCTTTCGGTGGTAATTTGGTTTTCAAGTGCTTTTTAGCAGGTTGTTCAAATGTTTAATAATGTACATTTGATTGAGATTGAAGCGTTCCTCGGATTTTGAAAGTTTTTGAAAGTTTAATGGATTTGTGTATGATTGGACTCAAGTGTTGGTTCAAGCGTTCTTCGGATGGTGAAAGTTAAATGGATGGTGAAAATTTAATGGATGATGAAAGTATAATGGAACTTGTATGGTGAAATGTTAATGGATTCAAGTAGATAATGGATTCAAGTGGATTGTGTATTTAATCGACATTCACTAAGGATATTTTTTCATCTATTTCGTTCACATAGACGAATGTTCACGGGTTAGAAATCAAATAGTTATAAATAACAAGTAGTGATAGTTATAACTCATCACTTAAAGTGTTATATGTGTAGGATGTTGTATTCTAAAAGGAGATAAATGGAGGGTTGAATGGTTGTTTAATGGGCGTTTATAACGGAATATATTCGATTAGTTATAATGTCTATTAATTAGAGCGTGTAATTAGAGCTGAGATGAGTTCACATTTGACTCGTATTCACAGAACAGAATTGTTCACAATAACGTTAATTCGCGTGTGTGATCACTGGGTATTGACAGTGCATGATGTTCATTAGATAGAAATAGAAATAATCATAATGATATTATTAATTCCGATCTTCGTGTATTTCAGGTGCCTTGTGTTATCGAGATATTTTGCATGGATATTCGGACGTTTTATTGGAAATTACTCGTGGATATTCTTACTTTTTTGTTAACTGCTGGCTATTTCATCACAAAACTTTACGTGACTTGTTTACTCTATGGCTTGTTATTTTTGCCATTATTTACTATATTATTAATTGTTTACTTCCGCCATTGATGTTCTATTTTGAATGTTTAGTCGTTCAGTCGAGTTTATTAGTTATACTCGTTTAGTATACTCGTTTAGTAGTATTTTCGTTTAGTTTAGTAGTTTATTAGTTATACTCGTTTAGTATTAGTTATACTCGTTTAGTAGTTATTATTTTAGTCGGGTTTTATCCGCATTTATCAGAGCAGTTTTTTGAGTATGTATTGTTGCATTTTAATTGACAATGTACCGTGGTTGCAACATTGTTACAACATTAGTTGGTTGTTATTTGGATAGTTTTGTTTTGAAATGCATTTCCTATATGTGACCTTTTTTGTTTTTAAATTGAACGGCACGTATACGAAATTTACTTCGTACACGTGACCTTTTAAAGCAGGTGGTGTTTCCAAATATTATTTCTTTTTTTTAGTTTTTTTATTATTATTATGATTGTTTATTACTATAGATTAGTTAGTTTAGTTTTATTATTCGTTGAGTTAGTTTGCTTGTATTGTTAGTTTAGTTGTTTATTAGGTATTTACTGGTTGTGCGTTTATTACTTGTTATTTACTGGCTATTTGTTAAAGGTTATTTGTTTAAAATTTTATTTGTTTATTATCTTATTTGTGTCGAGGAGTAAAGACGAACGATGTGAAGGTGAAAATGATGTGAAGATGAGAATGATATGAAGGTGAAAATGATGGTGTGAAGATGAGGATTGCGTAATGGATAGATACAATTGGTACAAGTTTACAACATGAGGTCAGTCCCTCAGTTGCCACACGTGTTCCAATCTGACAGTGAGATTTGCTTGTCTTGTCAATTTGCTAAAAATGTCTGAATCGTTAAATATCAGCTATTAGCATAACAAGGATGCAGGCGTATCAACAGCTGGTAATACCAATGTTGTTTTTAATGAATAGATTTATACAAGTACCTTTTCTGAAAAACTGTTGTGAAAATTTATGAACTCATAAACTATTAATCTGTATAAATTATTATTTGTTTATTACTATTATTACTTCTTTTAATCTTTGTTATCATTTTGTTATTTGTGTATTGTATTTATTAATTAAATTTTATTTTTTGTTTTTAATTAGTATCCAGTTTTGGACGTTTGAGAAGTATATGTGTTAAGGTGAAACAGAACAAATGTGAAGTGAAAGTGTGAGATGAAATTGTGAGTAGAATACATGGAATGAAATTGTTAGCTGAGTACGTGATGGTGTGGTGCGTTTATGAACAAAGGAAGGTGTGATTAATGAAAATGAGATTTATTAATGAGATTGATACAGTGGACAATGGTTGTATGTTCCACTTGTGTGTGTGTGTGTGTGTGTGTGTGTGTGTGTGTGTGTGTGTGTGGTGAAGTGATGGCGAGTTGAATTAATGATGTGGAATATTTATGATAGGGAAAGGATCATGATGATGAAATAGTTGTATGTTGACATTGAACTTGTTTAACCTTGGTGTTGACATTGTTGAGTGGTCCTAATTTAACAATGCATGAACAAAGTGTCATTGAACAATTGGTGAACAAAGTAAGCTAAATATATTCTTGGCTTCACTTGGCTTCACTTGCATTAAGTAATGGTTAAATGTTGAAGGAATGGCGAAGTTGAAGGAAAGGGAAAGGGATGGGTAATTAGAAGTTGAATTCATTATTCCAAAAATGAAATAATGGAAGGTGTACGATGAAAATGACTGAAAAGAAGAGACTGAGATACTGGAAAATATACATTTGCTAACAGACTGATATGTTTACAATGAAAATGTACAATGAAAAGGTGTAAAATGAAAAATGATTGATATGGTTAGAAATATGATTGAATGATTAGTTCAGTGAAATATGGTTGTAATGCGAAGCAATTAATTCTATACACTAGGTTTAGTTTAAAAGGTTAATACATGCTAGAGAGTATAGAATGGACAAAAGCAGGATGGTGATTAAATATGTACACGAGATTTCAAATGTGTATCCATAATACAAAATGTGAATGATCGATTTACAAAGCTTAACATAATCTTAGGTTTATTCGATCAATGGGGTAGAGATTTTACGAAATACTTATTGATGAACGTTTTCACTTTGATTAAAAAATCTGTTATCTAATACTTTTGTATTTTCACACTTCTTTTTCTTAGATTAAACGTTGTCGTGTTTTTTGAATTTTTGGTTTCTAAGTTTTGATCTATTAATTTATTTTTTGTCTCGGTGTTTTTAATGATCGTTTTATTCGGTTGTTTCAACATCGGAACGTGATTATCCAGTAGACAGTTTTGTAACTCTTCTTTAATATGTTTTACTTTTGGGTAATATGTGTCTACGTGATTTCGGCGAATAGTCATTCTATCTTTATTCTGATCTTGTAAAATGTATGTTGTATCGGTTGGTTTTTCAATTATCAAGTATGGTCCTGTTTTCAGAGGTAAAAGTTTCTTCAAAACTCCTTCTATTTGTTGTTGGTTTGTTAATAATACAAATGTGTGATTTTGTAATGGTTTTGTTGTTCTAAATCTAGTATTCATTTCATCTGTGACCTTATTTCGTTTTTGTAGGATTCTTGTTATTGTTTGATAGGTTTCATTGAATTGTTTCTCTATATCCAAGAACCATTTAGCAAATGTTTCTTTTTGCAATTTTGCTAATTTTGGGTGGTTAAAATGGTGTTCCAGATGTGTATGGGTAGGTTGTGTTATACAAACACAACTGTCTGAAGTTTTACAGTTTCCGGGTTAATCTATGGTTGTTCCCAATTTAACTTGTGTTGATTTTTGGGATTTTTTTATTAAATACTATTTCATAAGGTGAAATTCCCAATCTGGTTTCATTTTGTGTGTTATAAGCGTATGGAAAGATTTTTGCTTTTAGTGACCAATTATTGTATTTCCCATCTACTAATGTTCCTATGAATTGTCCAATAATTCGGTTTGTAACTTCTACAAGACCATTGGTCCAAGGTGCATACGTTGTACTTGGTTTAAACTTAATTTCAAATTACTTGCATAGGTGTGCTAGTTCTGTATTTATGTATTCAGATCTGTTATCTGATCGTAGATCTTCAGGTAATCCAAATTTCACGATCCAATGTTGTAATAATACGGTGTATGCGTAATGTGCAGTATTTCTTGGTGCACACATGATTGTGACAAAGTGTGAGAATGCGTCTACTATTACGAAATTATATTGATTTCTGTCAGACGGTAAGTTAATTGGTCCTCTGGTATATATCTTTATCATTTCAATGAAGTATGTTTTTGTAGACGCTAGGTGTTCAGTATTTGCTTGATTGTGGTTATTTGCAAAAATTTTATTAGTTTGGCATCTGCTAATAAAATTTTTATCCAGGTATGTAGGTTTGGGAAATAGTATTTGTACATCATATTTCCTTTCGTTTTTTTCTAATCCTGTGTGACCAACTGTATCTGTGCAATGGTTTTCAAAGAAAGCGCATAATAATAATGTAAGGGGTAAGCAAACTTGTATTAGTTATTTTTTCGTTATTGTTATTAGCATCGTCATGAGTGAGGTCTTTTCGTCTATTATTACCGATTTATATTTTGTGTAATATGCAAATAGTCCTTCGTTTCCTCTAATTTCAAGTGTAACTGAATTTGGTTTATTATTATGTGTTTTCCACATTTTTACTGTATGTAGTACTGGGTCTATGATTTGTGTTTCTTTAATTAAGGAGTTGTAATCTTCGTGTTTTCATCATAAAAGAGTTCGTTGGTTTTAACTTTGTCAAATTGAGGTTCTGTTGACTTAATATTATTCAGCAAACGAAAGTAGTCGTCATCGTGATGATCGATGTAAGGTCCTTTTTGGTTTCGGTTTATTATAAGGTCGTCTTTTTCAATTATCGATAAATTCCCGTTTTTTATTTTCGGTTTTTATTTCGGTATTAGGCTTGTTTTGTTTCATTTTTGAATTTTTCATGTGATATAGGTTGGTATTGATTTTTGTCAATATTGATTTCAAAGAAGTTATTATCAATGTTAGCAAGTGTTTATCTGTTTTCTCAACGTTATTATTGTAGCATATAATATATTGGCTTTCAATATTATTACCAAAAGGTGTTCTTGCGAAGAAGAATTTATTATTTTCGGGAATTTCAACTGTGATATCCCTTGTTTTTGTGAATTGCTCTTCGTTGTTGGTTCTAGTAAATAGGTCAGGTAGTGCTAAATTTTTTCCTTCTGTCCATATAATATGGAGGTTTGGAGATTTCATTAGGATAAGCTGAAATCTATACACTCTATGATTAGGTTTATTTTTCTGGGTGAATAGATAAAATTATAGGTTTATGATCAGAAAATAAAATTATTGGATGTTTCGATCCCGTTAACAGGAATTCTTATTCAGTCAATGCGAATATTTTCGCACTACATTCCCTAATGAGAGTTGATAATCGCATTTCAATAGGTGTAAATAATCTCGAATTTGCTGAAATCAGGTTCTTCTTATTTTCTGTAGGGTGTTTTTGTAATAATGCTGCTATTACTACGGTGTTTGAGGCATCGGTTAAGATATAAAATGGTTTACTTTTATCGGGCACTGTAATTTCTGGTTGTTTGGTTACTGTTTGTTTAATTTTTTCAAATACTGTTTGGTGTTCCTTTGTCCATTTAAATTCCGTTTCTTTATGTAATAATCTATAGAGAGGTTGAAGTATCGGTTGCATTCTATTGACATATTTGGCTAAGAAGTTTATGGTTCCAAGATATATCTGTAGTGATTTCATACTGTTTGGGGGTTCGAGTTTCTGGAATCCTTCTATCCGTGAAGTTAATGATTTAATTGTCCAAGAAATTTTACTTTTTTCAACATGAAGTAGGTTTTATCAGGCGCTGCTTTAAGATTTTCTTTTTGTAGTATTTTGTGATATTCTTCCAAGGATTCGTACATTTGTTCTTATGTTGTTGTTTGAATGAAGATATCATCTACGTAGGTGATTACTGTTGCTTTCCGTATCAATGGATACAAGAAGTGTGTTAGCATTGATGCGAATGCCGCTGGTCCAATGGGTAAACCACAAAATAGTCGTTTGAAAAAGTATTGTTCGTTTCCAATTGTGAAGTGAGTATACCTCATTGATTCGTTATCCAAAGGTATTTGGTTATATGCGCTGTTCAAATCTGCAAGGGTGAAAACTGTTCTGTTTATTCTGGTTAGTGCTACGTCTAATGGTTCTATAGGCCAATTACATTTAGACTCGTCTATCATACTATTCAGGTATTGTGCATCTAAGACGAGGTTTTTGGTTCTCCCATTCGTAAAATAATCACTGGGTTCGTAAAAGTATTGCCAGTTGAAAGCTGTTCTTTTTTGACCGGTGATATTATGTCGTACTTCTTTAGAACATCAAGTAGTTTCTTTATTCTGTCTTTCAGGTGAAAAGGTACTTTGCTAACTCTTTGTTTTTTGAAGATAGCGCCTTTTTTCATAGGCAGGTCAAGTTTTACCTTTGTTTTTCCAACGACGATTTTTGTAGTAGCTTATACATTTCTGTATTTAAAGATTATTTCTACTACTTTATCAAATTGTTCTTGATTCAAGTATGAATGTTGGAAATCAAACATTTGTATGAATTCTTTGTCTTTATTGCTGTTTTTGGTTATAATTAACTTAGATTTGAAGTTTGGCTTTATTTCGAATGTTGCAACTTGGTTTATAGTTTCGTCATTCTGGATTTGGAGAATATATTCAATATCGTTTTCATTTTCATAGGTGAGGTGATATAGTGCTTAGAATAGGTCTCAGGAATTAGTTTGATAAATCTCCATCTGGAACGCTTTGAACGTTGTATTTTCGTATATGAATCCTATTAGTTCCTTTTTAAGGATTATTTTGTGGTTATAATTATTTATTAGGTAAATGTCTGCGAAGTTTTCATTTTCTTTTGTTAGATCTTTAATATCTGTAAATGAGAGGTTGTGATATTTGTTGATCGGTTCAAAGTAATGTAGTGATCCGTACAAAATTTTTCCGTTGGATTTTCCCATTCTTTTGAATATAGGAATTGGAAATGTTAAGCATTTGTGTTCGTGTGGTTCGAAATAATGAGTTTCTTTGTTGTACAAAGGGTATACTCTCGACTAGTAATGGTATTGTTTGGTTGTATTTTGAAAGAAAATTTTACCATGGTCAATGTTTGTTGAGTTTTTGATTTCTAGTTGGTTTGTGTTAACGTTAATAGTTTCGATGTGCTCTTTAAAGAATGGTGTTCCGAGTATCATGTAATTGCACTGTGTTATATAGAAGAATATGTTGAAAATCGTGTGTGGATTGTGTCTATTATTGGAAATTCTTTCTGGTGTCAAGTTTAAATTTATTGTTCCCAAGGTTTGAGTTTTTGTGTTATTTACTGCTGTTAGCGTTTTAGTCGATTTAGTTAGTTGTAAGTATGGGTTATTATATTTTAATTCATTCCAAGTGTCTTCATTTAGGAGATTCAAAGTTGCTCCTGAATCCAATAAGAAATCAATTTCTAGTATCAGTTTTTGTTTGGTGAAATCAGTTTCCAAGCTTGTACATTGGTACATTGGTAGTATTCTAGTAGGGTTTGATTTGATTGTGTTTATCGAATTACAAATGTCTTCATGTGCATTGTAAAAATTATCTCGGATTTGTTGATCTTCATCTGATGAAACTGTTGAATATTGGTTTTCATCAATACCTGGTGGGTCTGTTTCATTTCCCCGTTGTTGTTCTTCTATGTTTTCTACTTTGTCTTTGGTATGGTTTCTGTTGATTGCGGTTATTTTTATTATTTTTTCGTCCTGAGGTTTGGTTTCTGTTACTTGAATGTCTATTTCTATCGTTACTATTGTATCTACTTCCATTATTGTTGTTGTTATAATTATTTGAACTTCTGTTTCTATTGTAGGGTGATTTGGAGTGATATGTTGAACGCGAATTGTTTCTTGAATTGTTACGGCTATTGTAATTTGATCGGTTATAGTTATTATTACGGTGATAGCTGATGCTGCGTTTTCGATTATTTGACTAGTTACGGTTATTATTATTATTATTTCTATTATAGCTTTGCGATCTCTTGCGGTTATTATTGTCGTATCTGTTCCGAGATCTATTGTTGCTACAAGACCGGTTATTACTATATGACCGATTATTACTATATGATCTGCTCGAGTATCTGCTATTATTGTTGTATGACTTATTGCTTTGGTTACTTGGGTATCTGCTACTTCTATTAGGTGTTCTGCTTCAATGATTATTATAAATTGGTGAAGTTGGTGGTAGATGTCTACCATATACATTGTTAGAGCTAATTTGTCTATTTGGTAGGTTTTGGTTATTTCGCATATGTCCGTAGAATGATCTTTCTCGTGGTTTTTGTTTTTGTTCTCTTTGTCGTCTCTTGAAACATCTGCCTTTTCTATGTCCGTGAGAACTACAATAACTACAAAATTGTGCAAATTGTGGCCTTCCTTTAATTTTTTTTTCTATCATATGTGTTATTGATTCCATTTATAACGTTACAGACTGCATCTTCAAATTGATCAATACTATTTTGATTTAGGTTATCCGTATTATTACATATCTCAGATATTTGGTTTATATCTATTTGTTGCTTACTGGTGCTCTGGTTTACCTCATACAATCAATTGTGATTGTTTGTGATTGTTCTGGTTAAGTCCATCTGATCTATTTTTTCAACTACAGTTTAAATGGCATTTCAGTTTCTCGTAGTGTTTGTTTATGATTGTCGTGTTTCTTCAAGGCTGCTGTTTTTAGTTCGTTATCTAGGCATCGGATAAAAATTTGGTTCATTACACTATTTTTATAATCTTTGGTGTATAGTTTATATGCAGTTTTTGCTAATGTCTCGATTCTCAATGCGAGTGATCTCAAGGATTCGTTAGTATGTTTTTGGATTTGTTGTAGTACTATTTTTGCTCGTTGTTTTGACTTTTCCGAATCAAACATATCTGAATTTTCTTTGCAGAAAAGTTCCCAATCTAATTTATTTTCACTTGGTAATGTGGAATAGCATTTTTGAGCTTTTCCTTGTAAGGTGTGTAGAATTAGTGCTGCTCGTTTTATGTTCCATTGGTGATGACCTGGCCTATTTACAGGTTCTATACCGTTGCTAGATATCATGGCAGCGATGATAATGTTCAAATATTCTTCTACTGTATATCCTATATCTGTGCCGTCAAATGGTTTTATTTTCGTTGGTACTGATCCATTTGAACTTGAAATTTCTGGTTGTAATTCGTCGTTTATGCTCATGGAGGTTAATTGTTTATAAAAAAAAAGCTAATGGCGGTTCCGTTACGGAATTGTTTTGGGTATCATTGTTTTGTGTTTCTGAACGTTGGGTTCTGAATTCAGATACTTAAGTGCTTCTTCTTTGTTGATTATCAATTCCATTTCTTTGGTTTTGTTGTATATTAAATTCAATGATTGTTTGCTGAATTTGTTCAAATGCTTCATTCAACTGTGTTTTATGTTTTCTTTAAAGGTTTTGCGCTCATTCTGTAAAATCTGTTCTCCGTATTTTCTAATAATTTCTTAACATTTTCTTCAGATGAATTAGTTTTTTGATTTTCGTGAACTTTTGGTGTTGCAGTATTAATCGTGTATTCATCGTTATTGTCAAATCCGAAACGGAGAGGTTGTCAGTGAAGTTGTGATTTTCTTGTCCTTTCTGTTATTATTGGTACTTGTGAACACGAATCTTTTTCATTTTCGTCATCTGTATCATTTAGTGGGTATTGCATTCTATTGTTGTTATGGTTAAATAGGTTTCCACTCAGATACCTGTCTGGTACAAGTGTTGATATTTGTTTTTCTAACGGTACAGTATTGTTATCCTTTGGTGTTGAAGTTGAAGTTATATCTCTTGGTGTGGTCATTGAAAGTTATCCTGATTGTTCTCTGTCGTAAATATTAACTATTTGATGTTGTGCTTGTATAAAATTTATACTTGTGGAGCTGATTTGTAATATGCTTTCGTGATAAGGTGATGTATGTTTGTAATCCCAGAGTTGTTGTAGTTCTTTCTTTTCTAGGAATGATATTTCGTTTTCGTAGATTCTCTCAATTAGTAATCGTGCGTTGTTGATACATTCAATGTTATCTAACCACTAAAGGTAACATACTTCTGATACTATTGTCAAGATATCTGTTGCTATTTCGTTATATATCTCCTTTCTAAGTTCTGCTTTTCTGTTTATCCAATTTTCAAAGCTTTTTTACTTTGTCGTAATCTTTCGTTTATTGATTGATTTGCAGTTTCTTTAATTTCTTTTAGGTAAATCGTGCTATCTTTTATCAATTTGTAGGTTGATTGTGTGATGGCGGAAATCTTCTTTCGGTCATGTTTCAATTCATGACCAATTATAAGAAGTCGTACTATTTGTTCTAAGGTGTAATCTGCGTGGTTATTTTAATGTGTAATTGTTTTATTATTCTCGTCGGTAAATTCGAATACATAATTTTTGTTTAATTGGTCGGTTGTTACAAATATTGCTGGTATATAGTGTGACCAGTGGTGTTTCTTTAAGGTGTGTTGGGTTACCGGTTTAGTATCTAGGAACAGGTTAATTTTTAAATTTTTTATTATTTTTAGTTATCCATGGTTATTGATAGGCTATATCTATACTATAGTACAGGTGAGAGTACTATCTAGGTGATTATTGACATAAAGTTAAAGAAATAAAAAAGGTTATTGGTTAATATCTGTACGCTACCAACACTGGTCGCACCTGATAAGACGTGTTCTAGAGCTTACCTTTTAATAGGAAACTATCCGAACTGTCTTATGGTCGTCTCAAGAATAGTAATAATCTTAAGGCTTACCTGACTAGTTAAAATTCTATGACTCTAGTCTATTACTCTTCGATAGGAGTACTAGTGGATAGAGCACGGCCTCAATGCTGCTATCTAGACTTACTCTCAAATATATTTCTTGAGCGGAGCAGTGAGAGGTTCATATACTTTTTTGTTATATCAGGTCTGACTCTGAAGGAACCAAGTAAAGAGTGAAAGGGAAAGATTTAATACATTTCTAAAATGGGAAATAATAAATATAAATTCAGCCAATCAGAAAAGAGTATTTTAGTTTCAGCAGATTATTTATTTTCTTTTAAATAAACAGTTTTTTCCAAGTTTATTTATGGATGTCAATCAAGATTGACTCCATCACATGTCATATTCAACGCTCAAATTCAAGAAAATACATACACATCCTGCAGTTAGGCACGACGATTCTGCATGTATCGTCAAATTTGCAAAGGTTGTTACAAATGTTACAAATGTGTTGAACACTGACTCAACTTGGATACACATCCGACGTGGAATCAGAAGGAGGGCTAAGTTCGAAAATGAGAGAACTTTCTCAGCAACTGAGAGAACAGTGGTTGCAGCATATGCAAGATCGTTAACTACTGAGAGGAGGTAACGTGATTGTTTATAAGGAGCGGCTTGTCTCTAAAGCAGTAATTCATGAAAACTTGTTAGCACAGACAAACTCGTCGCTGACAGAAACAATTTTCAAAGCCGTGACAAATCCAAGATGAGCACCTTTGCTTCAAACGCTGCAGAATCAAGCCAAGCCATAAATCTCACCCCATTTAGACTCGTGAAAAGGTCAAATCAATGAAAGTAAACGAACGACGAGAGCATGTCCAGATGTTCCGTACAACTGTTCGATTGTTCGAGACCAGATGTCCAGATGTTCCGTTGAACTGTAATTCAATTGTTCGAGACCAGGTCACCAGGACTGCAAAAGCAGGACTTATAGTTTATCCAGCTGTGGAAGACGACACAAAAATTTTTTGCACAGCGACTCACCAAAGAAGGATAGTATAAAGAATATTTCAAATGCTTCACTGGCAGTAGCAACTAATATCACTCAAGATGGACTCCCAGTGATGCGAATCAAGCTGGCAAACAGAGACTTAAGTCTAAATGTACTAGCAATGTGTAATTCAGGATCCTCAATTTCATTTGAAGACAAGTCAGTGGTCCTTATCAGTAGCCGAAAAGCGTACATATCAGTAGCAGTGATCCCTTGTTCACAAGATGTTAAGAGGGAAATAGTGCCGATAGCTGTTTCAGCCCATGAGAAGTCTCGACTCTTGACAACAGTGCAATTCTAGGTGCACGAGAACTTTTAGTTGGGTGACCAGATTGTGGAGCTGCAAGAGTTGAAAGACCGTTAACCCCATCTGAGGAATTTGACAAATCAAAGCTGCAATCTAAACGAGGTTCAAGTGATTCTTGGACAAGATTGTTACGACATTCATCAATCTTTCGAATTCAAGAAGTCAGAATACAAAGCTGCACCATGGGCAGTGAAATCCCAACTTGGCCGGGCCGTAAGTAGTCCACAACCAGCGAAGCAGGCGGCAACCCTTGCCACAACAGCAACATCAATTGCAGCTGATAAATTAGCAAACCAGTTGAGCAGAAGGGGGAATATCGAGTTCTACGGTTGAAACTGCGATGTCACCGGGTTTTCAAAAGAGGAAGAAGCAATGAAGACGTTGGAGCAAACAACGCGACGCAACGCTGAAAAATAAGAAGTGTGAGTTCTGTGGCGACGAACGAAGTGAAGTTACCGAGCAACTTCTACTCTGCAATGGGGCAACTCAAGTCAATAGAACGACGCCTGCAGAAAGACGAAACGCTAAAGAAGCGCTACCAAGACATCATCGAAACGGATATCAATGCTGGACGGGTCCGTAAAATTGATCATAGTGAACTGATTGAATCCAAGGACAAACTGTAATGGTATTTGCCACATCATCCTGTCATAAACCCGCACAAAACTAAAAAAAGTCAGAAGAGTATGCAACGCAGCCGCAAAGTATCAAGCCGTAGCCCCTAACGACAAATTTTATCTGGACCAGACTTGCTGCATAGTCTGATCGGAATTACTTTTTTGCTTAGCTGAATTGTTTTTCGCTTATCAAATATCTTTATCAGCCGAAATAGAAGCGATGTTTCTTCAAATTGATGTCCAAAGCGATGGCAGCATATGTCTCCAATTTTTCTGGGGAGAATACCCAGAGCAAAACGACACGTTGCTAGGGCGAAAATTTTGTCGACTTGTGCAAATTACGCTTTTCACCAATTGGCGAAAGATAATGCAGTCAACGACGAAAGTCTAAACGGAACGGATCTGTCAGGTCACAGATCCCAGAGACAGACAGGTCAACGAAAGCAGAACCAAAATCATCTTACATCCTTGGACTAAACTAGAATCTTGACACAAACAATTTCATTGTCTCTCATGGAACTGAACAGGAAGTTCCAGCAAAATTTGCTCAGAAAATTGTCTTATCAATTATCTCAGCAGTGTTCGATTCGCTTGATATATGTTCACCCTTCACCATACAAATGCGGTTTCTAATCAAAACCATTTGGGCAGCAATGGGGCAAGCATGGGACGAAACATTGTCAGCAGAAAACTCAAAACTGTTCATTGATTGTTGTTCTGAGTTGAGATAAATAACGAAGAAGTCTGTTAATCGATTTGATTTCGAAAATGAATGTTCAATCCTGAGACTTCACATTTTCATAGATGCATTAGAAGAAGCAATGTGCATCTTGGCATATCTGTAAGTTGAAGCGACGTTGAGACTGACCTATGTAATAGAAAAATGTCGTGTGGCATCCACCATACACATCACAATACCAAAGTTAGAACCCCAAGCCGCAGTCTATGGATTTCGTCTCAGAAAGCAGATACTCAGCGAACATAAAGTCATAATTTAAAAAATCTATCATTGGACCAACTCATCAACGGCGCTACAGTGGCTACAAGCAGCACACAAGAATTAACGAATGTTCGTTGCAAACAGAGTAGCAAAAATACTGGAAAACTCATTGATGTGATCCATGGAGACAAATCGAAGGTGTCGAAAACCCTGCCGACATCGGAACTCGAGGAATGTCAATCTCCATCGAAGACCTCAAGGAGTCGGTGTAGCTAAACGGTCCGATATGGCTATCATGGAGCGAATATAAGAAGCCAAAGCCAAGGTGTCATTGGACACCGAGTAATGTCTAGGTGCACTGAAAAGATTCATAGCGAAACGTGGCTACCCAAGTACCATCATCAGCGACAACGGAACAAATTTCGTCGGAACAGCCGACGAGCTGAAAAAATCCATGAATGAGCGGGATAAAGCAAAGATTGACATTGACTTAGCTCAGAAAAAGGTTGTTTGGAAATTCAATCCACCTGGAGCCCCACACTTTGGTGGAATCTGGGAAAGACGGGTTCAAAGTTGCAAGAAAGTCATGATTGCAATCTTGAAGAACCGAAGCCTTACCGACAAAGTACTGAGCTCAACAGTGTGTCTTGTAGAGCAGACTTGACGGCACTCACATCAAATCAATTCTTGCTAGGACAAGAGAATGCAAGTGCACCATTCATGCCATCCAGTGAAAACTACCATGACTTGAAAGAATCTTTTTAAACGGCTCAAGCAAATGTCGATATGATCTTGAAATGTTGGACTCGCGAATACCTTCCTGACTGGAACCAGCGATCGAAGTGGTCAAAAAGAACATGTGCGAAACTTGAAAAAAGGCGAGTTAGTATGGCTAGCAGATCACACTGTGAAACGCTTTTAGTACAAACTGGGACGAATCAATGAGATGTACACTGGTAACGACGGTGTTGTGCGATCAGCGAGAGTCGAAATGGCAAATGGACAACTCAACCGGCCAGTCGTGAAGTGAGTGCCAGTATTCTAAGATATTCTAAGATGGTGGTTCCGACATTGAAAACAGGGCCAGCGGTGTTGGCGCCACTTCAAATCAGCAACAAAAGCCATCAAACAACAAGTAACCTTTGAAGCTGAAAAAAAACTTAGAATTTGTCGAAACTCAAAAATGGTCAAAACTGAAAATTTTTCAGGTTGGGACCGAAATTTTGTACACCCCCGATTTCTGGAAGAAAAACCTGACCAACCCGAGGTTATCGCAAACAGTTAGGGTAACATTTAAATTAAAAATGTATCTTACGAACGTTATTGCATAAGACCCATAGGTGAGGCAATTAGCACTTATAGGGTGCAAAATAGTCATTTTTTGATATGTTGTCATTTTTTGTTAAATTTCCTAGGTTAATTATTTTATCATATTTTAGCTGTTCGTTGAAGGGTTACGTAATAACCATCCTAGCTTATGTCAATAAATATAAATATTGCAGTAATTTGATATTTACTATGTAATGAATGACCTAAATCACTTTCTTGACTAACCAATCAGAAACAAAGAGCAATGATGTTATAATGATAAATATCTGATTACTTATTTAAATCGAATTGTTTGAATAGTTAAACTATATTGTGTTCAGAACCATTAGATACCGTTACCAAGAGCAGTTGGCTCTCAGATTACACTAAAATTTGATAACAACTTTAACATCTTTAGTCTTTTTTGCTAAGTTTTGCTAGATCTTAAGATCTTACGAAATTTGAGTTAGTTGAGTTTATTTGACGAGAAGTTAGCAACAATACTAGCTACTGATTGAAGCCCTTCAAACGTCCGCACAAGATTGAATATAGATTATCACTAAGGACATTCTTAACTTCAATCAACAAAATTAAAGTTACAGTCTTTCAATATGTCCGAGCGACTAAATATTTCTGCGATATCATTAGACAATGGACTTCAGTAGAGATCCAGGCCGACGTAAAACTCGATAACCAGGCTGTGTTATATCGGTTCCGCTGAGATTCTTGGGCAGCCACAACAACTTCTATCATCTTTTAATGTATTTGTACAGAAAAAGAAAAGAACACCAACGAATGATATCAAATTGCTGAACATGAAAAAAAGCTTGCTATCAATTACCAAAAATCTGTTGAAACACCATTTTCTCACTTCACTGAAAAACTTCCACTGTCAAATTATCACGACCTAAAAGAATTTACTTTTCGTTCCTCTTACTACTCTAGGGGAAACAAAAGCACTACTCCATTTTGACTTCTCATTGATAAGAAGATGCCAAAAAAGTGTGAACAGATCATCAAACATAGCTGGCAGATTGCCAGAAAAGAGCCGCAATAGCTTCGTAGATCTGCAGTCTCAAAAACAGTAAAAAAGACAGACCAGAAAAAATTCGTCTTTTCATTGAAGGCTGATTTGTTATATATTTTGATTAAAAATCTGTATAAGTTTTTGATGCCTCTTTTAGCTGCTCTCAAATAACCTTCCTTTGGAGTGACACACACACACACACACACACACACACACACCCATTTGACCTTATCTCTATGAATTAAAATAAATAAAAGTGAAATTCAATGTGAGGAAGTCATTTTTGAGAGTGAGGTAAGTCAAGTGTGACCAAAAATTTAATCACGTGAACGAAAGAAAAAACTCGCTCCACTAAGAGCAAAAAATGAGGTCACACATGGACTTCAGTTGAAATTGCATGAACGAATGAACAAAAAGCAGATTTGAAGTGGTTGTGACGTCATATGTTCGTGACCAAATTTGCAACGACGAAATAAAACAAGAAAAAGAAGAATTAAGACATACGAAACAATGAAACATTTTGCAAAAAAGTGGTCAAAAAATATTTAAGACTGCATTTGTGAAAAAAATTTATCTGTTTTTTCAAAAACTTAACACCAAAAAATGATTGAATTCTTATTGAAACAAAATTAAAGTCCCTCATTTTCCCCAAAATACTATTGCTAGTGATTAAAAGCAAAATATAAACAAAAAACTGAAAAAAATTGGCAAAAAACTAAGAAAATCGGATTAGCAAATGTACAATTTTATAAAACAAAATTACATCGAGGTAGAAAGAGGCATTGAGTATATGAATTATCAAAGGGAAGTTTCCATATTAACTGATTTGTGACAAAAAACAGCTAAAAGATCCAAAAATGAAGTAATTAATAGAAAAAAAAGCCAAAAATTAGCTAAAAAATCAAGAAATATGTGCCAATTTCGAATTTGAAACGCAATTTCAGGCTATGCAAAATACTGTGCTATCAATTTCCGGCGTTTACATTTCAACATAGCATCGATTAAAAATTATTTCTACAAAAAACCAAATTACAAGCAAAAAAACTAGGCCACTTAGACGAAAAAACGGCTAAAAACGGTTATCTATATGTGCCATTCAGTCAAAAACTACTTTTCAATGTCAAAAAGTCATTCACTAAACGCAGCGCATGATCAAAAAACTACTCTCGCTCAGAAAAAATTAGTTCACACTGCAATTTTACTCGCTTTCGCTTTTAGGTCAAAACATTGTCTGAACGAATAGTACTTCCGGTAAAAAAAAAAACCTTAAGAACATAGCCGGAAGAATTCCGGAAGCGACTCGAAGCCGCAAAACCTCACAAACAAAACCCTAATTGCAGCTGAAGCAATTACCATTTGAATTCAACCATTAACTCATTACCTCCCCTGGTCTGATCTAAAAATTGGTGAAACTTAAACCACTGTCACCAAGAAAAAAATGCAGCAAAATTTTATATTGTTGAAAATGTTTGATAACGTTAAAAAATCCGAAATAGATTAGCAGGTCAAAATACTGATGGCCTAAAACAGCTGAAAGGGCTATCAATTGCCCTCAAATAATTCATGATTCTGATCTCAAAAAGATCAGAAAAGCAAACGGCAGATAACAATCTTAGAAACTAAGTTAAATCTTTTTTTTAAAAAAAGAATACTCAAATTTAAGAATCAGAAAACCACTATAATTACAGTTCTAATCACTGCAATTAAAACAAAAAACGGCACATACTTCTCCCTTGTTCTGCATGTGCTAGACAACATGATTTAAAACTAATTCAAAAATTAAAATAATCATAGAAAAGACAAGCAGCAGAAAAATGTTCAAAGGCAAAAAATCGTTTAAATTAACACCAAGGCCGGATAGAAGTTGCAGTAGATAGTATTAAGTAGAGCTTTTGGAAAAAGCTGGCTAGCAAACTCTCAGTACTGCCTTGTGTTGAATGAAATCAATTGCAAACAAAGAAATGACGAAAATCTAAGAAAATGCTGAAATCATTCAATTTTTTAACAACTGAAACAACCAAAAATATATGTGCCATAAAAAGCTGCCAGGCAAAACTAAAATGATACTAACTAGAATGATAAGAACATGGACACAATATGAAGAACACCGTAATAAAAACACATTCTTGATTTTTGAAAGTCAAAAATAAAAACAAAATTCAAGAAAAACGAATACATTTCATTGTTCAGCATTAGAGACATAGAAAAGATAACTAGTCGTCCAATATAAAGATCTATCCTCCTGAAGTGAACAAAAAAATAGGAAAAACCAGATATGAAACATACGAAACATTAAATATTTTACAGAAAAAGGTCAAAAAACTTTTAATACTGCTTTCATGAAAAATGGAAGCTGAAAAAATCAATATACCAAAAATCAAAATAGGTGCCAGGACAAAGCTAGAATGATACTAACTAGAATTTTAAGAACATGGGCACAATGTAAGGAACACCGTAACAAAAAGGCATTCTTGTTTAAAAAGTTAAAAATCAAATTAAAAAATCAAGAAAAACAAATACAGTTCACTGCTCAACATTCGAGACCTAGAAAAGATAACTAGTCATCCGATACAAAAATTTATCCTCCTGAAGAGAACAAAAAAAATAGGAAAAAGCAGAACTCAAAAATATAAAACATTTTGAAAAAAAAAATTATCAAAAAACTTTTAAGACTGCATTTAAGAAAAAGCTTCAACTGTTTTTCAAAAACTGAACTCCAAAAAATGATTGAATTTTTATTAAAACGCAAATAAGTGGTTGTGACGTCATATGTTCGTGACCAAATTTGCAACGACGAAATAAAACAAGAAAAAGAAGAATTCAGACATACGAAACAATGAAACATTTTGCAAAAAAGTGGTCAAAAAATATTTAAGACTGCATTTGTGAAAAAAATTTATGTGTTTTTTCAAAAACTTAACACCAAAAAATGATTGAATTCTTATTGAAACAAAATTAAAGTCCCTCATGTTCCCCAAAATACTATTGCTAGTGATTAAAAGCAAAATATAAACAAAAAACTGAAAAAAATTGGCAAAAAACTAAGAAAATCGGATTAGCAAATGTACAATTTTATAAAACAAAATTACATCGAGGTAGAAAGAGGCATTGAGTATATGAATTATCAAAGGGAAGTTTCCATATTAACTGATTTGTGACAAAAAACAGCTAAAAGATCCAAAAATGAAGTAATTAATAGAAGAAAAGCCAAAAATTAGCTAAAAAATCAAGAAATATGTGCCAATTTCGAATTTGAAACGCAATTTCAGGCTATGCAAAATACTGTGCTATCAATTTCCGGCGTTTACATTTCAACATAGCATCGATTAAAAATTATTTCTACAAAAAACCAAATTACAAGCAAAAAAACTAGGCCACTTAGACGAAAAAACGGCTAAAAACGGTTATCTATATGTGCCATTCAGTCAAAAACTACTTTTCAATGTCAAAAAGTCATTCACTAAACGCAGCGCATGATCAAAAAACTACTCTCGCTCAGAAAAAATTAGTTCACACTGCAATTTTACTCGCTTTCGCTTTTAGGTCAAAACATTGTCTGAACGAATAGTACTTCCGGTAAAAAAAAACCTTAAGAACATAGCCGGAAGAATTCCGGAAGCGACTCGAAGCCGCAAAACCTCACAAACAAAACCCTAATTGCAGCTGAAGCAATTACCATTTGAATTCAACCATTAACTCATTACCTCCCCTGGTCTGATCTAAAAATTGGTGAAACTTAAACCACTGTCACCAAGAAAAAAATGCAGCAAAATTTTATATTGTTGAAAATGTTTGATAACGTTAAAAAATCCGAAATAGATTAGCAGGTCAAAATACTGATGGCCTAAAACAGCTGAAAGGGCTATCAATTGCCCTCAAATAATTCATGATTCTGATCTCAAAAAGATCAGAAAAGCAAACGGCAGATAACAATCTTAGAAACTAAGTTAAATCTTTTTTTTAAAAAAAGAATACTCAATTTTAAGAATCAGAAAACCACTATAATTACAGTTCTAATCACTGCAATTAAAACAAAAAACGGCACATACTTCTCCCTTGTTCTGCATGTGCTAGACAACATGATTTAAAACTAATTCAAAAATTAAAATAATCATAGAAAAGACAAGCAGCAGAAAAATGTTCAAAGGCAAAAAATCGTTTAAATTAACACCAAGGCCGGATAGAAGTTGCAGTAGATAGTATTAAGTAGAGCTTTTGGAAAAAGCTGGCTAGCAAACTCTCAGTACTGCCTTGTGTTGAATGAAATCAATTGCAAACAAAGAAATGACGAAAATCTAAGAAAATGCTGAAATCATTCAATTTTTTAACAACTGAAACAACCAAAAATATATGTGCCATAAAAAGCTGCCAGGCAAAACTAAAATGATACTAACTAGAATGATAAGAACATGGACACAATATGAAGAACACCGTAATAAAAACACATTCTTGATTTTTGAAAGTCAAAAATAAAAACAAAATTCAAGAAAAACGAATACATTTCATTGTTCAGCATTAGAGACATAGAAAAGATAACTAGTCGTCCAATATAAAGATCTATCCTCCTGAAGTGAACAAAAAAAATGGAAAAACCAGATATGAAACATACGAAACATTAAATATTTTACAGAAAAAGGTCAAAAAACTTTTAATACTGCTTTCATAAAAAATGGAAGCTGAAAAAATCAATATACCAAAAATCAAAATAGGTGCCAGGACAAAGCTAGAATGATACTAACTAGAATTTTTAGAACATGGGCACAATGTAAGGAACACCGTAACAAAAAGGCATTCTTGTTTAAAAAGTTAAAAATCAAATTAAAAAATCAAGAAAAACAAATACAGTTCACTGCTCAACATTCGAGACCTAGAAAAGATAACTAGTCATCCGATACAAAAATCTATCCTCCTGAAGAGAACAAAAAAAATAGGAAAAAGCAGAACTCAAAAATATAAAACATTTTGAAAAAAAAAATTATCAAAAAACTTTTAAGACTGCATTTAAGAAAAAGCTTCAACTGTTTTTCAAAAACTGAACTCCAAAAAATGATTGAATTTTTATTAAAACGCAAATAAGGTCCCTCATGTTCCACAAAAAGACTATTTCTAGTAATTACAATCAAAATACAAACAAAAAACTGACAAAAATTGGGAAAAAACTACCAAAATCGGATTAGCATATGTACAATTTTAT
Organism: Convolutriloba macropyga; assembly: GCF_964194025.1. NCBI lineage: Eukaryota > Metazoa > Xenacoelomorpha > Acoela > Convolutidae > Convolutriloba > Convolutriloba macropyga. The sequence goes on along the minus strand of NC_134481.1, from coordinate 25,999,245 downwards.
AAAACAAAAATACACCGAGGTAGAGAGAGGCGTTAAGTATATGAATTATCAAAGGGAAGTTGCCAAATGAACTGATTTTTGACAAAAACACGGTTAAAAGATCTAAGAATGAAGAAATTAATAGAAAAAAGTCAAAAATTAACTAAAAAATCAAAAAATATGTGCCAATTTTCAAATTGAAACCCATATTCAGGCTCTGCAAAACACTGTGGCATCAATCTCCGATGTTGGCATTTCAATATAGTATCGAATAAAAATTATTTCTACAAAAAACCAAATTACAAGCAAAAAAAATTGGCCACTTAGACGAAACAACGGCTAAAAACGGTTATCTATATATGCCATTCAGTCAAAAACTACTTTTCAAAGTCAAAAAGTCATTCACTAAACGCAGCGCATGATCAAAAAACTTCTCTCGCTTAGCGAAAATTTGTTCACCGAGACAGCTTTTCTCACTTTCGCTTTTAGATCAAAATGCCGCGTGAACAAATCTACTTCCTGTAAAAAAAAAAAAAAAAACCGAGAGAAAACCAATACTCCTCTTCGAGTCGTAAAAAAACCAAGAGAAGGCCAATAATAGTCCTAGCTATCGCTGTGCGGCTATTAATAAACGTAGCCGGAAGACTCGGGAACCGACTCGATGATGATATTCTCTTATGACCGGCAAACTGGTCACCGATAAAAACATGCCTGTAATCGTTTATGAATTTTATTTTTATACAACAGCACAATATTTTTATACAAGTACAATTTATAGGAGAAAAACCAATTCTGAAATATGATTTTAAAAATCTGATAAACTATCCCCACAGAAAGAGAAATAACGTTTTGCCTAAAAACAAACACACACGTTTACAATATTTGGTTTAAAATCCGTCGGACAACATGTTTATTACAAAATTTTTATCATTTATTACATTATATAAACTCCACAACATAACTTTAAAGTGTTTTCTCTTATTAAAAAATAGCTCAAAACATCATCTTAAAGTCTATTATTTACCTCAGATGGTCAAAAATGCTTCCAAACATACTTTTGGTAGCCAAAATAGTTCAGACAAGTATCGTTGTCTGAAAAAATTACAGTTAAAATTAAAACAGCCGCTTTGAAAGAGCCTGATCGAGACCAAAAAAGATCTCTCGCGTAAAGAATTTTTTTCACACTTGCTTGTCTTGTTCTCTCTTAGTACGCTGCATGAACAAAAGCCACTCTTCGTTTTGCTCTGCTTTTGGACATAGTGCTTTTGAAGAATTGGCCTTAACACTTGTTTTCGGTCAAGGTTAATTACTTGATAAAACCTTGATAATTACTTGATAAGACCCAAAATGCCAGATAATAATAGATCTTCCATTACAGCATGTGGCAAATGTCCTTTTTCTCGAGTAAATTTACTTGAGCTTATCAATAATTTTCCTGGCCATATTTAAGATTTGACTTAAAAACGTGTGTCCACACTTCTGACAGTAAGCAAGTTAAGTACGCTTAGGAACGCTTAGGAACACCAGGTGTTGTAGGCTTTTGCTTTTGAGTTGTGAAAGCTAATGGAACCATTAGAGTTGATAGAAGAGCGTTGACAACAGCGACGAAATTCATGCGTTTTGCTTCGTTTAAGTCCACGATTACCGCAACCATTTTCCATCGTGAATAAAAGCGATGCAAAGTGAAAATAGGCGACGAGTTATTGTCACTGATGTCCACTGAATACCATAAATATACTTAAAGTCTTGGGACTTTTGCCGGTATGAAGTGATACCACGCCTCAATTAAATATGACCTTGTAAAAACCTAACTGTGGTATTCGCTAAAGTAATGTGTATATGGGTACCTCCGCAACATAGAGCCGCGATACGGTACCCATATACACATTACTCTAATTCACTTTATATATCCACTACTCAATATTCACTTCTTTTATATTTTAAATCTATCATTTCTTGTCTCACTTAGTGCAAGCCACTAGTACAGAGTTAAGCTGGTAATTAACAATTAGCAGACGGATAGTTCGGGTTCTATCCCCACTGACTCCAGTGGACGTCCCCAGATACTAGTATAAAACTAATCAGTGAAACTGCTTCGCAGATGAGACCGTGTAAAAAGCACGTAGAACCAACTTGCGAAAAATTTGAACAAAAAAACCAGCTTAACTCTTTTATAATTTTTTTAAATTTTGCTATCACTTTTTAAAAACTAATTATCTGCGAAGCAGCTTCACTGGTAAAACCTAAATTCACCATTACTTTCTCTAATACCTTTATCATCAAATGGATCAATAGCTATTTTATATTGTTCTTTAGTTTCTAAATGATGTTTATTACTATCAATAGTATAGTTAGTTACATATTTAGTTTCACCTTCATATATAGCATTAGTAAAATCTTCCAAAATAAAAATAAAACAAAAAAATCAAAGCAAAATTTATATTTCACTCTTTAAGAGCGATTCATTCTTTTCGGGGTGATTCCTGAGTAGGGAGATCGCTCTTTTTCACTCTTTAAGAGTGAATCCCTTTTTTGATATTTTTATTTTTTTATACTCTTTTTTAAAATTATCTATACTTTTCAAAAAATTTATATTTTCTTTTATTTTTTCTATGTTTATTCCATTATTAATAAGAAATGATACAAAATTATAGTATTTACATGAACAATTTTCCCCAGTTTGGGTATTATCAGATTTGTGAAACAGTTCCACTGATCTGGGAATCAGCTCCGCCGATCTTTCTGTTAAATTTCTACTAAATCCTCTAATCAATTCTATATCTGGATGTTGTTTCTTTACATGAGCCCGTATCCCATCATATCTCACAACAGAAGTACAATATGGACAATTAACTTTAGCTGAAGTACAACTTCTACATGTATACTTACCCTCATCAAAATTATTTAGTGGTTTTATATAATTACACTTATTACAACATCTAGTTAATACTTCTGAGCTGGGGTTAAGGTTACGGTTAGGGAAAAGGTTAGGGTTAGGGACAAGGTTAGGGTTATGGATAAGATTAGGGTTAGGGTTGGGGTTAGGATCTGAGTTAGAGTTATAGTCATAGATGGAACCAGAACCAGAACTAGAGCTAGAGCTAGAACTAGAGTTAGAATTAGGGTTAGAACTAGAACTAGGGTTAGAATTAGAATTAGAATTAGAATTAGAACTAGTATTAGAATTAGAACTAGGGTCAGAACTAGAACTAGAATTAGAATTAGAACTAGAATTAGAATTAGAACTAGAACTAGATTCATTTTTTAAAGAACAACCCCATGGGGAAAAATCATTAGCACAATTACCACTTAATATTATATTACCACACATACATTTATCAGTTTTATCTTTATGAAATGATTCATAATGATATTTTAAATTAGCAATGTTTCCACATTTATAGTTACACTCTAAACATTTTAAAAGCATTTATAATAGGGTAAACTTTAATATTTACCTAATCATTGATAATATTTAGCCATGATTTCAATTAAATCTTTAGTATTATCTTTAGATGTGATACACTCTGCCAAATATTTATTTCCTAAAGTATTGAGTGTATTAGTTTTACATCTCTTATCTAAGATCAAATCAAGGTCTAATTCTTTTTTATCTTTAACAAAATTTATAATCTCTTCTCTAAATTCTTCATTATTTATATATAGTTTGTTTAAAAATCTTCCTCCCTTTCTATATAAAATTCCCATCTCTTCATTGACGAAGTCACAGTTACACTGATCATGGAACCCGCTTCGCAGATCAGTATACGAACTTTGTTCATGGTTTACCAAACTGCTTCGTGTTCCGCCTTCCAACTCTTCTCCATATCCAACATTAACTAATGTATTTACTCTACTCAACATTGTGCTTGCTCCCATTGCTACAGTTCCAGCATTTCTTGATATCGAAGCAGGATAAAAATAATTAAATATAATTAAACCTGCGCCTATAATTCCACCAATACTTGATAAAATTATCATACCCTTTCCCAAAATCATTTTTTTAGTTAGAACATCATTCTGAATTTTAATATTATTTAAAGTAAGAATTTTATTAAAATAAAACTGATAATTATCATGATTAATAACATTTCTATCTTTTGCATTAATCATTAGTGGTTTCATGTATGCTATAAGTTTATTTATATCTTCTCTTTCTAAATCATCTTTTAAACTAAGAGCTTTTAAATCGAGGAAACCAACTCTTGATTCATATATCATTGTTCTATTACTACTAGTAATAATAAAAGTATTTTCCTTTTTATTATATTTAATTATACCATAACGAAGTTCATCTGACATTCCATCTGTACAATTATAATAGTTACTATTTAATTCACTAATTATTTTATTGAAGTCATGTTCACATTTATATATCTCATTAAAGTTTTTAAATAGGTCAGGTCCATTATAAGTTGTTAAAAAAATAGTATCACAACTCATTCTTGCTGTATTAATTATTTGAGCTGGTTTATGACACATTACAATCATTTGAATATTATAATGTCTACCTTCAGTAAAATAATAACCTATATCCTTATTTAACCTATCACCCATATCATCAAGTACTATTACACAATTTTGAAATTTATACATATTATTTTTTGTGATCATATTTATATCACATTTATTAAACCCAGTATAAAGTTTATTAGACTCAGGATCTATCCAGTCTCTATCATCTTTACAAACTATAACTATATTTTTAGCTTGGTCTTGGTTTTGGTCTTGGTTTTTGTTTTGGTCTTGGTTTTGGTTTTGGTCTTGGTTTTGGTCTTGGTTTTGGTCTTGGTTTTGCTTTTGGTTTTTGTCTAAGTATAACTTTAAGAATTGTCTAATAAAATATGTTTTATCCGTTCCAGTTCCACCATAAACAATAGTATGTAATGGTGACTTTTCATATTCAAATCTAACTAGACTCCTATTCATAAATCCACCAAAGCTTTCTTCTAGTTTTGTATATTTACTTGGTCTTGAATCAAATATTATATAACAAATTCCAATTATAATAATAGAAATAAAAACTGCACTACCTGTTTCCTTTTTTTAATAATAAATATAGATTTGATTTAGATTTAGACTTAGACTTAGACTTAGACTTATTTAATAAATTTATTATATAAAAATGCTCATCCTAACTTTTGAGGAATTCAATAATAAAGTTAATATTGATAATAAAGCTATGAGTGATATCAGAATAAAAGATATAGGTAAAGATATAAGTCTAACACCAATTGAGATTGTAATGAGAGATGATAAACCAGAATTGGTAAGTGAACCTATCTCTAACATTATTGTAAATCTACATCCAACTGAAGGTACACATTGGGTTTTAGTTATAAGAAGAGAAGATGGTCCTATGTATTACTTTGATAGTTTTGGTGTAGAAACTCCACCTTTATTTTTAGAAGAATATGTTGATCTAGGCTCTAATGAGAAAATACAACAATATGGTGAATCTTATTGTGGGGCTTATTTTTTATACATGATCTATATTATTGATAGAGGATTTAGAATTAAAAGTGCTTTGAGTATTCTAGTTAATAAATGTAAATATCCAGGAATATATAATGAGTGTTTTTTTTTGAATTGTAGTAGAGGTGATGTTAACGATAATGTTAATGTTAATGATAATGATAATGATCTACGAAGTAGCTTTGCTAATAATGTTAATGATAATGATAATGTTAATGTTAGTGATAATGATAATGATCTACGAAGTAGCTTTGCTAATAATGATAGTGATATTGTCATTGATAAAGATCTACGAAGTAATTTTGCTAATAATGATAATGTTAATGATAATGATAATGATAATGATAATGATAATGATAATGATAATGATAATGATAATGATTATGATTATGATAATGATAATGATAATGTTAATGATAAAGATAATGACAATGATAATGATAGAGATAATTTTATATATCTATTTGATGAAAAATATCAAAAGAGTAAATCTAATAGGAATAGCAATAGTAATAGCGTTAGTAATGGTGAAACATGGACGAAGTCCCATTGTCCTACTAATATTATATCTGTAAACATAAATGATGATCTATATTCATGGTTAAATGATGATGATATAATTACTGAAGCCGCATTCCCAGATAACCTTAGATGTATAATATCTGGTCCTAGTGAATGTGGTAAGACTTTCTTATTGAAAAAACTAATTCTAGCTAGTATATACTTTGATAAGCTATACATCATTGGACCTACTGGTGATCAGTACCATGGTATAGAAAGAATAAACCCAAAAGCAGACGTTGAATTTATTAAAGATATAAAAGATTTACCATCTCCTGATAAACTACCCAAAGACTTAAAGAAACTAATGATATTCGATGATGTTAGAGCCAAAGAACCAGTTATTAATGAATACTTTTGTAGAGGTAGACATAATAACTGTAATATGATATATCTTAATCAAAACCTGTTCTCTCTGGATAGGCAGAGTGTTAGAGAGAACTGTAATCTATTTATTTTATTTGAACAGAGAGGTAAAGTCCTCATATCTATATATCAAGATTTCTTTAATAATGTTGAACTTAGTTATAATGATTTTGCTAATATATGTAATAAGGTATGGAAAGAGCCTTATAATTATATTGTCACTGATATAATTAAAAAAAAATATTAATGGTAAACTAAGAATTAATTGGGATTGGAGAGTTTTGTAGTTTAGTTTAAGTTAAGTCAAAGATTAAGATTAAGATAAAGATAAAGATAAAGATAAAGATAAAGATAAAGACTAAACTAGATCAACGAAGTTGCTGTGTTAACACAGATGTAAAGTAAAACTTAATACATTACCATTAAGGTCTATAAGTCTTCCATGCTCATCTTTAATATGAAATTCTATATATTCTATTCTATCTTTAGTTACATTTTGATATAAGATATTAGTTGGTATAATATTTATCAAGTAACCTGGTGGTTCTTTTAGATTAAAAGTATATAGTATGTCTGTACCTTTACCATTATCTTTAGCTCCAGATATAATATTGCAATGAATGTTAATAGTACTAAAACCCATAATATCAATAATTTTCTGAGATTTATATCTACCTTTTTTGTAAATTATTTTTCTAAATCCTAGTAATGAGGCTAGTGAGTTTTCTATAGCAAAGCTGAGTGCTCCTTGTTTTATTTCCATTAAACATTTCATCGTATTCTTATCAGGTTCTATTATAACATTACCATCAGTTTCTTCTTTTATTAATTCTGCTCTATCAGTTAACTCATATGCTCCCGGTGTAACAGTTGAATATAGCAACGGGATTCCTTTATAATTATGATTAAGTATAGATGTAATGTTTGGGCTTGAGGTAGAGATAGGGTTAAGGTTAGGGTCAGAGCTAAGAGCCTGAGGTAAAGCTTCATCATCTTCTATAATAGTACTAGCATATAAGAATTGATTATTTCTCCTATTCACATTAAACACCGAATTATAAACAGATAATCTCATTAAACCTAATTTTGTTGTATTAAGTATAGGTTCACTAAAGTTAAACTTTTCTGTTGGTTTTATCATTCTAAAGTTAAGTGTATGCTCTTCTTTAGTTTTAGTTAAAGCTTCGTGTATATTTTGTAGTTCTCTCAACATTAAACTATCGGTGAAACCGCTTCGTGAATCAGTCATTTTTTATCTAATAAAAATGGATTTTAATTTGGATGCAAATTATGGTTACAAAAATGATATACATAAAAGTAAGATTATAAAATATAAACCAAATAACCTGGCAACAATGAATACGATAAATACCATTATTAATATCATACTCAATAGAGAAGAGAATCACTTAAATTTGCGTGATTCATATCTAGAGATAGAGTTTGTTGTATCAGATGATGCTGGTGGTGTATTTGCTAATGATGCTAATATCAGATTAGTAAATTATGGTATGATGGCATAGTTTAGTTCAATTAAGCTTGAAACTAGTGGTGGTAGGACTATTGAATAATTAGATCACTGTCATCCTAATCTATTGATGTATAAGTTATTAACTAGTACTGATGTTGAATAAGAGAGTGGTTTTGTTAGAAATCAGGGCAATAGAGATAGTCAACTTAAAGGTGACCATATTGCTGCACAACGAGGTCATATGTATATGATGATTAAGATGAGTGATCTATTTGGTTTCGTAAATGATTCAGAAAAGATTATATATGGTTTAGGATCTAAACTATTATTAAAAAGAAATAATAATGATAGAGCTCTATATAGAGTTAATGCTAATCCTGGTGCAGTTGCTAATGATGGTAATATAGAAATTAGAGATATATCATGGTGTGTACCAAGTATTGATCCTAGTAATGATAATAGAATTATTAAGCAGAAAGGATTAAATAAAAAGAATAATGTAGACTTTAGTTATAATGAAAGAAAGACATTTTATAAGAATGTACCCAATGCTTCTAACTTCTTGTTTGATCTAGGTATGGAAAGTGGTATGGAAAGACCGCAATATATAATAGTTGGTTTTGAAAATAGTAATGTTAATGAACAAACTCATGATGCAAGTACATTTGATGTAATGAATGTTACTGAATGTTATTGTAAGAATGGTAGTGAGTTTTATCCTGAGGATAGAATGAATATTAATTATTGAACCAATAATTACAATGAGGCTTTTAAAGAGATTGTTAGCTTTAATAAAGATTATAATGGGCTACCACATAATATAAAACCATATATAAATCATAGAACATTCAAAAGTAATTATAGAATATATGTATTCGGTAATAGATATCAAAGGGATCATATAGGTCCACAACCAATACAACTTAATTTTAATTTTAGTGCTGCAGTTGCAGATGTTATATGTCATGCATTAGTATTAACTAGAAAGGTTATTAGTGTGAATAGTGATGGTAATAAGATGGTAGACATAATATCATAGATATAATTTAAGTCATAGATATAATTTAAGTCATAGATATAACTCTAGCGATAATTATAATTTTAGATATAACTCTAGCGATAATTATAATTTTAGATATAACTCTAGCGATAATTTATAATTATAGTATAATATAGTTATTGTTATAATTATATACTTATAATTATACATAACCATATACTTATACTTATATTTATAGCTAGTCAGCTCTAATTGTTACTCTTGTTAATACCCAACTATTTCTTATTAGTATTAACAAAACCTTTAGCATAAATAATATCTAATTTCTTTTTATTCTCTAGAGCCAAGCCTCCAGCTTCAAGCTTAATCTTAGCCTTGAGCCTAACCTTAGGCTTAGGCTTAATAACAACAAAGGGATTATACTTTTTAACTTCCATTATTTTTTATATATAGAAATGAGTCTTTTAAATAAGTTCAAAACTAATTCATTTTGTGTTGGAGGTAGACATTATAGTGATACTGATAATATAAGAGGAGCTATCACTTCAAAAGGTACTAAAATGTTAAAAGGTAATTGTGTTTTATGTAGAAGGAATAAATCAATGACAGTATCTGATGCAACAATAGAAGCAGAAGGACTTAAAGATTTCTTTAAAATTGTTGGTAGGGCTGCAACTAACTTTGGAAAGAAAGTTGCTAATAATCCAGTAAGAGCATTAGAAGTAACAAGTAAAATAGGAAGTGCAGCTGCATCTAGAGACCCTAAAGCAGCTCTAGCGGCTACACCCGATTTAATTAAATTTGCAACTACTGGTGAAGGTATAAAGGTAGTACAAAAAGGAAGAGGGTTATACTTAGGTACAAAGAAAAGATTATTATTTGATTATGATTATAATTATGATTATATTATGTTTATGATTATGATTATGATTATGATTATATTATGATTATATGATGTTTATGATTATGATTATAATTAAGATTATGATTATATATTTATCGATCGGTGTAACCGCTTGGCTTGCCACAGACAAAGTCTGTTCGCGGATAAATATTAACACTAATATTATTATTACTAAATACATTGTTATTACTAAGCACTAATATCTTTAATCTAAAAAAATACTCAGCTTGTTTTTCTTGTTCTTCTTATAATCCTCATATAACTTAACAAATTCATTATACTCATCATCATCTATTTTATTATCATTCATTGATTTAGTATATAGTTTATTAAACTTATCAGTAAACTGTTTACTTAAAATATACATTTGTGAATACTTTATAATTTTATTTCTAATTTTAGTATTAATTGTTTTTGATAATGAACCACAAACAGTTGCTGTAGCAAAAGCTGTTGGTATAGAATAAGCTAATCCTATACTTGTTAATGAAACTGATGTTGTTGTTGCAGTTGTTGCTATTGATGATAATACTATTTCTGTTATCTCAGCTATGTTAATATAATTCTTATATCTACTTAACTTCTTATTATAGTTATTAGTTTCAGTTTCATAATAATTTCTAATATCTTTTATAATGTCAATATTGTTGTTAAATTTATTATTAGCTTGAATCTTTTCGTTTATGTATTGTTCATTAACGGTTGACAAGTTGGGATATAGTAATCTCTCACTCGGTGCTGTTGGATTGGTCATTGCTTTGCTTATTTTCATTAGTAAAAATTCTTTCTATTTCTTTCATTATATCTTCTTGATTAATACTATAATGCATCTCAAGTCTGTCTTTCTCTTTATTATCAAGTATTTTACTTTGTAAAAGTATAGCAATTATATATTGTACTATAACACCTCTAAGAGATTTATTATATTCTTTCGTTTCTCTCAGACCGTTAGTAAACATTTCATCTAAGTGTTTGTTAGTTATATTCTGATTAAATTTATTATTATCAAATTCTTGCTTTAATTGATTATATTTAGAGATAGTATCTGCAGCAACTTTATTACAAAACTTAACAGTATTTCTGACTTCATTTGTTGATTCAATAAACTCATTAATTAGTTCTTCATTAACTTGTGTTTCATTTAGTTGTAATGTTTTAGTTGTAACTTTATCAAAGTCACCCTTTCTTAGTTCAGTTATGTTTTTACTTAAAATGTCTATTTTATTAGAAGAGGATAATAAGTTATTGTCACAATACTCTTTATTAACAACATCTTTTTCATCTCTAGGAGGATGAACATTTGTAATTTGATAGGTATCTTTCATATCAATATCATCATTATCTTCTAGGAATAACCCACGAGCCTTACTTAGTTTCAAGTTGTTTCCATTCCCTATATGACGTTTCGCTTGGTTAAATCTATTTCTTGTCATTATTTATATTAAGAAATATATTTAATGATTCCAAAACCTTATTATTAGATTCAAAATCAAACTCGGATTTCAATAGTTCCTGTTCATAATATTTACCTTCTATTATCTCTCCTTTAACATCTTCTATTTTATATGTTGGTGGATGTGTTTTTAGAACTTCATTCACTTTAAACAATTCTCTATTCCAATTAGAAGTGTAACCTTCAGAGAAGATATTACGTTTATCTGCATTTCTAACATAATCACCAACATTAAATTTTGGTGTTGCTTTGGTAGGTTTAATCTGCGAAGCAGTTTCACTGATATAGTATTTAACTTTATCAGGATTATTAGAAGCATCAACTGGTGTCATATTAATTGTTGAGTGAATGTTAGTGTTATATGTTACAACAGCATCATTCAATATATTTACCCAATTACCATCACCGTTGATGAACATTGGTTTATTTATTATGTGTAATAGTGTTCTATTAAATCTCTCTATAAACACAGCCTTTAAATCACTATAAGTAGAATATAGCTCTATCTGCGAAGCAGTTTCACTGATCCCTGAAGCGGCTTTGCTGGTTCCATATTCTTTAAGTAAAGATTTAAATGTTTTATTGTAAAACTCACTACCTCTATCTACCCATAACTTTTCTGGTTTTCGTCCTTCTGATAGGATTGTTTTAAAACCATTAAGTATTGATAAACCAGATTTATTCTTTAATGGAATAGCCCATGCATATTTTGTGAATATATCTATAACTGTTAATATAAACTTACAATTATTATTGTATTTACTCAGAGATGACTTATCAATTAAATCAGCTGACCATGTTTCATCTTTATATAATGGTATTATTCTTTGTCTTCTATACTTTGTTATTCGAGGACTGAATACTTCTTTAGCTAGTTGTTGCTGTTGTTGACGTTGTTGATGTTGTTGTTGTTGTTGTTTATTCCACATTTTTTATGGACGTAGTCATCTGCGAAGCAGGTTCCCTGATGGTTTCGAGCTTGCTCATGGACGTAGTCATGGTTTCACCTATTTACCATAGTTAAAAACAAAATTATCTAGTTGGTCTTGATTAATAATATTCATAGATAATAGTTGCTTAGATATATCTAGCATTTCATCATATAATCCATCATGACCAGCTTTTCTTTCTAGTATTAATAGTTCTAATCTTTCTACTAAACTATTTGGATCTGCAAAGCAGGTTCCCTGATCCACGTAGTGGTGGCAACTTTGTTGATCTGGGTTGCTATTTAATCCCCTACCATATACATCATCTTTTGCCACTATTATACGTTTTATTGCTCTATATCTAGCACTTTTCTTATCCCCCTTTCCTAAATCATATCCAATATCCTTTAAAAACTTTTTATTTTTATTTTCATCTTCCTCAATATTATCATATATTACATTTGATTTAGTAGGAAAATCAGTAAATCCTTCTGAAAACTCATATACATTATCCCTAACTAAAAAAGCACCCTGCTCTAGAGTTATGTCAACACCATTCATTTTATATCTCCTACTAGGTAAATTTACGAGTTCTAATTTTAATTGAGGATTAGTTTGAGCCCCCATGTCATGAAGAAGTTTTGCTGTTTTTGTATCAACATAAACTGGTGCTATATCTTGAGTCCCCTTTAACGTTTCACCCATCTTGGAAGCAGTTTCATTAATTTGGGAACCAGCTTGCTCGATCATCTTAGTTTGTTTATCTAACTCTTGATTTTGCCAATCTATTGCTCTTAATGTTTGTTCACTTAATGTTAGCTTGCGTTCATTGTTTGCATTTATCTGCGAAGCAGTTTCACTGATAGTTTTAGTTAAAGGATCAAATAACTCTTCTATTTCTCCATAATATTCTTGTTGTTTTAGTTTATCTTCTAATCTATTCTTTCTGTTTTGTTTTTCTAGATTGTTTAATTTTATAAGTGTTTCTAGTTTAGTAATTTTTATAAAAATAATTATCACAAACTTTATATAATCTAATAGCGGCTTCAATAAACTTTCTATCATCATTAATTGTTAATAATTTAATAAACTTATTATAATTGGTTATTGCTTTACTTCAATCTGGGAACCAGCTTTGTGGATCAGTGAAACTGCTTCGCTGATTGGTGAAACCACTTTGTGGATCTGGAAACCAGCTTCGCTGATCTGGGAACCAGCTTCATGGATATTATATTTCTTTGCATGTTCTAAGAACCTTTCTTTTGAATGATGGAACCTATATCCATGGAGATATATGCATAGCCTACAATAGAAATGTTGAAATCTATACTGAGAGATGTGTTTATTTACTTTACACATTCTGCATACTAAGTATTGATTGGGATTATTAAAATGAACAACCATATGATCATGTTTTTCTCTATATGTTATGATTTCATTACATATGAAACATTGGAATGGTTTACTTTGACATTTATCACAACTCCAACACCAAGCCTTATTTTTACATTTATCACATTTAGTGCTAATCATTTTTATAGTATTGAAAAGCTACATAAATAATATTATTTCAAAATTTGGCATATAAAAATGAATCAACAAGATTATACCGGTTACATTCATTCCACGAGTGAGCGGGTTCAATCTCATGGACAAGTCCAATCTGGAAGTGAGCGACCTCAATCTCATGGACAAGTCCAATTTGGAAGTGGACAAGTTCAATCTCATGGACAAGCTCAATCCCATGGACAAGTCCAATCTAGTGCTTCTAGTATGGCGGTCCAAATGTTAAAAAATAAAAATAAACCAGTAGATCTGAGAAGCAGTTTCACTGATCTGCGAAGCAGTTTCATTGATAAGGAAAGACAAAAGATAGAATTAGAAAAATCTTTAGAATCAATCAGAAGGTTTAATCAAATAAATGAAGAAATAAAAGAAACATATGATAAACACGATGCAAAATAAAGACAAAGAGAAGAAGATATGCGTGAGTCAATGCAAAAGGCAGAAGCAAAATATTATCCAGATTTAGATCCACAAAGTGGTTACACCAATAAGAATTTAGGTTATGATAAGGATAAGGATAAAGATAAAGATGTAGATTCTGATACAGATGTAGATTATGATAAAGATAAGGACTCAGATTTAGACTCGTTTGATGATATTGTCTATGTTCAAAAGCCTAAAACAAATAGGATTAGATGTGAAGAATGTGATGAAGAGATTACTCGAAAGAATCATAACAGACACATTCAATCACTTAAACATAAAAAGAATGAGCGATTATATAATAGAAATAAAATTATTGAAAGTGCTAATGAAGATGGAATAAAAGTTACTAATAAAGATATAGAACAAAAGTTAGATGAGCAGTATACACGAAGCGGTTACACCAATTCAGAAGAAGGAATAAAGCATTGTGATAGTTGTGATATGTATCTTGATAATAATACTGCTTATAATAAACATGTAACAACATTAAAACATAGGAACAATGTAAGATTGGTTACTGGGGAAATAGTAAAGAATGGGAGTAAGTTTGATTGTGTAATATGTAAGACAAGTCTGAGCCAATATAGTGTTGACCAACATTTAAAAACAAAGATGCATCTAGATAATGTTACAGGTAAGAGTAAAGATAATATATCTAAAGATCAACCAAGCAACTTCACTGATATAACTGAAGGATATTGCAATATATGTAATACTAGATATAACAATAAAAATGAACACAATGAATCAGAATAACATAAAGAAAATAATAATCAGAAAAAACTTGTTGATAAGAAGTGAAGAGATAAAGTTAGTGAGTTAGGAATAGATCATAACATGAAGCATAATCAAATAATAATAACTAGTAGTAATTGTGAAGATTCTAAATTCTTAAATATACTGGAGTCATTGCATAACATACATCCCCATATTAAGTTTAACACCTTTGATGTAGTTAAGTATACAAAACCTACAGATGATAAAATATAAGAAAACGAATTCACCTTTAGGTTAATGACTAGGCAATATAATGGTGCACATGACTTCGATTTATTGAATGGGGAACTAGAGACAAGAATGCAGGAACAGGAAATGAATCAATCTGGATGGAGTATGCAACGATTTGTTAAAAGGACAATGTATATACATAGGTTTTATCCTAGTGGTGGATGTGATACTGAGTTACCATTCACATCTAGATATATACTTAATATACATAATACTGATAGTAAGTGTTTGCTATGGTGTCTAATTGCTTATCTACATTCTGCGCCACATAATCCCAGTAGAGTTAGTAATTATAATAAACCAGAGTATATTAATGAGATAAAATTACCAATAGGAGTTACACCCCCATATGATTATTATCACTTAAAGAAAATACAAGAACTAAATAAAGATAAAATATAATTTAATGTGTTTAATCTAAATAAAAAGAACTATTAATCCTGTATTAATTAATCATAATGATCCTAAAGGATGTAATATATTATACTGGGATAATCATTACTTCCTATGTAAAGATGTATCATTCTTCTTAAGAAAATCATCTAAACATTTATGTTATCCATGTCTAAAATGTTGTGTATCATTTAGAACAGAAGATGCATTAAATAAACATTTAGAATTATGTAATACACAGAAACATGTAGGAAGAAGAACATTCCATGAAGATGATTACCTAAAGTTTGATAAGTTCCATTATAAAAACAGAGTACCATTTGCTATGTATTATGATTTTGAATGTATAATAAAAGATGGTAAACACATTCCTATTGCTTGTGGTTTATATATAAAAGGTGACTATCCTGATATATTAGAAGATAAGTATGAATGTAACTGTGGTGATAAAGTAGTTGATTGGTTTGTAGAAAGAGTAGATTATTATAATAAATTATTTAAAGATATATTTAGTATAAATATTCCATTGAAAGAAGAGACGATTACTCCGTTATATAGTAGATGTTATTATTGTAATGAGAACTTGGGTAAAGACATCGTTAGAGATCATGATCATCTAAATGGTAAGTTCAGAGGTTATGCTCACAACAAATGTAACCTCCAAGCTAAGAATAATTTTGTACCAATGTATGCATTTAATTCTTCTAATTATGATAATCATCTATTTATAACTAAACTAGCAAAGAAAGTTAGACTAAAAGTATTAACTAAAACTGATGAGAATTATATTAGTATTGATATGGGTTATGCTAAGGTATTAGATATGTGTAGGTTCTTCCATCCACTTAGCTTAGATGCTATAAGTAAAACATTGAGTAATGAAGAATGTATAACATTAAATAAATGTGGCATAGAAAGACGTAAAGGTATATTCCCATATGAATGGTTTGATAGTATAGATAAACTATATGAAACAACTTTACCACCCAAGGAAGCATTCTATTCTAAGTTGAAACAAAGTGGTATTACAGATACAGAATATAAGCAAGCAATTGATTGTTGGAAAGATACTAAATGTGAGACAATAAAGGATTATATGATGTTTTATCTTAAAAGAGATGTATTGTTATCAGTTGATGTATTTGAGAAATTTAGAGCTATGTGTTTAGAATATTATGAAATAGATCCATGTTACACATATTCTACTCCTGGGTTAACCTGGTTGTGTGGGTTGAAATATACTAATGTTAGACTTAAGTATTATAAAGAAAATACAGTTAATATTTATGATACAATACAACATGGTATTAGAGGTGGGTTAGCTTCAGTATTAGGTGATTGTCATGTAAAATGTATGAATAAACAGATAGATCCTGAGTATGCTGGTAAAGAGAATTATTTAAAATAATTAGACTTTAACTCATTATATGCTTCTGCTATGGTTCAAGCTTTACCTACTGGTGAGATTAAAGTATTTGATATAATATATACTAGCTCTAGCTCTACTAGGGGTTATATCTACACTATTGATGTAAAGTATAATGATGATTTGAAACAGAAAACAAACAAGTATCCATTCTTTCCTGAAAAGACTAGGGCAAACATTGGACAGTTTACAGATTATCAAAATATAAATAAAAAGAAAGGATATAAACCTAATGAGAAGTTAATGTAAAAATTAACGGATAAAGTAGATTATTGATGGAGAGATGTTAGATTGGTATTTAGATCATGGTTTGAACTTGGAAGATATTACAATTAAGCAAAAGTTAGAGTATAGTAAGAGTGAGTGGTTAAAGCTTTATATTGAGTTTAATATTAAGAAAAGAAAGGAAGCTAAAGCTATGGGTGATAAATTTGGGGATGTATTCTTTAAGTTAATGAATAATGCCTTCTATGGAAAAACAATAGAGAATGTATATAATAGACAAGATGTAGAGTTAGTTAATGATGTAGATAGATATATTAAATTAGTAGAAAATATTGGTTTCAAATATTCTGTAGAGTTTGATGATGATTTAGTGGCTGTACAAAAAACAAGAGGTAATGTTAAGTTAGATAAGTTTAATTATATTGGTTTTGATATATTAGAAAAAGCTAAACTATTCATGTATAAAGCTATATATGATTACTTTGAGAAAAAGTTAGATTATAGTTATCATTACACAGATACAGATAGTATATTTATAAACCTAAATATTCCATTAGATAGTACTATAGAAAAGGAAATGGATAAGATAAAGGATATTTTACATAAAAGTGAGTTAAGTAAGATGAAGGATGAATTACCTAATGATACTATTATAGAAGCATGTTTCCTTAAAGCTAAAGCATATTGTTACAATACTGTTAAAAGAGAAGAAGAGAAAAAGTTAAAAGGTATAACTGAAGCCACTATTAAAAAACAGATTACCATTGAAGATTATACTAGTGCTATATATGAAGGTAAAACTAAATATGTAACTAATTATACTATTGATAGTAATAAACATCATTTAGAAACTAAAGAACAATATAAAATAGCTATTGATCCATTTGATGATAAAGGTATTAGAGATAGTAATGGTGAATTTATGTTTTACCAGTGAAGCTGCTTCGCAGATAATTAATTTTTAAAAAATGATAGCAAAATTTAAAAAAATTATAAAAGAGTTAAGCTGGTTTTTTTGTTCAAGTTTTTCGCAAGTTGGTTTTACGTGCTTTTTACACGGTCTCACTAGTTTTATACTAGTATCTGGGGACGTCCACTGGAGTCAGTGGGGACAGAACCCGAACTATCCGTCTGATAATTGTTAATTACCAGCTTAACTCTGTACTAGTGGCTTGCACTAAGTGAGACAAGAAATGATAGATTTAAAATATAAAAGAAGTGAATATAGAGTAGTGGATATATAAAGTGAATTAGAGTAATGTGTATATGGGTACCGTATCGCGGCTCTATGTTGCGGAGGTACCCATATACACATTACTCGCTAACTCCATATACTGCAAAAGATTGAGAGCTTAGAGGACTCGAACCTATCTCCAGTACAGCGTCCAGGCATGCTACCGTTGCACGAAAGCTCTGATGATATACCATAAGCTGGGTTATTACAGCCTCAACCCATGAAAGCCGAAAGCCCAACCTGTATCGTTAACTGAGTCATAACAGATCAGTGGGCTACCAGAGTCCCCCCGACACGAATCCCTATATCCATCAATAAATCCTCCTGCACAGAATGACCTCTGGGTCATCTTGCTGTTGTAGGGACACTGACTCTGTTTGTTACCAGCATCGTACCACTTCCCGTAACTGTCAACAATTGTGACCCTCACTTCCAACAGAGTCACTGCCATCCTCTGGTGCATACACTCCTCTCCGTCTACTTTCTCTCCTGAAACACTTCCTCTCTTCTAGCTGGCTATGTTGGAGTCCCAATTCATTGAAATGTTTCGCGAGCTGAACTGCTGTTGAGCCCGTGTCGAAATTACACACCTGACTACCCCCCCCCCCCCCCAATTGATGTAAGAGTAGGGGGGTAATTGTCTATGGGGGGTAAAACAATGTAAGATTAGGGGGTAATAGGGATTAAGGTGGAATTGTTAGATTTTACCCCCCAAAAAATAACCCCGCCCCTAAAAAAAGATGTAAGAGATCCGATAAATCAATTTAATTATCAAAAGTAACCATGAGTTTTGCAAACAAGTAATTTCTCATTTCAAACTGCAGAGAAAAACTTACGTCTTAGGAGGATCAGACATGATCTCCATAAATTAGTTCTCTATAAACTAGATCTCCAAAACAAACAGCGTATGATGTTAACCATATAATATATGATTCACGTTTTATGGCTAACAAGTGGCATCCCGGGTTATGAAAACTAGTCGAGAAGTCGATTTGCAAAAAAGTGACCCACTAGTATTTGATTCGAAGGTTGAGGTGCGCGACCCAGCCATAGTTTTTGGAAGCTAGTGTACGGTCTTCTGAATACGATCGGAAGCCGGGACCAGTCCATGGTCCGACAAGAGCGTAACCTAGAGTATGTATATATGAAAAGAGCACATTCAAAAGTCTGGTTAGTTTGATCATAGCCCCGTCCAGAGTCAGGATATCCTGATCAGAACATAGTATAGAGACTAGTTAGTCCGGTTTCACGAACAGGTCCCCTTCTAGGGCCATTATAGTCTGATCAGAGCCAAGAATTCTAGTCTAGATAAACAGCTGGTCCCCAATAAAAACCAAATAAAAGACCACTGAAAATACTGTTTTTCGAAAGCATTCAGGTTCAGGTCCCAGACCGAAAGTCCATATGTCCAAAACGTTCCAGACAAAACGTGTCTATGTCATGACAGTCCCAGACGGAAAGTATTTATGTGCAGACTTTTGTGCTGTCATAACTATTTGCGCATTGCTCGTGCGTGCAAGAGAGTGTAGTCAAACAGAAGCTGATCAGTTTTTGGCATTTTTCTTAGCATGCAAGGGTCAAGGGTCACTATGTCCAGACTTTCGTGGGTTCAAAAACACCTATGTCAAGGTTATATTGCGTTCATCAAAACCTATTTCCAGAACTCCGTGCGTTCAATTTTCTTTCGAGACCGTGTAGCTTTGAACGCACAACGCCCCCTTGCTGCGTTAATTTCGGTCTAGACATATTGATTTTCGGTACGGCGTCTCAACTTAAGTAATTTTAATTGATGGGCAGCAACAACCACGAGAGGAGAGAGAGAGAGAGAGAGAGAGAGAGAGAGAGAGAGAGCGAGAGAGAGAAGGAGAGGAACGAGAGAGAGAGAGAGAGAGAGAGAGAGAGAGAGAGAGAGAGAGAAGAGAGAGAGAGAGAGAGAGAGAGAGAGAGAGAGAGAGAGAGAGAGACAGAAAGAGAGAGAGAGAGGAGAGAGAGAGAGAGAGAGAGAGAGAGAGAAGGAGAGAGAGAGAGAGAGAGAGAGAGAGAGAGAGTGTGAAAGAGAGGAGAAAGAAAAGAGAGAGAGAGAGAGAGAGAGAGAGAGAGAGAGAGAGAGAGAGCGAGAGGAGAGAGGGAGAGGGAGAGAGAGAGAGAGAGAGAAAAAGAGAGAAAGAGAGGGAGAAGAG
>NC_134481.1:25964200-25978449 GCF_964194025.1 Convolutriloba macropyga | reverse complement strand
ATATATATATATATATTTATATATACATATATATATATAAATTCAAATGTATATATATATGTATAAATATATTTTTATATATATATATATATATATATATATATATATATTTATATATATATATACATATAAATGGATATATATATATATATATAAATATATATATATATATATATATATATATATATTTATATATATATATATATATATATATATATATATATATATATATATATATATTTATATATATATATATATATATATATATATATATATATATATATATATAAATATATATATATATATATATATATATATATATTTATATATATATATATATCCATTTATATGTATATATATATATAAATATATATATATATATATATATATATATATATAAAAATATATTTATACATATATATATACATTTGAATTTATATATATATATGTATATATAAATATATATATATATATATATATATATATATATTTATATATATATACATATACATATACATATATATATATATATATATATATATATATATATATAAATATATATATATATATATATATATATATATATACATATAGAATAGATAGGATATAATTATATTTATAATAATATTATACTTTTAAAATTATCATATTTATATATATATATATATATAATATCAATATAATTTGTAGTAAATTTTTATTCATCTGAGGTTCATTTGTGACATAAAACTATTGAAACTTCACATTGTAAAGTTATAAAAACGAATTTGTATTCCATATTAACCTAACCTTTCTGTTTTAATCAAAAAATGTTACTCAAGAAACGTAATAGAGCTATTCTTTATCATACTCATATTTACACTGATAATCTAAAATTTTTTCAACAAAAGTTTCACTTCAGTTTTTTTGAACTTTCTTGAACCTTTTGAAATAGTCTCTTGTCGGAATAACAGTTCAAACAACGTGAGTTTTTATTTTACGTCTACAGTAAAAGTGATTGAAGTTCCAGTAGCACCCAAAAAATATTAAGACAAGAAAATAAATTTTTTGATAAAACTTTAAGTTATTTTCATTCGTGGAGAAATTGACAAATAATCTCCTATTTTTCTCATCATTTCTCAGATTCGATCTCTCCGTCTTTTATCTTTTCTACGATGCCGCCAATTGTTTATGTATACAATTAAGAGTGTGTGCTTGTGTATCTCTGTGTGTTTGTGCGTGTGTTCGTTCGTGCCTGCGCGTGTGTGTGCATATGAAATTGTGTTTGTGTGTGTAAACCCGATTTTTGAAGGTGTAAATTAGCTGTCTCAAAATGATTTTTGGAACCTCTCAAACATCAAATTTTATCCGAGTCAACTGTTCCTGGTAAATAATGTACTTCAAAGGTTTTGGTTAACAGCTCTATTTTTTACACAGCTACTCTAAATTGCTTTAAAACGAACAATTGCAATGGCGTGTCTTTTGGTTATTGGAGATTCAAATCTCAGAAGGGCACTGCCGTGGCTTGAGGAAAATGAAAGCGTACTTCGCTATCCAGTAACATTCGATCATCAAGGGGGACGAACAACGTTGGACTTGCGTTTCTTGTCGGAGAAAGCCAATCAGTTCAGCCATGTGCTAGTAGTTTGTGGAAACAATGACGTCAATAAACTCACTGATGATCAAATTGTTCATAATTTCAAGCAATTCATGAGAAGTCTGAAGAAAGGCGTTGAAGTACGAATAATGGGTTTCTGGCTTCGAAAAGATCATAAGGAGGAATTTAATGCAGACACAATGGCTTTTGAGAATCCTGTAACGCGAATAAACTTAAGACTCTTTAAGGAATTTAAAAAGGAGTATTGCTCGCCAAGAGACATGAAATATGAAGATTTCCTGGACAATGATAACTGTCATTTGAATGAAACTGGAAAACAACACTTGTCGAGATTCATCTACAGACAATGTAAATCCTTGCTTGATTGATAGTGAACTAAGATAACTTTGTGAAAAATGAAGTTGTTTCTTTGTTATTTGAACTTTATGCAATTTCAATTGAATACCTTTCATGACAAAAACTGTTTTCTTTATAAAGCTGCCTGAGAAACCACCTGAATTGGAAATTACATGTTTAGAGTCTGTTTGTTTTGTTGCAAAATAGTAGAAAAGATTTGAATTAAGTTTTCAAACCAGAAGCCTTAATCGAAAATGTTATTTTCAATCAGGCCTAAATTACACATTTGTAGGTTTTATTATCCGTATCCCGCTATAGTAATAAGTAGAAACAGTAATAATTTTATAGCTCGTTGAAGTTATGTAATATTGTAATAATGTGATAATTATGTAATAATA
The DNA here is from genome assembly GCF_964194025.1 of Convolutriloba macropyga. Classification (NCBI taxonomy): domain Eukaryota; kingdom Metazoa; phylum Xenacoelomorpha; order Acoela; family Convolutidae; genus Convolutriloba; species Convolutriloba macropyga. The sequence continues at coordinate 25,976,118 of NC_134481.1, read as the reverse complement.
ATATTCTGTAATAATGTAATACTGAGTATTTAATTCTAATTTGTAAGCAGAATGGAGAATTAATCTTTTTGACTAATTATAACAAGTTTTAGGGCAAGACAGCGGATCAAAAAACTGCGATTAGCAAACAGCATATTCGCAATTAGCCATATCATAGCCCACAAAAACGGTTTGTTCTACTTGTCCTACAGGCATTTGAAAAGGCATTTAGAGCACCGGCTACTCAACGAGAGAGGTACTAAGAACAATTCAACAATTGGACGAAAAAATATTTTAAATCTGGGAGCTGAGCGAAAAGTTTTCATATTTCTTTTTTCTTATTTGTAGCAAAGGTGATTAAAAAATTTGAATGAAAATATCTAAAAATTTAGTTCACATAAACTTTGTTATAAACTCTGATTTTATGTGAAAAACAGTTTTGGTCTGAAAACTCAAAAAAAGGATAGCTCAATATAAGAAAAGATTAATTTCGTCATTGCATAACGAAACTTAGAGTTGTGTATGCGTTTAAGTATAATCTCTGATCGGAAGTCACTTCGGTCTGGAATGTCTGATCATAGGTCAGTTCGCTCTGAAAGGTCTGATCATAGTCTGTATATAGTCTGGAAAATGGTCTGAAACTGAATCTTATCATGAGCGCACTACAGTCTTGAAGAAAAAAGGCTTTAAATTTCGTGCTTGGGTCTTATTTAATTTAAACTGTTTTTTGTGAAGTGATTTTGTTAAGAAGGCAAAAAACCACAAATTTTGACCACTATCGAAACTCACGATTTCTTTATGAGAACACATTTGTATTCATTCTCTATAGATATAATTCAAAAAACACACAACAGCAAAAACATGTTTTAAAGCGACTGAAATTTGATGGGCCCGTCTATAATGAGACTAGGATCCTTGCTGAACACAATGAGAACAAGAATTCGAACGAAAACAATAATTCCTTTAAAAATATTAGGGGAGAGACTTTAGAGCCGTTAGCTATAAATTGAAAGCAGTAAAATGATCCATCTAAACTACCATAGAAGCTATCAAGGCTATTAATTGACTGACTTTTCCGAATGACAACAAAAAACAACAATAAGAGGCAAAACCAAAAAAAAATGACAAAATGTTGCGAGAACCGTTAGATCTATGTCTTTTTATTGTTTTATAACCGTTAAAACTATGTCTTTTCATTGAATTCATTAAACACGTTCATTTGATCATTTTTCTAATGTCAGTTGGATATATTTTTTTGTGATTATTGGACAAAGGAACAGATTAAAACCTCAAATTTTGTCAAATACGCAAAAAAATTACAAAACTCTTGGAAACTTTCACAGAATTTTTGAATAGGGAAGCCCCAAGACAGTCATAGAAAAGTAGGACATAATTCGTTAAATTTATTTACCACAATAAAAAATCTTTTTTCATTTTGTTTGGTAGATCTGTAATGGGACTATGCTACATGAAGAGAAAAAAGATTAAAGTTTTGCAAAAATCAAAACTTCGCTGGCCTTCTCCTAAAACACATGCATTCAACAACACAACATCATTGGAAAACAACTTAACGGGTTGTATTGGTTCATCTAAAGCTCCTAAGGAACCCAATTGATCTATGATCGTTTAAATGAAGTCAGGAGACTGTAAAATTTATGAAAAAAGCAAAACAAAAGAAACCATTAGAAGTTCAGAAAAACACATTGTCAAAGCCATAAGCACTTTGAGCTTTTTCTGATGACAAGAAATATATCCAATTAGCCTGCTTTTGTTGTAAATAGAACCAGTCTTTCTAAGAAGCTTGATGTAAATTTATTAGTTACTATTGTTAGTTTATTATTGTTAATTTGTGGAAACAATGACGTCAATAAACTCACTGATGATCAAATTGTTCATAATTTCAAGCAATTCATGAGCAGTCTGAAGAAAGGCGTTGAAGTACGAATAATGGGTTTCTGGCCTCGAAAAGATCATAAGGAGGAATTTAATGCAGACACAATGGCTTTTGAGAATCCTGTAACGCGAATAAACTTAAGACTCTTTAAGGAATTTAAAAAGGAGTATTGCTCGCCAAGAGACATGAAATATGAAGATTTCCTGAACAATGATAACTGTCATTTGGATATATTTTTCTAATGTCAGTTGGATTCTTCTAATGTCAGTTGGATTTATTTTTTTGTAATTATTGGACAAAGGAACAGATTAAAACCTCAAATTTTGTCAAATACGCAAAAAAATTACAAAACTCTTGGAAACTTTCACAGAATTTTTGAATAGGGAAGCCCCAAGACAGTCATAGAAAAGTAGGACATAATTCGTTAAATTTATTTACCACAATAAAAAATCTTTTTTCATTTTGTTTGGTAGATCTGTAATGGGACTATGCTACATGAAGAGAAAAAAGATTAAAGTTTTGCAAAAATCAAAACTTCGCTGGCCTTCTCCTAAAACACATGCATTCAACAACACAACATCATTGGAAAACAACTTAACGCGTTGTATTGGTTCATCTAAAGCTCCTAAGGAACCCAATTGATCTATGATCGTTTAAATGAAGTCAGGAGACTGTAAAATTTATGAAAAAAGCAAAACAAAAGAAACCATTAGAAGTTCAGAAAAACACATTGTCAAAGCCATAAGCACTTTGAGCTTTTTCTGATGACAAGAAATATATCCAATTAGCCTGCTTTTGTTGTAAATAGAACCAGTCTTTCTAAGAAGCTTGATGTAAATTTATTCTTGCCAGTAATCAACCTAAAAAACAAAGAGACCTAAGCATTTTGAAAAAAAAAACAATATTGAATTTCTATTGATTATAAAATTCCGGCATGAGTACAAACCTAGCCCTGTGCACGTTCAAGAAGATAGTTAATTCTTTTTTGTGCTAGAAAACAGATCAAAAAGAAAATGAAACACTTCAGGAAACGGAAAATAAATGACGCATTTCTTAACAGATTTTGAGTTTTTTTTTCAAAAAGACCGGAAATTATTTAAATCCGCTAGACTCCTATAGGAAGTGAACGTGCAACTAGCCTTTATTGGACGCTTTCAGAGAATGTGACAACAGCGTTAAAGTCTCTATTTCCAGCATTTAAACTAATTTAGCAAGTGATATACAAAAACGTTATTAGAGCAATTTTTGATTCAAACAATTCTGAAATTCTAAAAATTTAGTTAAATTTTTATCCAAAAACGCGGATAAAATCAACCAGCAAGCCTCCGCTATCTAAAACTGAAATTCATATTATTGTCGTTAAAACTTGTTGAGAAAAGTTTTCGAGAAAAGATGCTTTTCAATGGAATTAAGATGCTTTTTCTCTGTGTCGTCATTAATAAAACTATTCAACCTTTTGGAAAAGTTGCAAGGAAAAATGGTCTCTGGAAAAATGATTTGGGACTTTTCCTTTTTCAGCTTGGACTTTGGAATGGTAATCACGAATTTTCCAAACAGAAATGCGGAAAAAGAGAAAGAAAGGAAGGAGCGGAAACAAAACGTTGGATACGAGAGAGGTTGCTAGCTTTGAAGCAATAGCGCTCGGAACTTTTATAAGTTATTTTAATTAATTTTATTGAATTATAATTGACTGTAATACGATTTTTCATTTGATTATATTCAATTTTAATCAATTTTGTCTTCCAAAATGGTAAATAAAATCTATTATAATTGCAACATTTTTTGGCATTTTAATTAATTATAATGATACAAAAAAGAATTTTCGTGTGTGCGGGAAAAACTATAAAAATGAATATGATACGGTATATGATCTGACAATAACGAATGCCTGGTTGACAAAATAGACTGATGGATCCAATAATTGAGGCACGCTCAAAATAAACCACGCTAATGAACTACATAATTTTCTATTAATAGTCGACCCTTTCTGTTAGCAAGCAACTGAGCAGTTCGCCATTTAAATTAAATGAAATGACCAATATATTCAGCGAGAAAAGTTTTTTTTATGTCATTTCTTAACTGCGTAAGCATTAGTATTTCAAATAAACAAAAAATTATTCTAGTTGACCTAGAAATCTCAGAAAAAGTCTAAACAACATAAGTCTGTTGAGCCTACTAATATACTAAATCAATTGCGCTCTTTTTAGGCTGAATATATTCGGGTTTCAAAAACTTCTCGCTGACTGATCTCAGGCAGAGACCTGTGAAAACATGTTGCTAAATTTGCCTTTTTAGGTTCATTTGCTTTTGCTTTTAACAGAGTGGATTAACAGTTGAATTCTCATGGATTGAAATTTATTTCGATAGAGTGTTTTACACCTTTATTTTGGTGCCGCTCCTTACTGAGCCGCTTTCATTTACAAAAACCTTACTTCGACTTCTTGATACAAGGGGAATAATTCGGAGCTTCTGAAAGAGCGTCAATTTTATGCATGTGTTGATCGACATTCACTCAAATAAATTTTTGGAGTGCCTGATCGACAGACGATACTGCAGCAGGAATTATTATTCCACACTGATGAGTGAACCACAAAAGGAGCTAACATACACTTTCCAAATAGTACCGCCAGGATTCTATGACAAATACAAGCTTAAAAAACACAAGAAGGGCCCTAAAATAAAGCGGCACCAAAATAAAGGTGTAAAACACTCTATCGAAATAAATTTCAATCCATGAGAATTCAACTGTTAATCCACTCTGTTAAAGGCAAAAGCAAATGAACATAAAACGGCAAATTTAGCAACATGTTTTCACAGGTCTCTCCCTGAGATCAATCGTCTTCGATCTGCTACACATGCACCGCCAACCACAGTATTGTGCAGCCGATTGAAAAGTACTGTCAAATTCAAATCAAAGTTACTGGAAGAACGTTGCAGAAACAAACTAAGCGCTCAATACCAACTCCAGTGGGCAGCATTATCACGAAAAAACAGTAAGACTCGTCTACAACATAACTTTGATGCTGTAAATTGATTCATAACCGTCAAAATTAGCCCCCCAAGACCTATTTCCTATCCCATATTGTAAACAAATTCCAGTTGCCCGACCACCAATAATTCACCCTAAATTTTGGGAAAAATTTGAGAACTGTCCTATTGCGTTTAATCTCGATAAATCTCTTAAATTGATAAGACTTAATACGACTTAAATCGCTCGAAGCAAAAATCAATTAGAAAAAATTGACCAAATTTGAAAACATTTCCTTAAAATGTACAAAAAAAACAGCTTATTAGATGTGGATACGAAGATTGCCCAAAGTTGTCGTTCAGAAAAGGTCAAGTGGGTCAAGTTTTTCGAATTTAGAAAAACCAATCAGGATTTAACTCTGGTTTAGTCCGAAGTTGCACTCACTCTCGGTTAGGTTTCTGATATTCTTAATGAAACTCATTAGGATTCGGAGTTGAGCAGAGCTCACACCAATTGTGTCATCAAAAAATACATGGTTTTTATATTAGCTGTAAGTTCATTGCATCACGCCATAAAATATTTGCCTCATGCGTTATAAGACTATTATGAAAAAGGCTTTACGCAATTTCGGGATTAAGTTTTAACCTTAACGCTGTAAAAATCCAAAAAACAGCCCAGTTGGAGTTGAGTAACTTCACGCGTGATAAAAAAACTAGTTATTTGTAAGGATGTGGTGACCAATTCTTTGTTGCGTCACAGCAACAATAGTAAGCCACTAACACCATCAGAGCTATTTATAGAGCTCGAGAAGTATCAGAAGCCAATAGAAGCTATATTGTATTGCCCCAGAGAAGGAACTCCCGTTTCGGCTCAACTCAAGGGTAGTGCTTTACTCAACAAACACATAGTGATAGAAATGGTTCTTAACGTAAAGAGAAAGACCCTCTTTTACTTAAAGAGCACAGAGCTTTACATCAAAAGCCTGAAAACGAAGGACTCTCATTAAAGGACTAGCGCATAAGAACATCCTCCGGTCCCTAATGACACTCTCCTGACCGAACAAGCCTTCTAAGCGTCATCGGAAAACGCTTTGTACCGTTGTGCGTTCGAGGAAGCCATGCTCATTAAAACTTTTAGCAATCCCAATGCTTCTTAGTCATGCGTTGTCCTTGCGGTCTACCCGCTGACTGGTCGTGTGGCTTAATTTACTCACAAGCTACAAGTTAGTTTGTGGTTGGTTCTCTAATGTAGGACTGTACTAAACGTTTTGCCCTTACCATTTTTTGAGTTCATCACCACCGTTCTCGAGTTACAGCTAGTTTATTTGGTTGAGTTTGTGGCTGTAGTCTGCTATCATATACATTCCCGCCTCCCTTTTTTGTTCCACGTTACGCGTCCGTTCTATCCCGGCTTGCTGTCTCGTTGTGCGTCGTCCAAATGATAATTCCATCCCGTTGGTTTTGTTCTTAGATACCCTCGTGCGCTGTGTTCCCGGCGTCCCATTCGTTTTGTATCCCCTCTTTTCGTGTGCCGTTAGCGGGGCGCCTTTGTACCGTTGTCATCTCCTGTCGTTGTTTGCTGTTCGCCTGCCGTTTCAATCCCGTCCGTCTCATCTTGCCGCCGCGTTGTGCGCGTATTGTTCGGCGTTTTGGTCGCGTCCGTTCCGTTTCCTGTTTGCCGTGCGTCCCTCGTTCGGAGTTTCACCTGGCCGTCTCCCTTCCCTTTCCGTCGTGAGTTGCGCTTACGGGCCTTTCTTTTTATTCGCCTGTTAATTGTACTCGACAAAAATTTTGCACGTTGGTAGTCTGTGGGGCAGACCATCATACTACTAGTTGCTATAACACATTTGTGTTGTATGTTGTGTGCATGTGAACCTATATTTTAATAGCACCAAATTTGACTTTTTTGGTTCCTGTTTTTATGGAATTGTGTCAACTGTACCGGAAAAATTCAAAAAGTTTATACTCTGGGGGAAAAATTAGAGGTTGAACTTAGTAACATCTATATTGACATCACCAGTTCTATTGATAAGCAACACAAGAATGTTTAAAACGAATGTCTGATTGTATAGTGCAAAGATGCTTTCACTAGTGCAATTGATAAAAAAAGTGGACTTTTTTGATCTTGCACATAAATCTCAAAATCTGAACGCCGCTTGTTAGAAACTGGAACAATAGTTAGCGACTGTATCTAAAAAATATTGCAAAATTATTGATGCTGGTTGAGGGTACATTGATTCGGTCGAAGACAAAGAGACAGATCAGCAGTATACATCTCACTAATCAATACCAAGTTCACATTTTGTTCCCCCTAAAAAATCAAGGAAGCGTCAACGTGACTTAGAAATATCAAAATAAAGAAGAAGGTACTTGAAACACAACACGAGGTAGATCTGCGCAATGACAATCAACGCCTCGAAGTTGAAAAACAAATGAAATTGCGAGAACTAAAAATTCAGCAGCTTGAAGAGGAACATCGAAAACAGGTAGCTGATGCAGCCCTTGAGAAAAAATGAGTTGATGACAAAATTATTAGTGGTTGGGTCCGACACAAGCAAGCTAAGCAAGCTACTTACTGAAAGACACAGTTAGAACATGGATTTTGTTCAAAGTTTGGTCACTTTTCCACCGACCACGAAAATTACAGACGTTACGAATCAACAAAGTTTGCTTCTTTTTGGTTCCATTGTTCAATCAAATCAAGCCACTGCCATTCGTGCTTCTTCGGCTCAACGACCCGAACGCCGCCCCACAGTTGTCGAAAGCTACCATTCATTTCGATGATCTGCAGTTCGAAGACTAACTAGCCTCCAGGACAAACACGCCTGGACAAATGAAATTGGTGAGCTCTCTTTGTTCAGGGCCATTAAACGCTCTCGCTGATTGTCTGCTAGCACTTAATCATCCGGAAGTACAAATGAATGCACCAGCCGTGCCGTTTCTTCCCGGTCCTTAACCCAAGAGCCTCGCAACTCCCTTTAAATCACCAGCACTTCGCTTTATATCCGAACTACTAGCAGCACTCCCCGTAAACGTCAAAAACCCCGTGGCAAACAAAGCCAATCAGGTACTGCATTCTCAGACTGCACAGAATAATTCTTCTCCCGCAAACGTTTTTGTGACACACTTGAATTATCCACCTGCGCCAGAGTAGAGGTTTATGCCGCTAAATTCTGTTACCTTAACCCATGCAGCTCTCTCTATTTCTCTCTCTCTCTCTCTCTCTCTCTCTCTCTCTCTCTCTTTCTGTCTCTCTGGGGATCCAAACATCTGGCGCTTTCCATCATCAGTTCCAACTAATCACTTGTTGGGTAATCAGTAAATTTAGTTAATAATTAATTGGCCCCGTTATAAAACACCCATTCGCCTACATCGCTCCACTCCTCCAGTTATGTGCCAGCAGCAGCAAGGTCCTGAACTTACGTAACATCGCACTTCATGCAACCGAATTTGTCTATTTCTGCCACTGGTACCAACCCAACTATTGTCAATCCCTCCAACGTATTGAGCTACGTACCGAACTCGGTGTGTTGGCTGGTCCGCCGACTCCGACACATTTGGATTCTTCTTTGAACTCCGTTTGAACTCCGCGGATTAGATAAAACAGTTGGCAGTTGCAATCACTATTAAGAAGATCTGCCTGAGCGTAAACGGTCACAAAACAGGGATGCACTTAAAACACTAAACCATAAAAATGGCCAACCACAGCAGATGTCAGTGCACGTTTAGACAAACTCAGCTCTTTTCCAGAGCTACAAATTCACAATAGTGATAGCATCATAAATTATTCTGCTACTAGCTGAGTATTGTTGGGGTCTTTAGGTCAATTTCATACGATGCTGCTTTAAAGGGCGCCTCGGTACCTAGCACCTAACAATTGCCGCCCAATATGAAATAGTCATGGTCACTCTTTACGGTCTAGAAGCATTGGGTAAAACTGAAACTACTCGATTTTAACGATTGGTGGAACAAAAAGCCGAGGCACATGACTTGATGAAAAAAATATCAATAAAGGCAAGAATTGACGAAAACACGAACTCAGTAACTAAGAGTTAATTTGCCTCTAGGGCATTTGCTACCAACTCACAGCTAGAAGGAACATAAAAACCGGCTCCAACTGCAACGAAATTTCTCTCAATTCCCTGCATTTTTTTTAAAGGTAACCAACGCATCTGGGAGTGTCGATTATACAAAGAAAAGTTTCCCAGTCAGCGAGCAAAGGTAGTAGCCAAGACAAAACTGTGCTTCTTATGATTGCCGGAAAATCATCTGTTCCGACAAGGCTTCCAGTGTACGCTTTTTCATAGAGCTGACATGGTTCACCCATAGAAATCCTCCCCAATCAACAAAAACAACAATTCCAGAACTGGCGCAATTTAATGCAATCTTCTAGTAGGCTATTATTGCATAAGGCAATTACAATGACATCTATGAGTAATGTTAAAAATTTTCCTTCAGTTGGCAAATTCTTCTTGTAAAGATACAGTGGCTTTGGTTTTCCGCCTGCAGTAAATCTAGGTTCCAATATTTTTTCAAGAAGAATTGGTTTGCGTGGTACAGCATTGAAACTATCAGTCAAAGGTATATATGCATAGTTGTTCTGACTGCAACACCACGCAACAAACAAGTTTTGAAATCCTTTAAATTTAGTAAACGAAGGGAAAATTTGAGTGTAGGTGCCGACGTATTCAACAACAAAGCACTTCAAGAAGAATAGGAGAATATCCGAACCTAGCAGCTCGAGACACGCCTACTGATTGCTATGAATACATCAAAATGATATTTAGACAGGATGTGTATCTTGCCAACCGCCCGTTAGAGTAATTCGCTGACAACGAGAAGTGCTTGCCAAGCGCTGTTCGCTTGCTCAAAGGCTAGGTTCAAAACGGCCGTTCTCTGTGATCTTCAGGTTTATTGTCGACTTTTTTCGAGCAGTCTGGAGCAGGATTTTGAAATTACTAGTCAAGTGAAGTCCTGGTACTGCATGATGTCGTATGGTGCACTTAAGCTTTTAGACCAACAATCTGGCGCAAACGCACGTGCCAAATGATTTTCATTAAAACACCGCTGTGCATTATGTAAAATTATACGATTTCGAGTGCTTTGGGCTGAAGTTAACATGGAATTGCCCATCAACTACTTCTCAATGCTGGTTCAATTAAAATCTTTGGGAAAAACGCTTATGAAAGACAGGCTTTCGAGGGAAAAATATTTGAATACCTTCAATGAGGACAATGACTATGAGAAAGGCTTCATAGTAAAGTTCAAAGATGCCCACAAGTTGAAATATTGCTCGCAACGTGATTGCTACCTACCTTAACATCCCGTTGTTAATCCGAGCAAGCCGGGCAGGATTCGTAGAGTACTAAATAAGGCAGCTAAATTCCACGTTATATCTCTTAATAAATTTTTACTCGTCTGAACCGATTAATTACAAAACCAACATATGTTCTCCTACTGTTCAATGAGCATCCATTTGCGTACCAGCCGACCTCGGGGAATGCTCCTCCAACTGGGTGTGATACCATGTGATCAGCCATCTTTGCGTTTTGTTGTGGCCGGAGGACCACACTTAAAATGTCGTGGTACGCCATTATACAAGCCACGTTTTTGGGGCAAAAAACCCTCCCACCTGCGCTAACTATGCACTTCAGCGCACGGCACCAGATAACGCTAAACAAAACCCAGTAGCCGCAAAAGCCGTCCATGAAAACGATTATTTAAATTCAGGAACAGCTTTGCACTTATGAAGGTGATGACCGTTCAAAAGTTGGAACGGCAAGCCGCTCTCCTCACTGCATAATAGAAAAAGAAAATGTAATGAGCATTGACCGTTATGGTAGAGAGAAAATTCATGTAGACTAATTATACAACCGTTTTGCAGTGGTTAAGCTCAAACAACGAACACCAAGTCTTTATTGCAAGTCTTGTAAGTGAAATCCTAGAATACTCCAGCTTCAATCATTGGAACCACGTCAACAGTTTCAATATTTGGAAAAATGCGGGCAGCCGTTGTGTCCATTGAGGTCATGCAATCAACTAACTGGGTTCGAGCTCATGTCGTCTTCAGAAGTAAACATTTTCCTTTCGTAACAAATACTGACGTGCTCGACACCATCAAGCTCGGCTTTATAACCATGGAACAAGATGATTTTTTATCTCATTTTAGCCACATCCGCAAAAATCCAGTTATATAACCAAGCACTCATTTAATTCTGTTTGATAAGTTCAGTTCTTAACAGATAATACTCCGCATGACCGCGTGTATCTCATTTGCCATCTCACGAAATTTAGCGTATCATAGAGGGCAGCATCATGGGCCCAGTTGGACTTGACGATACCGAGCGTTATCTGCACAAATTACAGTTTACGGGGATTCAATTAGTAATTCAAAAAAGGATCATCCTGACAACACGTCCGTCAGGAGGAGCAGCCGCATTGCTCAGTTCACACAGTTTATTGGTCCTCACGGTCTCATCCGTTCTTGTGGTCGATTCCAACGGGTAGCGGAAGTTGAATTAGACACTTAGCATACTGTGGTGCTTGATGCACGTCATTAGTTCGTTAAGCTGTTTATGCGGAATATTCACTTGAGAAATCACCATCAGGGCGTCGATTGCTTACAATCAAAAGTACAGAAAAATTACGCCATGCTTAAACTGCGTTCCTCACTCTGTTCCAACAAGTGAAACTCTGTGTTTTGCTGCAAATTCCGTGCGGTTGTGTTTCAACCGATCATGACAAACCTCCCAGGGGGAAACTCGCGCACCAGTCTCTTTCGTTCACAAACACCGGGGTTGACTATTTCGGCTAATTTTATGTTAATGTTCGTTGGACTACCAAGAAGAGGTATGAATTTCTCTTCACTTGTCTGACAACTCGATCTGTCCAAGTTGAAGTCATTCCGTCCGTGAACACTAGTTCTTCTTCAATGGGAGTAGAGCAGTTCGTTTTCTACCGCTGTATGCCTGCTATGATTTGGTCAGTAAAAGGTAAGAACTTTGTCGAAGCAAAAAAAGAGCTCCGTAATGCATTTATAAATAGAACACGCTCATCGTCATCGCTGATGTTGTGCATA
>NC_134481.1:25911700-25956700 GCF_964194025.1 Convolutriloba macropyga | reverse complement strand
TGAAAGAAAAGAGCATTTAATAATTCTATAGACAGACAGTGAAATACGGCCAAGCTATTATCAAGTGGAGTGGAAGTTGTGATGTGACAGGAAAATCTGTAAAATTATTGTCGAGGAAATCATGATTGCTTGATTTAAGTAAATCAAGTCCACCATTAAAATGAAAACAACTAAACGCGAGTGTTAAATAACCTATAATTTACGAAGAAGGCGGATAAGAAATCTAAGTTAAAAGCAAACATTGAGTTCAGTTTGTGAAATTCATAAATCATTTGTGGTTGATCGTCATATAGGTAACGATTAAGTTATAGCGAAAAATAAATTTGTTAATAATATCGCAGCGGTTCGAGAAGACAACCATTTCGACGGGCGGTCATACCTTGAGAGCAAAATCGAAGAGATTTTGAGGAAGACAAGGAAAACTTTTTTCAGTGTTGACTTTTAAACAAAATCGCACCCTCATTCGTCCTCACCCAAAAGGCGCTGCTTTAATCACCTCATGCAGGGTCTATATTTTAGTAGGAAATACACTGGGAAATATCTTTCTTATATATCAAAACTGAAAAACATCTTTTTGTAAGCTATGTACTAAATTCTGCAGTTAAAACGAACAAAAAATGTTTTTGTTCAAACGAGAAGCGAGAGTGAAAAGGAAACAGTTGCCTGTGGGTAGATAAACCTCCAAATTTGATTGGCTGCGATATCCAAGGCTCCTCTGACGTCATCTACGTGCAGCGATGAGATCAAATTTGAACATATTGAACAAGTTGCTGGTGCTTTGTAAAAGGACGATTGACATGAGTCGCAATACATGTAGGTGTGGTTCGTATCTTTGAGTCTGATCTCTCGGTATTCAATAAACTTTGTTGCTAATGAGGAGCGGATTATCGAAATTACTACTAACGCTGTGAACAGTTTCATGTTTTAGTTGCATCAGAATATTCTGATTAATTCATTTGTTCAAGTTAGTTCATAATCCGATTTTGCCTATTTTCAAGCTTGGGTATAATTAATGCTGTGTTATTGACTTATTTGGCAGGCTTCAACTGGATCTTATATCACTGATTTTTGAAGTACCGACTATTAATATAATTATGATCATAATAAGGAGGATCTTATAAAGCATCATCTAATTTGATTAGTTCATAAGGGAGCGTTATTTTAGTGTCCGATATCAGTCAAGTTTATCTTTTATTGGATGGTTGAGTTTTTAGACAGTGGAGCTTTGAATAGTTGAGCCTCTGTAAAGTATTATTGGACAGTTTAATGTTTCGTTATATGAGTAAAAATTCACACCTTGTGTCCCTTAGTTAGAGAACTTCTTTTCATGTACAAATTTAGAGAACTCAGGGTTATAAACTATCAGGCGCTAAAAACTGAAGGCAAAGCCAAACTTAGCAAAATAATCTTCAGTGATTTGGTAGTAACGGAAGTAAGCATCAGTGCTATATAAAAGCCGGGTCTTCCATATAGTGGTCAAATAGCCTAAAGCCCCCCCCCCCCCGCACTCATGGTAATTATACCATGATGGGGAATATAATTAATGGGGAAAGAGTGCATCCACGGAATGTTTTTTTGTTCATTTTTCTGCCTTAAATTTACGGCCCGGCCGAAAAAAGTGGTGTCTGTCCCCACTATAGCCCCTTCCCTTCCGGTTCATAGAATGCCATTATACCCAATTTATTCCCTTTGATGTTTTCGTTCAATAATCCGATTACAAATTAGCACTCAAATTTACAAGCATGTTTTCTGGCAATTAAGTTGATTTTTTAATCCCATGTTCGGTTGTGATAGTTTCATAACAAGTCCGATCGGCCGCTGAGGCATGGCCATGGCCCGCGAGGCATGGCCAAACGCACTAACTAAATATTATGCTAAATAATCGTTCTGATAGTTTCAACGTTAGAATAAAATATTGGGTATATTTTGGGTATTTTGTCACATTGGGTATTTTGTCCTGACACCGAATTTGCTTAGACCATTTGTAGAAAAAAAGGAAAAATAAATACTCAAATACTGATATGGATTAGGAAAAGGTTGGTACGGTGATTGGGGTTTGCATTTTCAATTAAGTAGACACCACCTGTACATCAATCGAACACCACATACAGGGGGCATCATAGGTTTCAAACACTCTGATGAAGCTAAATCATAAATCTTACCCCCCCCCCCCCCCCCCCCCCGCGGAATTGTACACTGCACTCGGGTGCAAACGGACTCCTGTCGGCTCTCAATAAGACGCACGGAATGCTAAGATTTATGTTCTAACAATGCATAATTTAGAGATTTAGGCAACTTTTGTATCCATTTAAACAGCTTTACTGCAAAAAAAGTCGTCATTTGAATTGAAAATTATAGTCCAGCAATGCAACACCTGCTATCGACTGTCTGCTATCGGACTGTTGACGTATTCTTCACTTTTGTTCGTAGGACAGCTATAGTAATCATGCGAAAAACAAGCGCATGCACTTGTAAAATAAAACACATTAGAGAATGAAACTTAAAAAGGAAATAGCCAGGCAGTGCAACCTTGAGGTAGTTCAAAATAGTCAATTAGTTTGCAATTAAAACCTGAAAACTCTTGTGAAAAACAAGTATGCAATTAATGTACTCATCGTGCATTTGTCTAAATTTCATTCCAATTTAACCCCCCCCCCCCTCTGTTTAATTGTGCTTATGACCTTCTTAGTTGCTTTACTTGGTCGCCTTCTCGCACATTTATTTCTCAATTCTTGACAAAAAGCGCCTGATTTTTTAACCCTTGTTTCATTAAATTTGTTAGAACATAGCTTCCAGTCTCCCTAATGCCTTTCACCAACCACTCGCACCCAATCACTCTCATGTCTGAGCACTAACTCCCTCTGGCGACTAACTTCAAGGATTTAACATGTAAACTACTGCTTTTGACGATCGTTATTGATTAGTTCATTCTCTTTAAGGGCTTTGTTTCAATCCCTCTGTCGGTCAATTCGGCAATTAACCTTTAGGTTACTTTTTCTGTCATTTTTGCTACATAAATTAATGCGTAAGAATGAGCCAAACCAGAAATCCAGTGCACAAGTAAAAATCCGCTTATGAAACTTATGGAATGCCGCACGTCAACTGCGTAATGAAGAAATTGAAATGCAAAAATATCATTTACACATAGCCGGAAGTTGACATCCATGAACTCCCGGTATTCTCAAACTTGCAAGTTGTGTTTTAAAAAGGCTACATGACTCTGCAGATGTCAGTTCAAAAAATATGTTTACTATCTGGAAAAGCTGCACCGTACGGTTCACGATAAACGCCAGATTTCAGAATTACTTCAAGCACAGTCACGTAACTTATACATATACAATTGTTGTTATTGCAGCGATAGTTGTTTACAAGTTTTACCAAACAGTTGTTATCACGCCTCTCAAGTAAATCAACTCAGGTTGAGGTGCATCCGGAAGTGACCTCTGATCAGACCCAGTCCAACACACACGGTGTGTTCCCAGACCAAAACTACAGGGTCTGGGATTTGGTTCGAGTGCACAATAGTATGATCAGAGGTCACTTCGGTCTGGGGATGGTATGATCAATGGTCACTTCATGGGAATGGTCTGATCAAAGGCGGATTCAAGCGCACATTAGTCTGATCAGAGACCATTTCGAGTGGAATTTTTTGAATTTTTGTTTTTTTTTACCGAGAAATGTTGGCTCCGCCAAAATGCAACAAAAAGCAGCATTCTGATCACAGACACATCTACAGTTTGATGGCTTTGATCAGAACCAAAGAGGTCTATCTTATAGAACATGGCAGTCCCCTTACCAGGAAATTTTGTTTAACTGTAGAATACGAGGTTTTATATGGAAAGCTGTCTAAATTCATCCATTGACTTCGAAATATGCACTAATTGTATACTAAATAAATTTTTTCTCGGCAGTTAGGTTTTCTTTTCTTTAGCAATAATACTTTTAGAGTGGTCTTGTCTTTAGACAAATTTAATAATGCAAACATCAATTTTTATGAAATGAATGTATTATAACAAAATTTGTGCGGTGAGGTTATTTCGAGCGCACAATAGTCTGATCAGTAGTGACACAATTGTCTGGACGACGGTCTGGGTTTTGTCTGGGCCATTGTCGCACAATAGTCTGGACAATGGTCTGATTTCGGTCTGATCAGAGATCCTTTCCGTCTGGAAAAGTCTGATCAGAGACAGTTTCGAGCGCACTTAGAGCGCACACGGTGTTTCGAGCGCACTTTAGTCTGATTAGAGGATACTTTGGCCTGGGATGGTCTGATCAGAGGTTACTTTCGTTTGGCCCGGTCTGATCAGAGGCCACTTCCGTATGACACATCAACCTGAGTAACTCTGCTTCGCCTCGTTGTTTTATTTTTTCTCGGTGGCAAGACAAAACAGTGTGGTAATTATCAATATTAAAGGAATACAAGATCTTTTTAAGATTTGATGTCCAACTGCTTTTTGAAATAAGGTCTATGCGTTTGAAATGAAGACCCAATAATCAGCATATTTTAACAGAGAAGTAAAACAATTTTAGCAATCCAGTTCTGCAGCAAATTCAGTTTTATATTCTTCTGTATGTACAATGTAATTTTATATGAATTGCCAACAGTTTGACAATAGAACGAGTAACTTTTGTCAAGCCGCAAAATGAAGGAGATCAAAACCCTTACTGAAGACATGATGACTTTCATCATCTATATTCCAACTTCCAAACCGATGATGGCCAATTTTGCATCTAATGCATAGAATAGAATAACAAAAAAATAAAGGTTGCGCTAGGTGCTAAAATTACATCGCATTTTTCAATTTTCCACAATTGTTTTTTTTGTTTTTTTGCCTTCTTTGCAAAAAAAACAAAAAAATTAAAGGTTTTAAAAATTTTAATTACCAATTAAGTTCTCAATATTTGATTAAATTTTGTTATTTTTGTATATCTTTGAGATCGGAATAGCACAGTGTTCAAAAAATCATTGTCATCGTTTCAATTGCAAACAATTTTGCTAATATTGAGCATTTTTTTGTCAAAGAAACAAAACAGCTTTTCCCCAACCCATCTTAGCTTATCCAAGGAAATGCTCACGATCACTGTTCAAAGACAGGTTATCATCGTTCCAGATGTGAAAAGTGCAAAAACCAACATTGACTGAAAAATAAAACAGTTTTGAGGAAAATTATTGATAACTATTTAAGTTCCAAATGATTCTGATTGGGCAATTAGTGAAATGCTTAATTTCTTAATCATAATTATTGACAAAAACAATTTTTAAGAATTACTCACTCAAACAATTTCCAGTTCTTTGGAATCAACAGTAAAATCATCAACAGTAAGCATTTTGAATCAATGCATTTTCTGGAAACTACATAAGCTTTTATTGTCTACTGTTTAAGCAACCAGAGAAGCTATTGTGCTAACTGTTTAAAACTGTTTATCAAGTCTTCAATGCAAAAAAGAAATTTTGTAAATTGTGTTGAAACTCATAGTTTAATGAAATTGAAAAAGTTTTAATCACTACCTGTAGTGAGTATCAGAAACGCTTACAGGTTGTTGGCTGTAATCGAAATTCTTATTTTGCAATATTTTATTGGCTAAAAACAATTTTCAAAGGTCCTCTTATTGCTTGTGTTTTCTCTAAAAACTAAGTTGCACAAAGAAATTAACAGAAGACGCTCAAAATGTATATTAAGAGAAATCAAGTTTTCATTCTATACGCGCTTTCAGCTACCCGATCTGGATTCATCCAGCTGATACTATAGTTTTTTTGTGAAAAAAATTTACCATAATGACACTTTGGTGGGAAAAAAAGCTAAAAATAAGCTTGTACAGCGCTGATTATAATAAGGTTGTCTACGGAGTTCAGAGAAAACGTTAATATACAAAATTTCTATGCTAGCAACTCATGATCCGTGTTTAAGATAAGATTTGTGTAGAACTTTTTGGTTAATCGGCAAAATTTGATCATTGGTACTTGTGGCGGCTGCGCTTCACTAATAGCAAACCAATTCAAGGCCAAAATTAACAGTGAAGTTAGAATTCTTAGAATAGCATAACAAGCGAAAACCACTAATACATTCTATCGAAGCCAAATTGACTTGTTCACTTTTGTCAACATTCACACTCAAAGACCACTATTAGTTCGTGATAATCGTACATGAATTGAAAATGAAAATCAATTTCAATCAATCTCAATATCAGAAACGCTTTCCTTACAACTTCTAAACGATTTGAATGAAAGCCTTAGATTATTTACGACTGGTTAGCGAGTCAGCTCAGCCTGTTGTTGATACAGAATTTTGACAAAAGTTCTACATGGTTAAAAAACGTTTCATGACATCAAATTTAAGCGGAAAGCAAACTTGACGTTATTGTAAACTGTTCACATTCGGGCAAAATTTTTGTCTACAACCAATCCTTGATGCAATTTTGACATATTAAACTACGTGACTAGTAGCATGAAAGGAGCTTTAGGAAGTAAGAAAAATCAGTTGACTTGCTTTTTGTGCATAGTAAAATAGACACAGAGTGCATAATTCCGTGAACGATAAATTATTTGTTATCGAGTGTTGTTGCTGTAGATGTTCTTAGTGATTGTACAGTTTAACATTCTTTGTCTTAATGAAAAGACAATTAACTTGAGAAAAACTGAGAAAAAAAATTAATTGTTGAATTATATGGGTATATTCAAAATATTTCAAAGCTGAGTTATATTCCGAGGTCTTCCACATGAAGGAAACTGGCTAGAAAATTAGAATTTATAGCTATAGTTAACTGAAAGTTTAGTGAGCCAATGAGCCAATTTTGCAATTACGAATTATAACTTTGGATTTTAACAAAAATTAAATTAAAAATTGATTGTTAATTTTAGAATTATTTCGTCATTCTGAGCAAAACAAGTTTTTGATCAAAAAATCTGAGCCATTTGTTGTTGGTACTTTTTGAGTATTAATTAATGCAACGGAAATCCAAAGTTTAGTGAATCAAACAGCTCACAAAAATTAACTGTAAAAAGGGATAATATGTGAAGATTGGTAACCACTGAAATGAAGTGGGCGTTTTAGAGGCTTCCTTATTGTTGATAGGAGAGCGGCCGTTTCATTTGGTCCGCCAACTCTGACAGTGGAAAACAAGCCACCGTATATGTTATCGACGCAAGTTCCAAATATTGATCCAAGCTGTAAGACGTGTTCTGAGCTTACCTTTATTAGGATACTTCTGGAACTGTCTTATGGTTGTCTCAAGAATAAGGTGTACTCTTAAGGCTTACCTGACTAACTAAAATTCTATATCTCTAGTCTGTTACTCTTCTATCTGAGCTTCAGTAGACAGTGCACGGGCCCCAATGCTAAAGTGTAACGTATATCTCAATACAAAACAAGAGCGGAGTAGAGAGAGAGAAATATACTTCATTATTATATCAGGTGGTTAACTGGTACTGACTAAATAACTTTCTCTTCTGAGAAGAGGGGTAAATGGGTAAACATCTAAAGGAAAGAAAGGAAAAGATATTATTCCCTGTTTATCCAATCAGGGAAGAGTATTTTCAGTCTTTATTTATTTAAATAATAAAGTCTTTCAAATAGTTCTTTCTGGAAGTCATATTTGACTCCATCTTTCCGGGGTATCGAGTTTTTTGAAAGTCTCTTGTACATTCTATTAAGTCAATTTCTCTTTTTTCTCTCTGAAGGATTTTCTTTCTTTTTGGAGTGTGTTGCTTGAGATCGGTTCGTCTGTAAGCCGATTCCTAGACATAGGTTGCCCAAAGAGCAAAGAGTGAACATCAACAACCACAAAAGTATCTATTCCATAACCACGTCCAGTGGGTGAAGATCCTTTCGGGTAGGTCCGGTGTTGATGCTTGGAGGCGATCCTGATGTCCAGTGACTTGACTTACCTGACTTACCTGAATTGATTTGTTGTTAGGTGTTAGAGGTTCAGAAAAGTTTTTCTCTATTATAACCTGTGTTGGGGTTCAATGTTCTGTTATACTTAGTATCCCTTCCGGTTGGAAAGAAAATAAAGATTTATATGATCTGTGTTGAGTATATTTTGTTATATGTTTATGGAATTCGACGGATCAATTGAGGGTAGTACTGGCTAGGTCACCACAAGGTGTGTGACACGGTCTAGAAATGTTTAAGTGACATGTGATTGTTTAGCCATGTTGGATTAGTACAGATTTTGTTACTGAATATGAACATGTATTAATAATCTGTTTCCTGCGCGAAATCCGAAGTTATTCTGATGCAATCAATTCTTACGAATCGTATTGTTATACTTCTACAATTTGTGTTGTGTTATGTATTTTGTAAAGGGTTTATAGATCTCGCTTATGGGTTTGTAATGGATATATCCAAAAATGTCCAACTACTGTATTCAATCAACTTCTATTTCTTTTATCTTCAGAAATTAAGTTAAAGTCTCTGTCTGCGCGCTTATACAATCTTCCAAATAATCCAAAGACTCTTTCAGTATTTGGAGTACTACAATGTTAGTTGTTACTAGGTAAAGGTGAAGCTGTTAGTTGTTACTATAGCTTAAAGAATTAATGTAATGTATCCATACATGTGTTTTGTTCTTTGGTAAATGAAAGTATATTTTACATGCATTTGGTCATCTGTTTATTCATGTTTTTACATGTGGAAATTTCGAATTGCAAATATTTTATGTTGTGATCTATGTTACAAGTTGATATATTTCGTACAGTTTGTTTGGAAAAGTATTTAACACTTTGCGATGTTTTTATGATTTCAGACTGGTATTGTAGTTTGGTATGTTGTGTAAACAAATCTGTTCTATAAGGATCTAGGATGAGTTTTGTTGAAATGTCATGTCGATGACTCAAGGTCTGTAAGTTTTTATTACATGTTATACATAGAGTTAGTATGTCTATTATATGACTCATTGTGTACATATACACTTTGTTTACAATGCAAATGTTATTATTCCTGTCAGTTCTGTGCCTTATTTCAAGTTGTTATTTATTTACAAAATTGCATATAACTAACTATGGAAGGATCTTTGCATATATACATATACATTTTAGAAATTAGGTTAGGGTTTATAGGAAAAGTAAAAAAATATTTTTGTATTTTTAAAGTTTATTAGAACAGAAAAGATATATAACAATTTGGTACAATTATTGTTGTGATTAATGGTTGTGCAAATATAAAGTACAACTATAAATTACTCGTTGTGAGCATATTTATCTAGGTAAAAACTCAAATATAAGGGTTTACAAAGTATTTGATTATAAATTATTGAACTGATATAAATACATTTATCAGGAAAGGATGAATTTTGGGTTTCAGAAAACATAAATAATCATATATGCACTGATTAATTTCATAGTTATTTATTGTTACTTGTCGAAATTATCAAGAATTGTTACTTGTTACTGTGACAACATTTTTATAACTTCTCCGTCTGTTTCGGATAGTTCGTCCGTTCTTTATAATGTCGGTATTCCTTTACGAAATTGTCGTCTTTTGAAAAAAAATTTGCAAGTAAGTTCGTTAGATCTTTTAATGGAATATCTGTAATTGATGCTCTCACTGTGTTGCATAGTTCGTGCTCAAGTTCGGTTTTAGTCCGTTCATTATTGAAGTTTATCCTATTTGTGAAAGCGCGGTTCGTTACGCTTCCTTCGAGGTGATACACGTGGTATTCCTCGCAAGGTTCCAAAGCTTCGAGCGGTACCATGAGAGGCCGCTCCGGGGAATCTTTTGGTTGGAATATATAGTAGTTCTTAATTGGGTCAAAGTTCCTAAGTGTGCCCAATGTATATTCCCATTTTAAACGATATCCGTAATTAAGGAAATAAGGTGACGTAAGTTGGTCGTTTATGTGTATGTAACTTTTTGATGTGTTATGGCTTTTGTCACGTAGAAATGTATAATATATAAGGTTGTGAATTAATTTAGTTTCATGCACTCTGTAGTTATTGTTCTGTACATCTTTCGGAGTAGGATGCAGAAAATTGAAACTCAGTTGAAATATCTGATGATCGTAAATACTGTATGCAGATAAGTCTTGGGATGCTTTAGCTATAGGTTGTTCGAAATGACATGTTATTGGAATTTTAAACTCGTGGTCATAATCATATAAGAATCTCTCGGTGAGACTGTAAAACTGTTTAAGTATTGGGTACATTGACTGGTGGAGTTTGTCTCTCCCCATGTTTTTCGTACTTCGTTTGACTGTATTAGTGTTTTCGGGTGGCAGAGGTGGGAAATACTCTGACACACGATCTTTAAAGTTATGAAGAGGTGCCATGAAAAAGTTATATTCGCGTGAATCGAATGGCATATTTGCCCAATTTCTGTATGATAACAATGGGTTGTAATTACTATTGTGTGGGCTATTTAAAGTTCTAGGATCTTTGTCCTGAAACCAAATTGTTTCCATGACGGTTGGTGTTGGTGTCTGTTCATTTGTTGATTGGTGAAAAAATGATTTGCTGTTTGCTGATCTCGGTGTTACCGCGTAGGGAAATCTTAAATTGTTCGGTCTACGATTAGTTGTAAACAATTGTTGTTGATTATAACTTTGTGTTCTTGGTTGTTCTGTAATATAATCAGAGGGTGATGGCGGTCGCACTGGTGAGGGGTAGTTTGGGAGTGGGGGTGATGTATATGATTCCATCGTCGAACGGTTCTGAGTGTTAACTAATCTGCTATGTTCATAGCTATGAATGTTGGTACTTGTTCCTTGCTCATTAGTGTTTTTGTTAGTGTTAAAGGATTGCAAGTTCCGTCTGTCATCAAATCTATTCTTGATTTTACGTGCAATTTTTTGTGGAGTTTGAGTAATCTGTGGAGTATTGTCTAAGTGTACTCTCATTGTAGTGACTGTTTCAGGGATATTCTCCATTTGATCGTCTGTTTGCGTCCCACAGTCCGACGCGTTGTCTCTTACTGTGCCAGGGCTCGATCTCCCTGATCCGGGACTCAGTTCTCCGTCTTCAACTTCGTAGCTGAATGGGGATTCGGATTTGTAGGGCGATTCGTATTCCATGCCTGTTGCCATTGTGCTAAAACTCATAGATTATTACTATTAGAATAATACATGGTTTCAAAATGTTATGTTTACTGTTACAGGAACTGTTTGTAGTTTGGTATGTTAAAAACTCACTCGTTATTGGTTACATTGTTATATGTTAAAAATACATTGTCATTTTTACTGTAAGGTTCTTGTGTTTTTTTATAAATATACAATTTTATGAATATGTAATTTTGATGAGTTAATAGTAGTGGAGTGAGGGTATGTTGTTAGATGTTCTTTAATGTTAGATGATGTTTAATGTACATATTGTTTTAAATTTCGTATGTATCAGCCGAATGAGTGTCAAAGTATGTGACTTCATTTGTATGTGGCTGATCATTTTGGAGTACATCTAGGCTGTGACTGCGATTATGCATTTTGTTAGCCGTTAATTTTAGTTGTTCAAAATCAATCGGTGGAGGGTTTTACATATCTAGTAGTTTCGATGTAGGTATTAAGTGTCTGTGTTCGTTATTTGTTGAAGGATTTGGGATTTCATATGGTTTAGGTTGATGAATTGTATAGGTGTTTCATATGGATGGTTGTGGAATAAACTATTATGTTGTTCAACTTTTGGTGCACTAGGGACAGGTGCTGATAAACTGTTTCCGATGCATTGATATGCCGGGGGTGGTGTAATTAGTTGTGGTAATATTGTTTGTAGTTTATTCTCTTTTATTGTTTCTAATGGTTCTAATTTAAGTGATTCTGGTTTATATTTCCTTTCTGGTAATGGTGGTTTCTGTATCTTTTTTGTTGATTCTAAAGTTCGTAATTGTAATCCGTTTTCTGTTCTACGGATTGTTGTGTTGTAATGTTTGTAATTTGTATCAACGTAAATTTCTGTTTGTGGCTCCTTGTTGTTATGATTTGACGTTGTTACTTCTGCTGAATGTCTGCGAAAGTTAGGTCTACTTTTTCTCGTTTTGTTGTTTAAGTTTCGTAATGGGAATTGTTATCGTCACTGTCGTCATGTATATTTTCTTCTTGTATCTGTGCTACTAATTGTGTAAGTGATTGTGAAAATATTCCAAATATTCCGGTTAGTAGTATTTTTGTTATACTTGCTTGTTTTCCGATTGCTTTGTGAATAGCAAAAGCGTTATAGAAATTAATAATAAGATTTGTTATGAATAATATCATGCTAATCATAGCATAAATAATAGCCATTTTCTCTAATATGTACCATGGCCAACCAAAGATGGTTAGAATTTGGTCTTTTAGCCATGCGCCGTCAAAAATTTCTTTCCATTTTACGCTGGGTTGATCAATCTGAAAGTTATATCCGTTGATATTCAAATCTCGTAGCCATTTTAATGATTGTTCGTAATTTTTATATGTTTGTAATAAACCTAATTGTTTGAGCTCTAGGAGTTTTAGTGCATTAGCTGACTGTGCGTCTTGTAATGGTTTTTCACGGTCTCTCGTGTATTCATGTAATAGATCTCTTTTTCGTTCTTGTACTAATTGTTCTTTACTGTAGATTCCACTTTCTATTAGGCTTGCTTTACTAAACATATTGTCTAATACTATTTCTTCAGGTGATATAGTGTTTAGCATTGTTTCAACTTTAACTGGATACGGTGTTAATCTGTATCGAGATGCTCCTTCCGTATCTATAGATATGAGTTGATCAAAATTACTGTGTGAACATGGTACCTTTTTTGCCCAAAGGTATGTTTGGCGTGTTAGTTGGTGTACATACTGTACTCTGTTTTTGTATAGAATTGGTATTTTATCATAGCATTCGCGTGTTTGTGTTACGTAAAGTGGTGATGATTTCTTTGCACATTTGTACGTTTTCATAACGTTTACTCCTTCTTGTTTTACAAATATCGATCTGTCTCCTGTAAGGATGTATCCTAGGAGTGGTGTGTTCTTCTGTACTTGCGTTAGTGTTAATTGTCGTAGATTTCTAGTTTGTTCGCAAATTTGTGAATAAAATTCTATTGCTTGTAAACTGATTCTAGAGTATATGTTACTCATATATAAGTCCATTTTCATATTTAAGTGTGTGTTTTCGTTACTAAAACCGTAATAAAATTGGTTGTTATCTTCATCTTCATAGCGCGTGAGTGTTGAGGCGATTTTTTTGGTGTTATTTTTATGAATTTTTCATCATCAAATGTATCTTTCTTTCTTGTTACTTTCTGTCCTGTATGCATATCAAAACCATATTCATATATTAAGTAAATATCATCATATTCTGTTTTATGTAAAGGTTGTATTGTTCCGCATTCGTGTTCAACTATTGGATATATTTCAAATCGTGTTGCTATTGAGGCTGTTTTGTTTAGTGTTATTTTCTCTTGTATATCTGGTTTTTGTACTGTTGTCCATTCTGCGTTTGTTTCTATCCAATATCGGTCTTGGTATTTTACCATGAATGCATCAAATCTAATCAGTTCGAATAATTGACAATGTGTTTGGGGTTCCCAAACTATTGTTGCTTTTGTAAAAGGTGTCGGTTGACATTCTCCTTTGCAGAGATCGCATGGTAGTGTTGTTCCCATGTATGAGATTTCTTCCGTATCAAGATTCAGTATGAGCGATACTTCTTTGATTTCTAATGTCCAGTCTAATATCTCTCTTCTGTTTTGTTTTCTAACTCCGGTTAAACAGTTTGATTGTGCGTTTTTTATTGCGGATGGTATCCATGTTGGGTTTGTGTAATCATACACTATTCTGCCGTATGGTGGTACCATAGGGGTATCTAAATGAAATTGTATTCTGCCTTGGAGGTCTTCAATTCTCTTTTTTAATGGTGGGTTAGCTAACTAATTGAATGATATGTTGTATCTTGTGGGTTTATTTTCTGTGTTTTTCAGTAAGTTAAGTCTGGCGAGTTCGTTACGAACTTCGTCCGGGTCTAATATTTTTGTTCTTTGTGCGTCAGATACGTAATAGCCAGGTCGGTTTGCTCTAATGTAGTTGGTGTGTTGTGAACACCATTCTACTCGTTCTTTAACCGTTCCTGCAACTGCGTATGCTTTAATTTCTACTACTTGTGCTTTTGATAACAGTTGAACTTCTGTTTTTGTCATATCTAAATCTAGTGGTTTAAATTTCCATGTACTAATTTTGTTTAGTTCGTAGTACTTTACATTCGTAATTTCCTCTGCGTCGCAATCGTAATGTTCAATAAAAATATCTTGAGGTCCGATTGCTGAGCCGTTTATGTTTTGTCCTGTTAGTTTTATGTAGTCTTCCTTTGTTTGACGTTTCTGTCTTTTATTGTTTAATTGGAATTTTTCTAGTATACTGTTTGTGAGATGTTCTCTATAGAAATTCCAGTTTCTTGTCCATTTATCAATAGCTATGTTCCACATATCTTCATAGTCTGAACTGTTTTTAAATTTCTCGAATGCTGTGTTGTTATAAATGTCTTTTATTGAATTTGGGTCTGCTGTTAGTTCTGTTTGATTGTCAGATACGTTTTTCATGAGTTTGTTGAAGTTTGTGCGTTCTATTGTATTTGATGTATGTATTTTTATTTTGTTTTTATTTTTAATGTTTTTGATTTGTTTCTCTATTCTATCGTTGATGCGGTCTTTAATATGTTCTCTTAGTTTGTTTTGTATCTTATATTGTGATTGTATTTGTGTGTCTGTTTTCATATAAGTAAATATTATTATTATTATTAACATTATTATTATGGAATTTAATTAAAACGGCATGTATACGATAATCCTGTATGAGGATTGTAAAATGTTGCAAAACCTAAAGTTTGTTTAGTATATCTATCAAACTTGTAAACAAAGTCAAAACAAATGAACGGTGCTGGTGTCGTTGTTGTTACTATAGAGGGTGTCGTTGCATGAAATGGATGATTGAATATCGTATCGTATTTAATCGTTGTATTAAATTTTAGTTCCAGAGATGGTGTTGCTAGAACTTCAAGTGCTGAATTTCGTTGGCGATGTGTTAGATTTAAGGTATTTGTAAGTCTATTTCTAGACCAATTTGTGAGGGTATCTCCAAGATTAGTTGGTCCGTATAATGGTGGAGGTGGATTCCAAGTCTTATGATCTAATGGAAAAAGGTATGTATGATCATTAGTTCTACTTAAAGTAGTGGGGTTTGGATTTAGTACTGGCGTTGCTCGAGTTCTACCGGGGTGACTTGATGCTAGTCTTAATTCCGGTATAAATGATGATGGTGAGAGTATTGTATTTCGTGGTGGTTGTAAAGAGTTTGTTACTTCTACTCGTGGTACGCTGATAGAGGTGTTCGAGGATGAAGATTGTTGTGATCTATTTTGTGTAGTGTTTGTACTTATCGTATTTTGGGGTGAAGTTGCTGACCAAATTGAACTATGTGGTGAGTGTATTGGCTGTACACGAAAATTGTCTTGTACGAAATTGAAGTCTTGTCTTTGTTGAAATGTGGGTGGCAGAAATGGATTTACTCTTAATTCAGATCATGTAGGTGTTGGGATAGTATTAACACTTGAATGATCGCTAGGTGAACTGATATTAAAATTATGGAGTGTTGGTGTTCGGGTTGGTGTTCCGGTTGGTGTTCCGGTTCGACTTGGTGGTTCTGATTGTCCGGCTTCTATAGGTCTTATTATATTTGATTCTATATCAGTAGAGTCGTATGAGACTAATGTAGAATCTTGTGTGGGAAATGAGAGTGATGCTCTACGTCTGCCTCTTAATAGGTGTCTAGTTTCTGTTCTCTCACGCCGTACTGTATACGGGTTTTCGGTTCTAGGGTCTGTATCGTCTATTTCAGGCGATGTTGGTATAATTGTTAGATCTGTTACTTCGTTATGATGTGGTTGTCCATGAGTATTGTTACGGTTACTATTATTATTTGATGACGCAATTTTTGCTAGTTTTTAATTATTTAAGCTCCGGAACCAGGTCCGTGTGGTGGGACTTGCATATATGGTGGCGTTAATATCAGTACTGGTATTAGTTCTTGTTGTGGTTGATGTGTTTGTGCTCCTATATTTGATATCCAAATTTCGTTATGTTGTATTCTTAAATTTAACTGGTATATTACAACGTTTCCGTAAAATGGTGATTCTGCAGGAAATCCAATTTGTAGATAGAATTTTTGTGTATGTAATGTGTGATATATAGATTCTTCTATGTCTGGGTTTGTATCAATTTTTATGGATTTATAAAGGTTTCTATTAAACTTAAGCACATGCGTACTAAGAAATATATAACTATCGCAATTTTAATAAATTTAAATATTTCCAGTTCTACAATATCTATGTTTGTTTTACATATATGGTATATAT
Organism: Convolutriloba macropyga; assembly: GCF_964194025.1. Lineage (NCBI taxonomy): Eukaryota > Metazoa > Xenacoelomorpha > Acoela > Convolutidae > Convolutriloba > Convolutriloba macropyga. Next base: position 25,940,412 of record NC_134481.1, on the reverse strand, counting down.
CAGGATGTATTTCGTGCATTGAATTATTGTACTGGTGGGCTTGCATATACTACTCTGCGATTTCTGATTACTTCATGTATTGTTACAATCGCTAGATACGTGGATATTACGACTATGCAAGGTACTAAGAATATAGTAAGAAATAATATTATTTTTTTTAATATTAAATAGAGGGTTACGAATGTTTCTGAGAAACCAATTGTTGAAACTTATAAACGAGTGTTGGTATTTGGAAAAGATTTTTTAATCCTGCACTCGAAAATGACAGTTATTTTCTTGTGTAATTGACACTTAACGGTGTCGCACTAATTGTATGAAACTTAAATTCACTGGTACACTACAATAACGATAATTGGTATCATATTATTTGTTAGGCTTTTAGTTTATCGTCTACCAGTTCAATAGCGTCTTTTTTACAAACAACTATGAAAGCTGTGTTTAGTTTGTTAATATCAACACATGTATCTGTGTGTATTTGTTGTTCTAGTGTTTGGAATTCTGTAATAGTTTCGTTACAAGGTGTTATGTATTTCAACAATTCAAAATGTTTTTCTCCCCAAAAGAGTTTTACTTCTTGTCCGGTTTCTGTTTTTCCTTCAATTATGAATAAATAATCTTTAGTTGAAATTTAACAATCAGTTGTTGTGATACTGTCGTTATCAAAATGTATATGACTATTTAAAGGAAATTTAAGTTGTGCAAAATTATCTCTTTGTACTTTTATTTTTATACAAAGCTGATTTCTGTTTAAAGAGTGCATAAACTCTGATGCTGCTAACATTGGTGGTTTTTCATCACAGTGATATGTATAGTGGTGGATTAACCGCTCTGAAATGAAATTAAAGTAATTCAGTTTACCTGTCAAGTTGTGTTGTCGTGCAATTGAGTGTTGTTGATAAACTTGTATTCTGAAAGATGAGATTGAAAAATAGTTTATCTTTTTTTTGTAGTGTGATATTATAGAAACAAGAAAAGAATTCTGTTGAGATAGAAAAATTTTTTAATGATTGAAAATGTGAGATAGAAAATTTTTGAAAGTTGAGAAAATTTTTGAATTTTGAGTATACAATTTCGGTTTTTCAGCTTAGCTGAAATTTTTCACAATTTTTTCAAATTTTTCAAGTCAGTTTTGCAGTTGTGGATTGTACGAGGCAAAATCAGAATTGTGATTTTTACTTTCTCGTTTCTGGTTCTCTACAATGTTTCTGACATTTACATATCTTCCGTTTTTTATATTTGGGTTGTTAAGTTGTCAATTTCAATAATTACTAGGTCTAATTAGAATGTTAGTTTCCGATTTCTTGAAATGGATTTACTTCTGAAATTTTCCAGATCTTTTTGTTCTCAAGATGTTGTTTATTCTTTGTAATTGGTGTATTGGTATGAAGTTTATTATATTTGATGGTAGTTGGCGTGTTTCCATCATGGTATGTTACGGTAATTAGTCTGATGTTGGTGCCGACTTTGTCGTTGCCTTTTGTTTTGAAGTAGTTTCTTTGATCATTGATGTGGTTCGTGGCGTCAGTTTGTACCAAGGGATTTGGTGCAAAATGTCTAATTACTGAAAAAGTATTACTGGTAATTGGATATGTTGTTGCAATCTTCTGCAATTTTGCAACTTTGCAATGTGAATTGGTATTTGGTACTAATGGTACAAAATGCTTTGTTTAAGAAGCATTGACGTAATTGAAATGTTCTTTCAACTACTAATGGTCTTGGTAAGACCAATCTTGTTAATCACCATCTGTTCATGGTGTTGGTAAATGTTAATTGGTCTGACATTTTACTTTTTGTTACTAATTGCGTTTGCAAAGAGACAGTGTGTCTCAGTGAATTGTTTAACATCCCTGTCATCTCCTTATGGATGTTGTCAATTTGTGAGTTTTTCTCCCGTTAATGATGTCCTTGTTGGGTTTTAGTAATTATCACTAATGAGTTACAGTTGAGTTATCTCTAATTAGGTGGACTAATGATGTGTATGACGTTAGTTGTATGACGTTAGTTGTTAACGTCCGCTTTTCAATAACGTCCGTATTTTCACTAATGAGATGTATGACGTCCGTAATTGGTATGACGTATATTGTTCTGCTCTGTGCAAAAATGTGCACTGCGGATTGACTGTGCTTAGTATCGAAAGTCTATTTAGCCGAATGTTTATATTTTAGTTCAAGTTCTATTTGGCCGAATGTCTGATAGCCGAATGTATAATTATGGGTGTAGGATGTATATGTTAAGATTGTGAATGGGTGTATTATCCATTTATGTGGATATATGTATTCAAAGATAACGTGTATGACGGTTAATGTGTATTTTAGATCCTGATGTAGGAGATTACTGGATGGGCTTTTTTTGCGTGTTATTACGGGGATTGTTATTACATTACATTCTGTTATTCTCGTTACATGACATCGAATTACATTGTTATTCGCATTACATGCTGAACAGAAGTTATTCTTTTGTTTAGGTGAACATATTCGTCTATTCGATATGTTACTCTATTTTTAGATGTATTTCTTTTTATTAGTTCGTACTCGTTATTTTTAGCTTCCGTTTCTGTTACTAGTATTTACTACTTATCCTGTTATTAATTATTTGTTGTTATTTTTTACTCTTTCCTATCGTTGTTGTTTGTTATTTCTTAACTCTCCTTTTTTATATTTATTAATGTTCGTGAATGTCGACTTCTTCAAAATATCTATTCCATTCCGTGAGGTGGATAGATCCTCGATCCTGTGGATAGCCTATCCAGAAAAGGATTTGCTTATTTGTTCTTTGACTACTTGTTATTTGAATATTTGTTTTTTGTTTATTGTTTACTCTTAATATCAATTATCTCGAAACGTCTATTCCAGTTTTAAGCTTTTGAGCATTAAATAAAATATAACTTTTGTGTTTTGAATTTTGTGTTTTTGAATTTTTGTTTATATGAGAAATTACCCTTTGTGACAATCATAGTTGAGGTTCCAAGGGCTACTATCAAAAACCTATGTGTGTTAGAATATCCTGTATGGATATGTTTTATTTGTTATTTGTTGTTTGAATCTTTGTTATTTGTTTTTTTATCGATGACAATGGTCGATGACAATGGTGATCAATGACAATGGTTATCGATGGGAATGGCGGCTGTGTGACTGGGTTGGCGTTTGCTAACTGATGGTTTGTCAGAGGATGTATTTATAATGTATGTTTAAACTTCCAGTGTTACAAAACAAGTAGATCTCCTTTGTGTTTTTATATTTTGTTAATTTAGATAAAGCTTTCGCTAAAAGGTGTTAAAATATTTAGTAATGGTTGTTCCCAAGTATTTTTGTGAATTTTATGGAATTTGAATACCGGGATTTATAACTTGTCCGAAAATTATGATTATATATCTCGGGGTATAATCTAATTTGTTACAGTTGGTTAGTGGTTAGGTGATTAATAGCACCTTTTAGTACTATTTGTTTTTAACTCATTTCATGTGTATTTATGTTTGTAGTATGTTCTGTATTAATTTAGATATATTTATCGTTTCTTTTCTAATATTTTTGGTTCTGCACACAAGGTTCGGGTTAGGTGTGTGTGCCCGTAAAAATAGTGAATGTACATAGGAATATACATGGGAATGTACATAGGGATAGATTTATTGTTGTAATCTGACAGATTTTTCGGATGGTTCATAGATATTATTTTGAATACTCTATGAGAAATACTTTTTGAAAAATTGATTATATTAGGTAATATTAAAGCATTAAACGGTTACGGGATCTGTTTAGTAAGATCTGTTTAGTTGGTTTACTAAAGATACCTGTAAGTACGAATTATCATGAAATGACTTTTGGCATAGTCGGTCCAATGAAAGAATATTTTTTAATGTTATAAATTTTCGAGTATATGTGTAATATGATATGTGTTAGTGATGATAGTATTAGAGTGAGATTATAATAATTGAATCCCCAATTTATAGTGGGTTATTTTACGGTACGTATGAATGAACTTGTCTATGTTGGTTATTACAAATACATTGAATAGCGCTGTATTAATATGGGTTTATTTATTTAGCACGGTTTATTAGTTTGTAGTGTTAAAATAATTATTGATTATTATTATTATTATTATAATTATTATTATTAATATTATTATTATTATTATTATTATTATCATTATTATTATTATTATTATTATTATTATTATTATTATTATTATTATTATTATTAATATGTATTATTTTTCTTTTCGTTTAGTGTGTTAATAATATTTTCTTCTTACGAAGATTGTAACTATGAGTCTGTTGAATGTCATTTTGTGCTATATGTTTCTTGTGTGATGTTTGTATAGTAGGTTGTTTTATTATTGGAATTTCGTTCGTTAGTAAATAGTTTTGTAATTCTAGTTTAATATGTTTTTCTTTCGGATAATACGGTACTATATGATTTCTGTGTATTGTTATATATTCTTTTTTGTTATTTTTCAATATGTATGTTGTTTCTGTCGGTTTATCTATGAAAAGATATGGTCCTGTTTTTAGTGGTAGTAATTTATTAGATACGCCGTCAATTTGTTGATGATTTTTTACTAATACAAAAGTATTTTTCTCAAGTGGTTTTGCTGTGCGAAATCGTAGATTCATCTCATCTGTTAACTTTTTGCGGTTTTGAGGTATTTTTGTAATTGTACGATATGTATCATTATAGTGTTTTTCTTTATCAAGGAACCATTTAGCAAATGTTCCTTTTTGCAACTTTGCTATTTTTGGATGGCTGAATTGTTTTTCCAAATGAGTATGTTGTGGTTGTGTGTTGCATGCACTTTTTTCCGTTGGGTTGCAATTTCCCATTTTGTCTGTTGTTGTTCCAAGTTTTATTTTTGTTGGTTTTCTTGGCTTTTGGTTGAAAACGACTTCATATGGTGACATACCTAATCGTGTTTGGTATTGAGTATTGTATGCATATGGAAAGAACTTTGCTTTCCTTGACCAATTGTGATATTTCTCGTCTAATAATGTTCTGATAAATTGTCCGATTATTCTGTTTGTCCCTTCTACTAATCCGTTTGTCCAAGGTGCATATGTTGTACTTGGTTTAAACTTGACTTCAAAGTAGTTACATAAATGTGTTAATTCTGTATTAATGTATTCTGATCCGTTATCGGAACGAATTTCTTCTGGTAGTCCAAATTTCATAAACCAATGTTCAAATAATGCCGTAAATGCATAATGTGCATTATTTTTGGGTGCACACATAATTGTTACATAGTGTGAAAATGCATCTACTATTACAAAGTTAAAATTATTCCCTTCGGATGATGGGTGGATGGGTCCTTTTGTATCTATCATTATCATTTCATTAAAATATGATTTTGTCGGTGCTAATTGTTCTTTTTTACTTTTTGTTTTTGTGTTTGCAAATACTTTGTTTGTTTGGCATTGTATGCAATCTGCTATTAGGATTTTTATCCAGGTTGTTAAATTTGGAAAATAATATTTCTCCATTATGTTTCTTTTTGTTTTTTCAAGTCCTGTATGGCCAACTGTGTCTGTGCAATGGTTTTCGTAGAAAACACATAGTAGTAATGTTAACGGTAAACATATTCTTTGGATTGTGCTTTTGTGAATTCTAATAATGATTTTAATTATTCCAGTTTTTTCGTCAACTACTATTGATTTAAACTTTCTATAATATGCAAAGAGTCCTTTGTTTCCGCGTATGTCCCTTGTTACTGAATGTGGTTTATTGTTATGTTTTATCCACATTTTTACTTTTTGAAGTACTGGATCTATGATTTGTGTTTCTCTAATGAGATTTTCTGTGATTTTCGTTTTTTCATCATAGAAAACGTCTTTGCGTTATCGTAATTATTTTCTTGTTTAACATTGTTAATTAGTCTAAGATAATCATCGTCATGGTGAACCGTGTATGGTCCTCTTTGGTTTTTCTCAATTATCAAGTCGTCTTTTTCTACAATTGGTGATTGCCTATTTTTTGTTTTTGGTTTGTATTTCGGTATTAAATTTGTTTTTGTCTCTGTGTTATACTTCTCGTATGAGATTGGCTGATATTCGTACTTATCAATGTTGATTTCGAAATAGTTATTATGTATGTTAGCTAAAATTGGATAGTGTGATTTTTCTTTATTGTCTTCATCTGTATTAATACATATGCTGTATTTGCATTCTAGGTTATTTGCAAATGGTGTTTTTGGAAAAAAGAATTTTATGTTTTCCGGTATTTCTACTGTAATGTCTCGTGTTTTAGTAAAATGTTCTTCATCTATTGTTCTGCTAAGAAGATCGGGTAGGGCTAGGTTTTCCCTTCTGTCCAAATAATGTGTAAATTTGGAAATTTCATTAGTATAAGTTGAAATCTGTAAACTCTGTGATTCGGTTTATTCTTTTGTGTAAATAAACAGATTATTGGTTTGTGGTCTGTAAATAGAATAATTGGATGATTTGAACCTGTTAGTAGGAATTCATATTCCGTTAGGCCAAATATGATTGCTGAGCATTCTCTAATTAATGTAGATAGTCGCATTTCAATTGGTGTAAAAAGTCTAGAGTTTGCTGATATTAATCTCATCTTCTTTTCAGTTGGATGCTGTTGTAATAATGCTGCTCCAATGCCTGTGTTGGATGCATCTGTTATGATGTAAAATGGTTTCTTAGTGTCTGGCATCGTTAATTCGAGTTTATGTGTTATTGTTCTTTTCATTTGTTCAAAGATTGCTTGATGTTCTTTTGTCCATTTAAAGTCGTTCTCTTTGTGTAAGAGATTATATAATGGTTGTAGTATTGGTTGCATACCATATACGTATTTCGCTAGGAAATTTATTGTTCCCAGGTATCGCTGTAAAGCTTCCATACTCGTTGGTGGTTCCAGTTTTTGGAATCCATCAATCCGTGATGTAAGTGGTTTCACTTTTTTATCTTCAATTATATGTCCCAAGAATTTTACTTTTTTAACATAAAATGTTTTGTCGGGTGCTGCCTTGAGGTTTTCTTTTAGCAGTATTTTGTGATATTCTATCAATGTTTCGAACATTTGTTCATATGAATTTTTTTGAATAAATATGTCATCTACGTATGTTCCTTTTCTAATTAAGGGATATAGAAAATGTGTTAGTATTGATGCAAATGCTGCTGGTCCGATTGATATACCGTAGAATAAGCGTTTAAAACAATATTGTTCATTTTTGATTGTAAAATGTGTATATCGCATTGATTCTTCGTCTAGTGGTATTTGGTTATATGCACTGTTTAGATCTGCTGTTGTGAATATTGTTCCATTAATCCTTGTTAGGGCTACATCAACTGGTTCGATTGGCCAATTACATTTGGATTCATCTATCATGCTGTTCAAATATCTTGCATCTAGCACGATTTTTAGAGATTCGCCTTTTCGTAGTATTATTACGGGATTTGTAAATGTGTTCCCTGTTGATAGTTGTTCTTTGTTAACAGGTGCGATGATGTCGTATTTTTTTAATATGTCTAAAAGTTTTTGTATTCTTTCTCGAAGGTGTATCGGTACTTTGCTTATTCGTTGTTTTTTGAAAATTGCAAATTTTTTTTCATCGCTAGGTTCAACTTTACTTTTGTTTTTCCGACGTCAAATTTTGTTGTTGCATATACTTGTTTGTATTGTAATATGATTGTTACTATTTTTCAAACTCATCTTGTGTTAATTGTGAATGTTGAAAATCAAACATTTGTACAAATTCTTTTTCTTGTTCTGAATATTTTTTAATATTAAATTTGCATTTAAAGTTTGGTTTTCTTTCAAATGTTGCTACTTGTTCGATTGTTTCGTTTTCTTGTATGTTTAGTATTTCACTAATATCGTATTCACTTTCGTATGTTAGATGATACAATGCTGTGAATAAGTCGATTGAGTTTGTTTGATATATTTCGTTATCTTGTTTTTTAAATGTGATATTTCTATTCATGAAACCAATTAACCCTGTATTTATGGTTATTCTATGTCTATTTTTGTTAACTAGTAAAATGTCTATGAAGTACTCTTCATCTGTTGTGAAGTCTTTTATATCTGTAAAAGATATATTGTGATATTTGTTTATCGGTTCAAAATAGAAATTTGATTTTTGAATTGTTTTTTTGTTTGATTTTTTCATTTGTTTAAATATAGGTATTGGAAATGTTATGCTTTTATTTTGGTTCTGTTCGATATAAATTGTTTCTCTGTTAAATATTGGGTATAATCGAGATTAATACGGGTAACCTTTTGTACTATTCATATAGAATATGATATCATTATCTAGGATTGTATTTGTATATAATGTTAGTCTATTTGTGTTTACATTTATCGTTTCGATATATTCTTTAAAGAAAGGGGTGCCTAGGATGTTATGATTGCATTGAGTTACATAAAAATGAATGTAAAAATTGTTTTGAGGTTTATTTCTGTTATTCGAGATTCTATCTGGTGTGAGAGGTAATTTGACTGTTCCGTATGTTTCTTTTGTAGTGTTGTTCGCTGCAGTTAATGTTTTGTTTGCCTTTTCCAATTGTATTTCTGGGTTATTATATTTTATCTCATTCCAAATATCTTCATTGAGTAAATTTAATGTTGCTCCTGAATCCAGTAGGAAATCAATTTCTAAAATTGGTTTTTGTTTAGTGAAGTCTTGTTCGAATTTATTACATTGATACATCGGTAATATCCATGTAGGATTACTTTCTAATGTATTTATTAATGTATTGTATGTATCTTCGTTTGCGTTATAGAATTTATCTAATATCTCTTGATCTTCGGCTGATGACTCTGATGTGTATTCGTATTCGTCAATTCCTGGTGGGTCATCGTTTTGTTTTTCTGACTTAATGTTATTTACTCTGTTTTTGTTATTATTATTGTTATATCTATTTCCTTCATTTCGTCGTTCTGTAGAGTAATTCCTTTGATTTTGTTCTCTTTGTGATGAATTTCTCCTGTCGTCTCTGTTATTGTTGTTCGAGTAATTTCAATTGTTACTACTTGAACGTTGTCTAAATCTGTCGTTTCTGTTTGAATCTCTGCTGTTATTTCTTTGTCTGTTATTGTTATTATAATTATTATTTCTGTTATATGGTGATTGTTGTCTTGAGTTGTTTCTGTCTGTATATCTTGAACTTGATCTACTATTGTATCTGTTATGACTGTTGTTTCTATTGTAGCTGTTTCCTCTGCTTCTACTGTAATTGTTTCTATTATAACTTGTACTTCTGTTATTGTAATTATGTGATTTTCGATATCCTTGATAATTCCTATTATCTCTAGGGTTTACGTTGTTATTACAATTGTTTCTTGATTGTGATCTGTATGGGGTTCGACTTCGTGAGTTATTGTATATCGGTGACGTTGGTGGTAATTGTCTTCCGTTAATGTTATTTGAATCAATTTTTCTGTTTGGTAAATTTTGATTATTTCTCATGTGACCATAGAATTATCTTTCTTTTGGTCGTGCTATGCTTTCTCGACGTGGTCTTTTGAAGCATCTACCTTTAGTGTGTCCGTGTGAGCTGCAATAGCTACAAAACAATGCAAATTTTGGTCTACCTTGAAAATTCTTTTTGTCATATGTATTATTAATTCCATTAAGGACGTTACATATTGTTCCTTCAAATTGTTCTAGATCGTTTTGGTTAAGTTCATTGATATTGTTACAGGCTATATTCATTTGTTTTAGATCGTCATTTATATTACTTGTACTCTGATTAACTTCATATAGTCGTTTGTGATTATTTGTTGTAGTTCTTGTTAGATCCATCTGGTCTATTTTTTCTACCAATGCTTTGAATGGCATTTCCGGTTCTCTTGGCGTTTGTTTATGATTCGCATGCTTTTTTAATGCTGCTGTTTTTAGTTCGTTATCTAAACATCTAATAAATGTTTGGTTCATTACGCTATTTCTGTAATCTTCTGTGTACAATGAATATGGAGTTTTTACGAGAGTTTCTATTCTCAGTGCTAATGATCTTAGTGATTCGTTTGTATGCTTTTATAGTTGTTGTAATATTATTTTTGCTTGTTGTTTTGACTTTTCAGAATCAAACATATCTGAAAATTCTTTGCAAAATGTTTCCCAATCTAATTTTGTTTCACTTGGAAGTGTTGAATACCATTTTTGTGCAGGTCCTTGTAGGGTATGTAGTATTAAAGCTGCTCTTTTTACTTTCCATTGACGATGTCCTGGTTTGTTTACTGGTTCTATTCCACTGCTAAATATCATAGCTGCAACTGTCATATGCAACTATCATAGCTGCAAATATCATATGCTGGGTCTGTACCATCGAAAGGTCTTATTGTTGTTGGTACTGAACCACTGCTGATGCTTTGTTCTAATTGAGGTTCTTCGTTTATACTCATTGATGTCAGTTGTTTATAAAAGGGTAGAGGAGGTTCTACTGCGGTTGTTTCTTTTTCTTCTGTTGTGATAGAATTGGTTCTTCTATTTCAATTTTCTTGTTGTCGATTGTATTGTCTATTATTAGTTTGTATATTTTCGTTCGCATTATTGTCTATATTTCTGTGATTGAATGATTGTTCATTTTCTGTTCCGAAGTTTGTTTGTCTATTTATGTTATCTAAAGTTTTATCTAGTCTGTAGAATACCATTTCTAGTGCTTCTTCTTGTCTTTTTTCCATTTTTTTATTCATCTGTTGATATTTCCTTTCCAGATCATCTATCAGTTTATTTGTGTGATTTGTTACTGTAGCTGTTATTTCATTTTTTAGTTCTATGTAACTATTTGTTTGTTGTCTCCAATAATGTTCGTGATACTCTTGGTTGTCATTTAGGGAACTAATATAGGTATTGTTTCTATTATCTCTCATTGGATATTTCCGTCGAGCATTTTGGTTCACTGATGGTGGTAATTTAGTTTCAAATCTGATCTCCCTTTCTTCGGAATCTGAGATATCTATGTCTTCGTCTATACTTTGTTGATTTCGGAATAAATTCGATGTTAATTGTTTATCAGGTTTTAGTGTTGATTTTTGTTTTGTTTGTAAGTTATTATTTGTTTGAATGTATTTAGGTGTTGATGTCGATGTTAGGCTTCTTGATAAGGTAAATGAAGAAGATCCTATGTGACTTTGAGCCGTGATTTTTACATGACTGTGTAATCCTTCGATGAAGTTTATGCTATCGGAGCATATTTTTAATGTGCTTTCAAAATGTTCTGAATAATGTTCGCTATTCCAAATGTTTTGTAGTTCGTCACATAAATGACTAATTTCTTCTTGAAATGTTTCTCCGAATTGGACTCGTTTTTCATTAATGTGTTCGAAGTTATCTAACCAAAATAGGAATGTGAATTCAGATACTATTTTTATTATATCTAATGTTGTTGTTTTAAAGTCTGATTTTAATTCAATTATTTTTGTCAACCAATTGTTATAATTTTTTATATCGAATCTTAATTTATCGTTCATTGACTGTATTTGTTGACGATTTTCGTTCAGGTATTCGGCTGTATTGCTTAGTGTTTCGTATGTAGTGGATGTTATAGCTGTCAATTTTGTTTTATCTTGTGATTCTTCATGTCTTTTCAAGTATATTTTAAACATATCCGATAGTGATGTTTCATTTTGGAAATTAAAAAATATCTTTTTATCTCCTTTTTCATCTGTTAGTGTGAATGCGTAATGTTTGTTATGTTGATCTCTATCCAGTAGTATTACTGGTAGGTAATGTACTAGATGGTTTCTATGTATGTTAGTCTGTTGTATATGTTTTGTTTCTTTAAAGAGATTGTTTTTCAAGTTTATTATTATTCTGTAGATAATTTCACGATTTTCTTGTGGACAATCGTTAGCAATTGTAAATGGTATTAAAAAACTGCTAGTATATGTTTGTTCATTGTATTTGTAAGCCATTTTATTGTTCCTTTTATTTGTTATGTTTACCAACAATACTTTTGTTATTTTTTCGATATTTTTTCTGTTTGTTCACCCAATTTAGTTCAGCACTGGTCGCACCAGATAAGACGTGTTCTGAGCTTACCTTTATTAGGATACTTCTGGAACTGTCTTATGATTGTCTCAAGAATAAGGTGTACTCTTAAGGCTTACCTGACTAACTAAAGTTCTATATCTCTAGTCTGTTACTCTTCTATCTGAGCTTCAGTAGACAGTTCACGGGCCCCAATGCTAAAGTCTAGCGTATATCTCAATACAAACAAGAGCGGAGTAGAGAGAGAGAAATATACTTTATTATTATATCGGGTGGTTAACTGGTACTGACTAAATAACTTTCTCTTCTGAGAAGAGGGGTAAATGGGTAAACATCTAAAGGAAAGAAAGGAAAAGATATTATTCCCTTTTTATCCAATCAGGGAAGAGTATTTTCAGTCTTTATTTATTTAAATAATAAAATCTTTCATATAGTTCTTTCTGGAAGTCATATTTGACTCCAGCTGCTGCCTCAGTTGTGATAGAAGGTGACTCAGTCACGAAATCACATCAACTTAGAAAATTAGATCAACCACTGTCACGAGAAGCTGCGGGTGATAGCGCGGGGGCTACGAAATTATGAAAAAGAAAGATCTACCCAGGATAATCAGAACAATCTATCATCATATACGTGAGATTGATAAACACATAGATCAACTCACTGACAAACGAGGCGACATTATTCACCATTTGGAATCAATTTGCTACTAAAAGAAACAAAAAGGAAAATTACTCACCGGAATAACGGAGAAGGTAATATGCCAGATCAACAAAGCCAGTCAAGTCATCAAACCAGTAAAGCGAAGCAACCGCATACCTTTTTCAGACTACCGAAGAAACACCTCTCGTTCAGTTAAGAATCAAGACAACGAGTCAAAAATCTATTTAAATAAAGAAACTAGAAAATTGAATAGGAAAAAACTCAAGATGGAGAAGCAAAGATCTGAGCAGCTGTGTACAATCAGCTTGCAACACCAAAAACAAATCCTTGAAGTCGATGGCGCTGTTTTAAGTACACAAAGTAGATACTTCTTTAATTGGAAGGAGGCAAGAAACAAAGATGTGTCATCCGGGATGGACAGCTCAGATAAATTTGATAAGGTAAGCGCTCTCAACGATTCTGGAGTTGAGCCGGACAACGTATACCCCAGAGTCAGGTTTGATCGTGACTGGCTGCACAAATAATGATTACCCAGCAAAAAATGACACGATTTTACCACAGATCAATACAAGACCTCTAGCAGCAGTCAACTTCCCAAGATAAAGTTTTGTTTTTTTTGACGGTAACCGTCTCAAAATGGCCGGAGTGATCGAACATGTTCGTTGCTACTGTAATTCGACGCAACAGACCAACTTCAAAGAATAAGAGCTTTTTGAAGACCAGAAAAACGAAACCTTCCATGTCTGGAATGGGATTTTCTGGAGCTTTCTATACGCAAGCATGGACACTCTTGGAGCAAAAGGCGGGCCATCCACATCTCATTATTGATGCTCAACTCTAAACACGGTGTAAGTAAAAACCAGTTAAAAAATACGATCCTCAAGTGTTAACTAGCTACTCAATAGCGATATGCAAAATCGTGAAGGTCTTGAAGCAATACATATACGAAGGTGATTAGCAATCAAGCGCAACACTTCACCTAGCGATGGAAAATTTGCCTCCAAAAATGAGAAATAAAAATTGATTCTGTTTAGATTACTGCAAAAAATAGGCCTAATCTGACCTTCTTGAGGCAACGGCTAGCAAAAACAGCATTTGTGCATGAAGAGATGTCAACGTTCAAGGGAAAGCGGTCAGGCGAAGACTAAACAAGCACGAATAGAGACAAATCTTCTCTAATACTTCGAAAATCAGTGCGAGTTCGAATGTGAAATAAACGAAGAAAACGCAAAACGATCACTGTTCACTAGCTGATAACAATAATAAAATTAGGAACTGTAAATATTAAAGAACATGATTGTGAATGATGGTAGCGCATCAGGGAGGAAGCAACGCTTATGTTAGGGACTCCTGGGCAAAGGAATGCAATGAAGAATTGTAACCTCATTGCGTGCGATTTAAATGGATGTATCAAGGAGCACAATTGATTACTACATTCAGAAAACTAAACAGACGAGGGCAAACAAGCTGTCAACGTAAGATCAGCAGCAATCAACCAGAGTAATTAAATTGTGAATGTTCAGCAGATAAGTACCATCTCAAAACAGGAAGGTGGCAATAGCCTGAACATATATGTGTTCCTCGATAATGGATCAACTGTCAAAGCATTGACCCACAATCATTTCTTACTAGGCAAAAGGAACGTTTCCTGAGCCTCTCTACCACCCAAAGAAGAAACTCAAGACTAAGCAAAGCTCATTTGGGTCAAATTTTGAAAACGTTACGTTTTAACGTTTTAACGTTACGTCCAACTCTGTATAATCTACAAAAATGGCGATCTACGCAAACGAAAATCTTAAAGAAGGCGATTGCGATTGGTTGATTAAAGATAACGATAAACGAGCTAATTCTAGTTTGGTTTGAATTATGGAGACCATCGATGGTTCTAACGTAGTGGTTCGTTCAGTCAAATTTTGAACGATTGGCTGAATTTACAAGAGACCAATAGTTATGCTCGCTCCAGCATTAAAAAAATAAAGTGAAAATTTTCGCGATAGAAAACAGGATCGGCCATATTGGCGGCTGCGCTTCACTAATAGCAAATCAATTCAAGGCTGCGATTTAAATGAATGTATCAAGGAGCACAATTTATTGCTACATTCAGAAAACTAAACAGACGAGGGCAAACAGGATCAGCAGCAATCAAACAGAGTAATTAATTTGTAAATGTTCAGCAGATAAATCCCGTCTCAAAACAGGACGGTGGCAATAGCCTGAAAATATATGTGTTCCTCGATAATGGATCAACGGTCAAAGCATTGACTCATAATCACTTCTTGCTAGGCAACAAGAACGTTTGCTGAGCCTCTCTACCATCCGAAGAAGAAACTCAAGACTAAGCATATCTTATTTGGGACAAATTTCGAAAACGTTACTTGCCAACTCTGTATAATCGACAAAAATGGCGATCTACGGCAAACGAAACGCTTAAATGAGGCGATCTCGATTGGTTGATTTAAGATAACGATAAACGAGGTCATTTTAGTTTGGTTTGAATTATAGACACCATCGATGGTTCTGACGTAATGGTTCGTTCAGCCAAATTTTGAACGAATGGCTGAATTTACAAGAGACCAATAGTTATGCTTGCTCCAGCATTAACAAATTGAAAAGATATTTTTTGCGATAGGAAACACGGTCGGCCATATTGGCGGCTGCGCTTCACTAATAGCAAATAAGTTCATGGCTTATTTGAATTGCGAAATTAGAAAAGCATAAAAAGCAAAAACTGATGCTACATTTTTTTGAAGCCAAATTAATTTGTTCATTTTTGTCTACATTTAAATTTAGAGACTTTTGTTAGTACGGGATTATCATAAGTGAAAATAACACTCGATCTATTTCAATATCAGCAAAACAATTTTACGAGTTATAGACGACATAAATAAAATGCTTTAGGTTCTTTACAATTGGTTAGCGAATCAACCTGTTGTTGATATTGAATTTTCGACAAAATTCTATATGAATTACAAACTTTATGTGATATCAATTTTAACCAGAAACGGTGACGTTATGGTAAACTGTTCACATTCTGATGTCGTCTTTATCTACAACCAATCAGGATGCAATTTTGCGCGTGACAAGCAGTATGAATACATCTTTAAAAATTACCTAAAATCATTAAAAATTTCTCAGTTTTGGTAACATTAAACTGGAATAGAGTGCAAATTGAGGCACACTTTTTTGAGCGGTAAATTACTTGTTATCGTGTCTTGTATCATCTTACTGATTGTAAAGTTTAAGTGAATTTTGATTTGTTGAAAAGAGAATTAACCTTGATTTTCATAAATTGTTTGCGAGGAACAAAGTTCCTAAGTAATAAACCTTGTACAATGCATATAGATAGCCAAAAGCTTAGTGACCGACATGTTCTGGGTCGATTTGGATATTTCGATTTATAACTTGTGTTATTAACAAAAACTCTACAAAAATTTGAATGTTTCAATTGGAACTAATTTGTTATTCTGAGCGAAATAAGTTTGTTGTACCGCAAATCTGAGTCATTATTTATTAGCGCTAATGAATCAACGGAAATCTCTAATATTGTGGATAATAGATTTAACTGAAAAACGGAAAGTTATCTGCAAAAACATAACATCAAGACAGATTTGAAAGTGCTGAAACGAACTGTCTGGTGTAAAGCGTTCCTTGACTTTGATAGGAGAGCAGCCGTAACAGTAATGAAGCAACTCTTTAAAATGTATAGAAAGGGGAAATCTTTGATCACAAGTATTCTACCAAACGACTTATGCAGTATAACCTTGTGCTTCTCCTCATGTTAGAAAACGGTTGATAATTGATTTCAATGAGTTTCCGTATTGAAAAATGACACGAATTTGATAAACTGAACGCACTTTAATCATCTAGGTGCCGCAATCTCTTCAAACATGAGCATCACAACATTTCAACCCATGGATTGAACTTTCAATTCCGTGCAAAACGTTTCCAGCTATTTTTTGTCAGACAGATTTGATCTAAATCTTCGCCAACAAAAATTTCCGCAACAGACCTCTCGTATTTTTGCGGATAACAATTGCTCTCCGGTCTGGTTTGCTTATGCAATGCAAATAGTCTGCAAGAGGAGAAAGCCTAAATTTTCGCCATGACGTTCATCCTTGGCGAGAATCTTTGGCAAGCGAGTTTTGAACATCCAGAACCGAAGTTTGTTAACTCATCATCTCTGTATAAGGCGTTGCTCCAGAGGAACGTGAGCTGTAGAATAGTTTTCAAGACTTGTTTTTCTACCATTTCGTTAAGTAATATTAAAAAATCAAAATAAACCTATTCGCCTCAAACAGTCTATACAATAGTTATGCACTTTTCACAATTAGAGTAGTTTCTCAAAACAATAAAAGACTTAACTTTATTGCTATTTTTGTATACCATGGATCAATTTTTCATCTTACCACATAGTACTGCTGTCATTTCTAGTCGTCCCACACAACATATTTCTGCCTATAATAGAGAGAAACACTACACCTCTTTTTAGGCGCCACTAATGGTACTCTTAGATATTACAGATCCTATTATTGTTCCAACCCACTTTAGTCGGGGTAGGAACTATATGCTCAACTGGTTTTTTGTTCAGTCAATTTTCGCCAATCAATATATTCATCATACAGGATTGCGTGTGGTATCATTAGGAAGCTTTTCAAGCGTAGAATTTCAAACTAAAAAGATTTCTTTGAATTTCATTTCACCAAGGAGTCAAGGACGTTTAAAGAAATAAGAAAGTGGGTATAACTTTCGTTGTTTTATTTACATTGGTTGTAACTTTTATTTAAATTTTGATCAAATTTTGCTAAGAAAACGATAAAACTGTTAACGATAGTCTTGGTTTACGTTTAAAGATAGGAGTGAGTTCATTAATAGTTTGAATCAACAACTTTTGCAACATTTTCAGCTAAACTTTTGCAAACTCGGCATTTTTCCTTTTTTTTAATGAAATAACGTCAAATATCCCTAGTTGTTTCGTTTTGTACAATTTGACCGTTTGAACAGACATCAAAACTCCAGAAACGATCTTCTTTTATCAAGTTTTCTTGGAAAATTTCACCTCTTAGTCAAAAAAAAATTTTGAATATTACATTTTTGCGGTCTTTCTCTAATTTAAAGCGATATTTATAAAAATGTGTAGCTTATATTTGATATATTAAGATTTCCGTTTGCCAAAAAACAATGCGCGATTTTTGAAGTTCCAATGATTTTCCTTAATAGCCCTGAAGCAAAGCCAGTTTTGGTCTCAGTGTTGGGTTTTGCAAACAAAAATGATTCTGAATGTTTTTTGGGTGTAACGTCTTTGGGTCTGTCATTATTGAAAAATATTTTGCATTTTTTCATATCAATTAAAAGAAATTTTTTTAAATGAAAAGTTCAATAAAAAAGGCCATTTTGTGATCCAATAAGGTCCAACGATAGAGTATTGTGTTTTATGTGTAAAGCTCATGGGTTTAATGGCTCCGACAAATTATTTTTAATTTTTTTATATATATCCTTGATGTTCTTTTTGTAGTCCTACGACTTAGTTTAAATTCTCAAACGTTTATTTTGTTTTTGATTGAGCAATTGAAAACTATATAATGCTCTCAGTTGAGACATAATGGTTTTTTGGTAATAAAACTACCAAAAATGATCCCAAATTCATACTTACATTTGATATAATGACCTTTTGTTCAAATGAGCTATTTTGGACTAAATGAGCTATTTTGGCCATTTTGAGTAACATTTTGGACTTCTCTGTTGTAATAAAAAAGGTTATGAGAACAGGACCAGGTTTGCTTTGGTTGTGATTTTTTTAGATCAAAAACAAATTTTATTGTAACGGGGCCCTATATACAATTTTTTTGGTCTGCCTTTCTTGATCCTTTTCCTTGCTGTTCACAGACAAGAATGATTTCAAATCACACCTCAAAAGTATACAGGCCATTTTAAGTGCAAATGGAAGTCAAAGAACACAATTTAAAATTTCAGTGCAAAGCCAATGTTTTTCTTGGCTTCAACGCCATTTGCATTAAAATTTTTGTGAAATTTTTTGTTCTGCCTTTATTCATTGTTAAGGTTTTTTGACATGGTCTCATTATTGACATGTCGAATAGTTTCTCTAAGCAGTAGCAATTTGAATTGGTTACCATTTTAAAGTTGAAAGCTTGTGGTTGCTGCGCCTTACGCTTTTAAAATCTTTGATTACAGAAAAATTAGTGCTATTTTGAGTTTTGCCAATTACAATCAGATTTCTGCAACTTATCAGCAAAATCTCAGCAAAGAGAGAGGAGAGTTTGCATTTTTTTCAAGTGAACTATGAAATAGTCTTCACTGACGTTTTTTCTCATATATTGTTTTTTTTTGTTGATGCTACAATTTTTTTAAACTTTTTATTTGATTTGTCAATTTTTAATATTTGAGGATCTCTTTTGCTGTCTTGTTCAATCATAATTTTGATGACACATTAATGAAAAGTTGCACATCAAATTTAGGTAGCTGAGATGAGCCGCAATTGGTTATACTCAATTTTTTATGAACAGATTTTAATCTTTTAGGCTTCGACTCAAAACTGATGTGATTTCTTTTTTTTCCGCGCAAAACTGAAATGACTTTGGCTGTATTTGCTCTGTTTTTGTCTTGTTGTATGACATTTTGAATAATGACAGATCTCAGTTGTTTTTTATGAAGGTATAAACTAAGCTAACTAAAGATTTCAGTTTAGAGCTAAATGTTTTCAAATATTTGAAATCAATTGATTTCAAAAAGTGTAAACGTATTTTCCAATTTTGTCCTTTTTTGTTTTCTGTCTACTTGTTAGTTTATCTCAATAAAGAGAGGTTCAATGATTTTTCTGGTAATATGCACGTCATTTGGTGCAGCTTTCTTTTTATCTGATGCTGTTTTGACTTTTTCATTTGGAAGTTTTCTTTGGAAAAAAATAGATAGACGTGGAATTTTGGTCGTAAGTAATGCTTGTTGTTTTATTTGGTTTCGTTTTTCGGCTTTTCTCATATTCTCATGAATGGTAGTTATCATTAGCCATCTATTGTGTTCTTGTGTATTTAGCATAGTAGTTTGAGCTTCAGGCAATTTTTTAAATGGATGTACCAATTATTTTCGAACAATAAGTGATTTTTTGAAAGTTTTCTATCTCTTTCTCATTTGATGGATAATTAATTCAAAAACGTGTCTGAGTGGGGTCGGAACATTATGTGATAACGCACATTACCGACCCTCCTTGTTTTTACTCTATTGGCCTTGTCATACACAACAGTTTAGCCCCTCGTGGGTGGATTCATAAATGCTCATATATGCACACTATATGCACGAACACTAACAAGCACGTGTGGAAGTTTATAAACGCCAGATCTCTTCCAATAGACAGTGCCAGATTTGAAATTTGCAAGTTTGTGAACTCAAGCAAGGTTTCGTGAATCCTGTCTTTAAGGTCAATTCAAAATTCCTACTTGCATCTCAAACCGTTACGCGATTCTCTATGAACTCCAAAATTTAGCAGTGATGAAATAAGATTGTATCTAAATTTTTGAAGGAAAAAAGTTCATTATTGTCCGGGTATGATTTTATAACAAGGGTCAACGAGCGCAATAGTTATTTTTAAATGAAATCTGGAGCAACAAACTATAAAACAGATCAATATAAATTCATAATTTATATGCAATATTCAATTATAATTTTTGCAATTTTTGTTCATCATATGGTTAAAGCAAATTGACCTCATCCTGTCTTTCAGTTTCAGCTGTACATTTATTTCTATAGGATAAATATTTTGTTGGCACAATCAAAGTAAGAAGCAATAATCGTATAAAAAATAATTAACAAAATTAATAGCTTGACAATCTAAACGTACATTAGGAGCTAGCGCCCCTATCAATTAAAGTGTACCATTTGGTCCATTCTGCCTCTTTAGATCCGCAAAGCGTATCTTAATATATAGAGAAAGGGCCTGACAATGTGGGACATGGAGACAAAGGAACAATTATACTAATTTGTAATTATACAAAGTTGCACAAATTAACGCAATTTTAGTTAAAGGTGGACTATTAAGTGGACCATTTGGTCCATTTTTGGGGTTTTTTGGTCTATTTGGGGCGCTTGCTAAGACTTAGTACACGAGTCCTTTCGAAACGTATGAGTTATGCACTCGAGTCCAGTCTTCGGAAGTGATCACTCCGTGTACTGCTATGTGTTTGTCTGATGCAACATTTTTCTTATCGTTTCCTCCAGCTGGCAAGTGAACTGCCATTTTTGAGTCCATGGCTAGCACCTGGTGCCACTGTCTCTTGTTAGAAAATAATTTATGTCTCTTTTGACAGATAAAATTTTAACCCACACCTATAGACTTAATTTTTTTAACTAGTAGGCGATATCCATTTTGAACCAAAAGTCAAAAATAGTTGTCGCAACTTTTTTTTACAATATTTCAAATCCAGGTTAGTTTTACCTGTTCAAAAATTTTTAATAATTTAGTTGAAAGAACAATTAACCACGTTGCAAATTGCCAAGTAAGTGAGTCAGTTGCTTAGTTAATAGTAATTTCTCCATTTTTTCACTGAGTGCATTATTTGAAACCAGTAAGTGCACGGAAAGTTCTTTCGACTAACATTATAAGATCTGTTTTCTTTTGACGACCATTGCTTGCGTCCTTGTTGTATTTTAGATAGTAACATGCTACTAACTACTAGTTCTGCGACTGTTTTTCATCCTTTTTGCCTACAAACGTTTTTTGCTTGCAAATTTAATTTTAGCGTTAACAGCTTTTATTGTGGTCAACGAGTGGCTTTTTATGCTTCATTTTGACGAAAATTTGACCAAGATCCAATTTTGGATGAAGATTTGTGTTAAAAAAGTCGAATTGCATTTTTTATATCAAAGGAATTTGCAATTTTTGCGAAACAGTTGTTCTGAAAAGTCCATTCAAACCAAAATTTAACCGAATACTGGACATGAGACATCAATAAAATCAAAATTGTTTGCAATGAAATATGAAACTCAAGCGTCAAAGAAATCATAGGATAAAATAGTCCTTAGATCTCCCAAACATTGTGCAATTGGAGCAATCAAGCAAAAGCAAACCTTAAGGTTTGTTTTTGCTTTAAACTGAATAAATTAAGATATAATTAAAATGAAAAGGCTCTGTCAGGACGGTTTGCCCATTTCCAGTTTACCTAATGCCATTATATGCAACTAACCATTTTACACATCTCAATTTTGCCCGTTGCCAACTTTAACTTACCTATTGTTAAAATTACCAAAATTACTATATAATTACCATTTAGTCGACTATATAATTAAATGGCCCATGAGACTTGGGACTGGATATGATACTATCGCAACCGAACATCGGATAATTGAACGAAAAGATCAAAAAGAAATGGGAAAGTTAGCATTGGTTAAAATGACATTGGGTGGAAAGGCACAATGGGTAAAATGGCGATGGGTAAAATGGTATTAGGTAAAATTGAATTGAGTAAATTGTCAAGTAATCCAAAAAAGGAAACAAAGAAGCGGTAGAACAAACGATTAAAAAATTTTGTATCTTGTTATTTGTTAATATGTTTGAAGAATGCCACGTGTAGATTCATTTTTGAGGTGGAATTATGTAAAGATGAAAACCTAGCTAGAAATTATACTTTCGCAAACCTAGTCAGTTTTTTACCATTCCCAAGTTCTTCCGAAACAAATTAAATCTATGACTAATTTATGAAAAACAATTCTTTTTTTTGCGAAAGAACTGTTTTGTTTTTCTAACAGCGTATCAATAAAAACTTGTTTAAATGTTATATAAATACCTATATATATATATATATATATATATATATATATATATATATATATATATATATATATATAAACTCAGGTAGATTGAAATTTATAGCTAGTTTCATTTTTGCTCTATCACATATGTACAAAAATAGCTACATCATTTCAATTGCATTTTTTTTCAGTGTATTTCAAAGATGGTTGGCAGAAAAATAGCAGCATTTAGATCATTAGCAGCACAAATTACCAAATAAGAAAGAAGTGCAACAATTTTTCAAAACATAAGTTAAATCTTCGCGTTATTTTAGTCTTTGGATGGATTACTCTAACTTTTGGATGGAACCATTTGGGGTGTTTTTATGGTTTCAAGAAGGGTCAACCCTGTTTTAGCCATTCAAATGGTCTACCCTGTTTTAGCTACCAACAATTTGTGTAGCTATATCAATCTAATAATTTATTTAAACAAACATCAACCCCTTATGAAATGTTGACACGTTCATTTAAAGAGTTGCACGTGTTGAGGTCCCGGACGAAATAAAGTATGTCCAGACCAAAGATGAACACATGATGGACGCAAAATAACATAGTCTGGAAGCTTAGAAAAACGCACGAAGTCCGAACATGAATGCACGAAAACAATATGATTGAAAGCCGCAACATGGTAAAATTAAGGAACGATGTCGAATCCAGTCTTTTTACGTTGCACTCCATAATATTACTTCTAAAGATATAGTGTGAACATAAACGAAAGTCCGCTTATTTTACTCTAAAATACTCCGCTTAATTTTAGATAGGAATGAAGCCCCCACATAATTAAACCCCCGCGGAAATAAATCCCACTTGGCCACCGCAGAGCAGCGCGTTCAGCGCGTTTGACCAGACCTTGCGAGCCATGGTCATGCCTAAGCGGCCCGTGGGATTTGATATGAAATTATTACAGCAGAAAGAATTGCCACGACCAAAATTCAGAATTAAAATGTTGGTCTGTTTCATAAGGTTTTGTTTCCGTGATGGTATATTCCGTAAACATCAAACTGCTCCCTTCCATTTTTTTTCACGCAAAGCAGGTCAGGGAAATTCCACTGCATTCTACTTAGCACTAGAGGATCTTCAACATGAGGTTGTGAAATTTAGGTGTTGGGTTTTTTCCGCGATAGTGTAACTAGGTCTTGGGTTGTTCTGCGAAAGTGTAACATTTTTCCGCGGCTACTCGGCAGAGGGCTGCCTAATAGCCGAATGCAATAAAATTTTGTGTGTAATTTCCTAGACCCGTGTTATAGCTGAGTTTAGCAATTAGAATTGTATTAGTATTGCGAATACGATATCTTAGAATTACAAGGGAATTGCGGAGCGAATCCGTACCTATACGAAATTTGCTAATTTTGCTCATTGGAAACGCAGTGCGGATCCAATCTAGAATTTGTCGCTGTAAATAAAGAGAGTTTACAACGGTAACTTGAATTCAGATTGTTAATCGAGATTATGATTATCTATAATGAATTACGGTGAACAAAATATGAAATAACTTAGTAGACTAGCGGGAACATATTTATACGTGAATAATAAAAAGCCATTATAACCTTAGTTGTAATAAGCATGATATGAATAATAAACTAGAGGGTAATTTATAATTTAGTACACATAAAGATTTAGGGATCTCGATATATATATAAACATTCATATGTATCACATTTCCCCCATGACAAGAAAAATTTTAAATGTATTAACAATTTTAAAATCAAAACAAAGAATTGAATAAATTGGATGAACACAATGGAAACTGTGACTGGAAAGGTGCCATGAATGTTAATTTTAAAAGACGGAGAGATTTTGAAGAGCAATTGTAGCGCATGGAGTAAGAAAACCCCACTAAATGTTGGATTCGCAGAGCGAATACTTCATGGGATTATGAACACGTAAAAGAATCAGATTTGAGTGAATAAATTAAAGACACATACACAATAAATTGGATTCGCGGGGCGAATACATTGACAAAGTGTGAATTATAGATTGAACAACAATTAAAATAAATGAAGTTTAACACACTGAATTTGTATTCGTTGAACTTTTCTTCTCCTTTTTCGTTTTTCGCTTCTTTGGTTTTGTCGAGCTAGTTGAGGCCAAAGTACTGGTGGGGGAGATGTCCGCGTCTGTGAAACCGAAAAAAATTGAGGTCATTTTCGTTTGCGACCTGCATTTTGTTCTTGTTGATCGGAAGGCACAGACGATTCCTGCTGCTCTTGTGATGTAGGCATTGGCGGAGCGGGTACTATTGAAATTATTGGTTCCTCTGAAGTTGTTGCATTATCATTTGGTTCGTATAAGGAACCAGTGTTGCGACGACGTTTAGGTTGGGGCTTTGCAGGTTTGCGGACTGCCAGGGCGCGTGCAACATTTGAGTTTACCGAAGAGACGACAGAAGTGGTATCGCGATGACGGTGACGAATTTTGATCTCTCCCCTCTTTTGTTTCTTCAAATCGTTACTGTGTTTTGCGATCTTCGTTTCCGTAGTCTGTTCGTATGGTGCAGGACGTCGTTGCGCATACGTCCACAAATTTGTTGATCTTTCGGCTTTGGTACCGAACTTTGCAAAATCACTATCACGAATTTTCACGGGAGATCGCCCTGGTTCATTAATGATTGTCGTTGTAGGGGAGGATATTGTGGGTACGGAACGTCACTCGGGGAGTTTGCGGAGAAGCTGCAGGACTGTTTTGTGAGGACTCGTTTGTAGACATTGTTGTATGATGCACTTTTTGTTCTGGAGTTGCGGTGGAATTACAATTGAAATTTGGCGAGTGGATTTGCGATGCGAGTGCAGTGCTAGTTTTAATCAAGTGATTGGCGTGGCAATTAAAGGCAGCAATGAATTTTGAATTGTAATTGTTTACTTTTGCTCGAGTAGTGAATGAATTATATGAGGCTTTTGAATTATGTGTGCTACTTTTAGCAAGTTTGCAAGAGTGGACGCGCGTCTTGTCTACCTGTAATTTATATTTACTGGTAGTGTGCCGCTTATGGAAAGGAATTTTATTTGAGTGACGGAAGAAGGATGTAATTGCGTCGCGAATGCGGGAAATTGTTGCTACCATAAATTCCACATCATATTGGGTAATGCTTTTTGCTTTTTGATTCGGTTGGCGCGAAATATAATCAACTAAACCCATTCTAGTGCCGGGAATGTGTTTTATATTAAAATCGAAAGGTAACAAACGATCAACCCATCGTGTTAATCGGCTATTGTAAGATTTATTTGAACGATGACATTTTAAAACTGAAAGGAGTGCTCTATGATCTGTCAGGACTGTAAAATTTTTTTCAAAAAGATAATATTTAAAGTATTCAATCGCCCAAACCACACCAAATAATTCGAGTTCGTTTATACTGTAACATTCTTCAATAATGTTAAGGAAGCGAGAAGCAAAAGACACCGTTTTCCAACCTTCACAATTCAATTGTTCAAGCGCAGCGCCTAAGCCTTGGCGGGATGCATCGCATTCGATTCGCGTTTCCAATGTTGGATTAAAATGAGTGTTTTCTGTAGCATGTGCGATTACGGTTTTAATATAATCGAAATGTGTTTGGTGATTATCAGTCCAAATAAATTTTTCGTTTTTCTTTAATAACGGCCTGAGAGGATGACATATTTTAGCAAGATTGGGAATGAATTTACTTAAATGATGAACGCTACCTAAGAATGATCGTAATTGTTTCAATGTTTTGGGAGCTTTAATTTCTGCAATTGCTGCTGTCTTTGATTCTATAGTTTTAACGACATTTTTGAAAATGTGAAACCAAGCCATTTTATCTGGTGTTTTGCGAAGTGACATTTGGTTAAATTAATTCTGAGTTTATCAGCGTCAAGTTTCTGTAGGCATTTGTAAACGTAATTGATGTGCGATTCCTTAGTACCTC
Source organism: Convolutriloba macropyga (assembly GCF_964194025.1). Taxonomy (NCBI): domain Eukaryota; kingdom Metazoa; phylum Xenacoelomorpha; order Acoela; family Convolutidae; genus Convolutriloba; species Convolutriloba macropyga. The sequence goes on along the minus strand of NC_134481.1, from coordinate 25,914,146 downwards.
TGCTAACTACAGTTATGTCATCGAGAAAACAGTATGTATTAAACAAGCCAACTAGTGTGTAATCAATCGCTTTTTGAAATTCTGCCGGCATATCCGTAAGACTATCAAATCCCGTTTTAAAACGATACGTACCTGTTGCGTCGCCACAAATGATATTGAAATTACAATGACGTGAGGTAACCGGATGCAATTTTAGTTGGCTATATGCATATTTTAAGTCAATCGTCGAAAAATAATCATTATCACCATGATTACAATCGTTAATATGTTGTGAAATCGAATCGATAAGGCTATTTATGTTTGGCATTTGATACTTATTTTTATGAATTGCTTTGTTCAGAACTTTACAATCAAGAGCTAGCTTTACTGATTTGTCCTTCTTTACTGTGATTACAATTGGAGAAATAAAGTTCTTATCAGAACATTCCTGTAATTTTTCGATGTGTCCTTGTTCTGAAAGTTTTTCAATTCCTCAGATACTTTGTCTATTAAATTTATAGGGACACGACTACCTTTTTGGTGTGGTGGAGTATAATTTCTATGAAATTTTGAACGAACTGTATGTACTTTGGACTTACCGATTCTGGAGATTAGGTCAAGAAAATTGGTTGCAATTTGTTTTTTGATTGGACAGTATTCTTGATCTACCTGATTAACTGTCTGTTGATTATTAGCTTGCTGAATGGAAAGTCCGAGAGCAGGAAATAAATCTCTACCCAATAGAGAACGGTGACCATCTGCCACTACTTGAATTTCTATTGGATTTGCGTACCAAATGTTGCTTTGAATTGACGTTTGGAGGATGCCTAGCGTTTGAATGGGCTCGTTAGAGAAAGTTTTCAATTGTTTGGGATTCGCTTCGCGTATCCATTTCAAATTTGGGTCTTGGGAAATGATTAAATCTGCCAATGACTCGTTTATTATTGTACATACGCTACCCGAATCCACCAGAACATTTGTTGCTGTGTTCCCGAACACTACAGGGAGATTGACTACTTCTACAGAAGTTGAAAAATCTACCGAAGATACTGAAGCTACACAATTATCTTCATCCGATGAGTAGTTTGATTCCAAATCGGGATCAAAATCGGCCGAAATTTGATTAGCATCCTCAGTTTGATCATCTTTTTCAACATTATTAACCGGTGGCTTAGGTTTTCGGTAGGATTTAGAATCTTTAGGTTTTCGACAGACCTTTGCGAAGTGGTTTTCAATACCACAGCTATTGCATTTTTTTCCACGTGCAGGACATCTAATTGCGATGCTCTGGAGTCCGACTCATTCCACAGAAGTGACAAGATGTGGGCTTTTTCCGTGCAGTGGTATTCATAGTAGAAAAAGAGGTAGCATTCGCGATGCGCATCCGTTGTACTTGATTAACAGTTGAATGGAGTTCATCTTTGTTTGCATTCATTTTAAGTTGGTTGAGGGTACCCATTTCAATGTTGATTGCTATTGCTAGGGCTTTATCAGGTTCCACCGTTTCTTTGAGGAGTTCTTTTTGGATGTCTTCATTTTGCATGTTTGCGATAAAAACGTCTCTGATAATTGTATCCCCCTTTTCTCCCAGATCACAATTCTCGGAGAGTTCTTTGAGGTGACCGTAGAATTTCTCAATCTGTTCCCTTTTTTGCTTTTTCGTGTAAGAAAGAGATATCGGTCGAAAGTTATATTATGGATTCGAATAAAAGTTTTATTCAGAACATCCCAAAGATTTCTTGTTGAGATTTCGTCTAGGTTAACAGTCGAGTTTTAGAATTGAATACTCGTCGCCCTTCCGTTCCCAAACTCAAGTACATCAATGAAGTTGCTTTTCGATCACAAAGTTGCCACGATTTATCTCCGCATAGAATGCCTACCGCCGTAATACGTTGACAATGATTTTTCCACGCCGTCTTTGCTTGTTCGTTACGAGTACGTCGATCTCGTTCGGATTGTGCTGTTGGGTTTTCGACTGCATCTTCATATGTCGTTTCGGGGGGCAGAATGACATGCTCTGGAGGCTCGGCCAAAAGAAGGTCCACTGCAATTCCTTCGCGAGCAAGAATTGCGAGTTTGATTTGCGTCCTCCAGTATTCCCATCGAAGTGGGGGCTCCAGAGTTGCCTTTTCCCAAAAGGGTTGAATTTCGAGTGGGGATTTGCCGCTGTCTTTTAGTGCTGACTGCGCCATGTTATAGCTGAGTGTAGCAATCAGAATTGTTTTAGTTTTGCGAATACGATATCTTAGAATTACAAGGAAAATGCGGAGCGAATCCGTACCTATACGAAATTTGCTAAATTTGCTAATTTTGCTTATTGGAATCGCAGTGCGGATCCAATCTAGAATTTGACTCCGTACATAAAGAGAGTTTACAACGGTAACTTGAATTCAGATTGTTAATCGAGATTATGATTATCTATAATGAATTACGGTGAACAAAATATGAAATAATTTAGTAGACTAGC
>NC_134481.1:25818089-25911500 GCF_964194025.1 Convolutriloba macropyga | reverse complement strand
TCTAATGTGGAAGTGATAGTAAAAAAGCAGCTTATTTAATCGCCCCAACAGTTCAATTCAAACGTTTTTCGATGTTCTGGGCAGTTTTGGTTTCTTCCAAGAAAAACGGCATGCCATGAAAACGAGGATTCTTTTTGAAGGAAACAGGTACCTGAGCACAAATACAACCCGCATTTCCACCATAAGTGAATGACAAAATAGGAAATGATTGGAGTAAGGGTAAATTATGATTTCCGAGTCTATCTCAGAAGAATTCCAGATCAAACAAAGAAAAATTAAGTCATGCAAATTTAACGACAGGCTTAAAATGTTGCGCGACCGGTTGAAGGTAGCTGTTTCTGATTGATTTGTCCATTTTAGCCATTCTTAGTGATTCCTGCTTCCATTGAGCAGACTTGTATCTAATTGCTCATGATTTGTGCAATTTTATAATGAGATTCACGCTAATTTGTGTAAAAATCACGGTGACGTATGCTTAATATTTTTTATTCGCCGCCACTAACCAGATTTTTTTAATGTTTCTGTGTTTTCAGGGCAGCCTTAAAATTTTAGCAGATTTATTACTTAATTCTCGACCTGGTCTTTGTGTGCGTTGAGGACATTTTGCAGTCCTCACTCAATTGAGTTTTTTTAACCACTCACTCAAGTTTGAAAGGGCTTGGATGTGGAAATGAAAAGTTAAAATAGATCTGGAATTCCTTTTGGCAGTGAGTGAATGGGGGCACCCGGGTGGGTATCTGGCCTCGGTGACCAGGACTCTCTCATGCACCGTAGCTTCATTTCATTCTGCTCAATTCTTCGTGTTTCTAAACTTACCTGCTTCTGGGTTCTCGCCTGGATTGCAAAGTTAATTTGTTGACTGTCGTAGGAAACATATAAGTATAAGAAATGAAGCGCCAAAAATATGGCTATGATAATTCTGATGTAATTAGATGCGAGAAATTTGGAGCTCTCAGAAACTGAAAGTTTAGGCGATCGTGATGCAATAAAAGATAACATTTTCATCCGAAAACCTTTACTAAAAAGTAATCAATTAATGGAATTGGATTTTAAATTGGGCAAAGGTTGAATTTTCTGCCAATCAATTAACTTTTAATGTAATAATGGTGTTTCCAAATAATGTATAAAATTTGTCTTTTTTATAATCAATGAAGTTACAAAACAGAAACAATTAGAAAGAAAGCAATCACTACTACCGTTGTTATACGAATTATTTTATTTTTGGGCGTCCCTATTAACTGTAAGAGCATTGTATTTATATAATAACAAGAATCTTCGGGAATTTGCGTGCACACAACATCAGTTGTCCAAATCAAATTCACATTTTTTGCAAAAGCAAGTTACAAAAACTATTAATTTTGAAGTTAATAAAATAACTTTAAAGATACATGAGACACAATTTCATTGCAAATTAGCACCTTCGCAATAAAATTTGTCCGAAATGCGCATAATAAGAAATTAACAACTAACATTTATTTTAGTTTGTTTTCCGGATTTTAAATATTTCGATTTCTTGCAAAAAAAATACGGTGATTTTCCATGTCTTCTTAACAATTATTCACTTTTTTTCAGTTGAACAGTTGTTCTAATTATTCTCAGAAACAACGGAGCTTATTAATTCGATTACCGCAGAATGTATTCAGCATTTCTCAAATATGCCCATAATTTAAAACATTAAATTCGAGTTATCAATTTGATAAAAAGAAATACGTTTAAATTATCTGACAAAATACTGTAAAAACAAAAGTTGAAAAAAAAACATCGGAGGCACAGATAGTGCTGTAATGCGGCCAAAACTTTGGATTGTTCTCCATCAGATGGAATAGATGAGACTTTATTTGGCTTAACGGGGTACGATTTGACTATTATTCTTATAAGTTTAACATTTAACTAGATAGATTGGAATGGCTGTAATTCTCCGCATCATCAACTGTCATTTGAGCAATCTGACAAAATCTTTATTCCGACTAGGAAGATCTGATATTAGCAAATCAGCACTGTGATCAATGTGTTCCCAATGACCTTGAGAACACAAGAAAAGCATGAAATTTGCCGATGATTAAACTACCGCCAAAAAACCTGAGAGCTACTCTGTACCAGGAGAGGCACGTGCTAAAAACTGTAACTTTGAACACCAAGTCATAATGTTGATTATATAGATGTAATTCAATGGTTAGGAAATGGATGACTTTTTCACGGTAGCAAAAGAAGATTTGTGAAGCAATTCTCACGAAAGTTTTAACTGTTGACAAGGAACAACAGTGGGCAAAGGGTAGCCCAGGCATATCGTGCCAAAGTAACTATAACTCAAGGGTCTTTTTTGAAACACCACCAACACTGGTGTCAGTGAAGCAAGCTGATTAGTTTGCTTCTTTGACGTCCGGCCACAACACCGCCAACACTACACATTCAAAATTAACTGAAGGCGGAACACCGCACAGTTTTTTTCTGGTGACCCCCCTAACCAAGCTCGAACGCGCAACCTCAAGGCAAAGGCAAGGGCAAAGGCAAAGACAAAGACCACGAATCAACCCCAAAAACCAAGACCCATCCCCCACCGGACAATAAAGACCCCCCAACACAGTCAACATTTCAACAACACAATACACAAAGCAGAATACAAACCTCCTGACAGCAATGCCGAACAGAACCATGCAACCACCCGTTTTAAAAGCAAAAATCAGGGTGATGGGGGAGAAAATTGCAAAGAACCTGCAAACCATGAGCGAACTGATTGACAGTGGGAACATAAACGCAGCAAACAATGTTCATGAAAAGGCAGCGGAAACATTTTCGGAGTTCGAGGAAACCAGTTTCGAGTTGATTTCACAGCTTGACGAAGATCAGCACGAGGAGTACATCGGAAAAATCACTGACACGTGGAACAACATCGACGACATGAAAATTAAAATTCAGAATCACCTTTCGCAAGAAAACACCACAACAAACTACAACGCACAAGACAACAACGCGACAACAGTAACAGCCGACTCGACAGCGGATAACTCAGCAACCAGCAACAACATCAACACTAGAGCAATTGGACAACAGCAAACATCCGTTAACAGAAGTTTACACAACGAACATTCAGAAACTAGCAATTCCGCTCAACGCGACAACCTCAACAGCTTTTGGTATGATAGACTAGCTTACTCAAGCAGCCTAAACGACCAGCAGAACAGAGTTACTGGAATGGGGGACACACAAACATTCAATCAGCCAACAGAACAACCACAACAATTGTCAACGACGTTATCACAACCAGTTCCATTCTATACGCCTTATGTGGAAGCTCTTCCAAAGATGGATCTTCAGAAGTTCAACGGTGACCCGAGCAAATGGGCAGATTGGTACAGCCGTTTCAGTTTCATGATTGGAGACACTCAGCTCAGTGATGGACAGAAGATCGCCTATCTACAGGGACTTGTAATTGGAAAATCCAAAACAGCCATTGAAGGATTTGCATGCAACGGACATCTGTACAAGGATGCAATAAACGAGCTGAAACAGCGGTTTGGGAACCCAAACGTCATCATTAGCAACTTGTTGGAGAAACTCATCAACTACAGGCCACCAACAACATCTCTTCCTTGGACAATTGTGAATTTTTCCACATTCATAAACACCATGACAAGGACATTACAAAATCTGAATTTCGACGCCGATCTCAACAGCACGACAATCTTGAAGCATGCAACCGACAAACTACCTTACAGCGAAGAATTCAAATGGAATCAGTTTGTTTTACGACGAAGAATTAAGCAGCCGACACTTGCAGACTTCAACCAATGGATTAAAGAAATAGCAGAAGCACATGAACGCTCAACGCATCAAGGACGAAGCAATACTAGTCTCAGCACAAACAGTGATACACATCAACGAAATTTCAACTTACATGGAACCCGACAATTTCATCAACAACCAACTCATCCAAACAGGGAACAAAGGCAGCAACAACAACCAACACAGAACATAAACAACATTAGCAACAACAGGAACCAGTACAACCAGAGGAGCACAACACAAATGCTTCAAGCAACAAGGGGAAGCAACAGCAACAACCAGCCTCTGCCTTGTGTCTTCAACGACGGTAATCATCAGTTATTCCATTGCCCAACGTTTAAAGCAAAGACAGCAGACGAAAGATTACAAACGGTTTATCAGTTGAACCTTTGCAGAAACTGTTTGGGAGCAAATCATCGAGCCAACAACTGTCCCTCAACCTCTAATTGCAGGGAGCAAGGATGCGGACAGCGACACAACACTATGTTACACGGTGCCAACAGTAGATACGGACGAACAATGACATCAATTGTTCAAACAAACTCTCAATTGAGCAACTCAAGAGGAAATGGTAACTCATTTGCAGTCATCAACAACAAAGATACAGCCAAAACAAAGGACACGACAGCAACAACAAAAACAACGAATCTTCTCTATGTCATGCCAGTTATTTTACACAACAAAGAGAACAAAGTTCGAACATACGCCTTCATCGACCCAGGGAGCAGCTTGACAATACTTCTCTCGAAGACAGCCGACGAACTACGCCTTCAGAAAGAAACACGTCAACAACTTGTCTTGGAGGGAGCCAACGGAACAGACACAAAATCGTGTTATACAACGTCAACAGAAATTTCGAATTTGGAAGACGAGGAACGCTACAACCTCAAACAGATATACGTTGTGGAAAACATCAATTTGCCAAAGCTGAGGGAGCACCCGGGAGACATTGCCAGAAAGTATGACCACCTTAGACATGTCAATATGCCAACTCTGGATAACCTCGAAGTCACAGTATTGATTGGACAGGACAACATTAACCTTATCTCACCAGTCAGAGTGGAACAAGGACCATCGACAGCACCAAGCGCAAGTCTTTTCAAACTTGGTTGGACTATTTCTGGACCCCATACAGTATTGGATGACAGCAAAACACAACATTCAATGCATCATACTGCTTTGTTTTGCAGCAATTGCCTCGAACAAGACAATGACCTCAACCAAGAAGTTTCTCATTGGTGGAAAGCAGAAACAATTCCATTGGAATCCAAAACCAAGTCAAATGATCCCGAAGTTTTGTTGGCAACTAAGATACTCAACACAACATGCGTGAAACAAGCAGATGGACGTTATGAAACGGGACTTCTCTGGAAAGACGACAGCAGTTTATCAGACAACCGATCACAAGCCTTGACACATCTGAATCATCTTGTCAACAGACTACAGAAAAGACCTGAACAGTACAAGAAATACAATGAGGGCATTCAAGCAGACTTGGAAAAAGGCTACATTGCAAAAGTACCTTTCCATAGACAGAAAGATACAGGATGGTACATTCCACACTATGGTCTTGTCAGCCCAAACAAACCCGACAAAATACGAAGAATCTGCAATGCCAAAGCACCACAAAGCGGAACAAGCCTCAATGACAAACTCTTAGCTGGACCTGACCTCCTCGGGAACATGCTTGGAATTTTGCTACGACTCCGACAGGGAGTCATCGCCATCCAGGGAGACATCGAAGCGATGTTTATGCAAATCGGAGTACGACAACAGGACCGACGTTATCTACGATTCATGTGGAGACAACCCAACAGCCCAAAATTAGAGGTGTACGAATACCAAAGACACATCTTTGGAGCCAGAGACTCACCAGCTTGCGCAAATTTTTTTTTGCAATAGACAGCCAAAGACGACATCGAAGATCACCCAAATTCTCTAGAGATCATTCAGCGGACATTCTACATGGATGACATGGTTGCATCTTTCAGCGACGCCATCACAGCTTTCACTACAGCCAAGGATGTCAATGATACTCTGAAGAATGGTAAATTTAATCTGACAAAATGGTGCAGCAACAGCCGTGAGTTTTGTGAGCAGATGCAAGATGATCTATGCAAACCAGTGGAGGAGCTCTTCAGTAAAGGTTTTCATCAAAGAGTACTTGGAGTTTACTGGAGCTTAGACGAAGACAAAATCATGTTCAAAGCGAAAGACAGAAGGAACCTGGACAGGAAAACTTGGACCCAGCGCAAGTTTCTCTCCTTCTTGTCAAGTTTCTACGATCCTTTGGGAATCATATCACCATTCCTCATACGAGCCAAGATTCTACTGCAAGAGTTGTGGAAACATGGACGCGAATGGGACAAAGCTATCAGTGGAGACAATGGAAAGGCCATCAAAGATTGGGTACAGAAAACGGAACATATAGTTACGGTAGGGGTAAACAGGTTGGTAGGTGGTACAGGACTTGGGGACACAATGGAACTTCATGTATTCTGCGACGCATCATTGGAAGCAACAGCAGCAGTAGCATACATCAAGACAACCAGGAACCAAGAAACCACAACTCGTTTTCTCATGGGAAAAACAAGAGTGGCACCCTTACATCAAACAACAATTCCCAGACTAGAACTGCAAGCAGCACTTTACGCGGCAAGATTGAAGAAAACAATTGAGGATGAACTGGATTTCAAGTTTGACAAAAATCTTTCTGTGGAGTGACAGCACGACCGTTCTCAGTTGGATAAAGAACTTCAAATTGAAACACAAGATGTACATCGGAAACCGAATTGCCGAAATAAGGGATCTCACAAACACCAATCAGTGGAACTACGTCAACACCAAGGACAACCCAGCAGATCAAGGAACGAGGGGACTAACAGCAAAAGAAATGACAGAAAAATCTCTTTGGTTACAGGGACCACAGTTTCTTCTATCTTCTAGCGACAACACCACAACAGACGAACTACAACACAAAACTGTTTTCTTGAACAGCGCAGAACAGAAGCCTCAGGGAACACGACGACAGCCAATTGACAAAGACCTAATTGATGCCAACAGGTTTAGCCAGTGGTTGAAACTAAGAGCCGTCATCATCAAAATGAAAAACCTCAGAAACAAAACGAGAACACGGGACCAGCAGATCATAGATGCAGAGAACTTTCTTTTCCGTCTATCTCAACAACAATCATTCGACGAGGACATAAATCAACTAACACACAACAAGCCAATTCAAAAAAGGAGTAGATTGATTCAGTTGACACCTTCAATAGACGAAGATGGTATCCTTCGATCAAATAGCAGACTAGCCAACGCACCAGTTTCAACAGCAACAAAGAAGCCAATAATCTTAGACGGTAGGAACAGGATTATTCGTCTTTTTCTGGAACTGCAACACAACATCAATGGTCATGTGGGAGTCGAACAGCAGACACACAGCATTCAGTTGAATTACTGGGTTCTTCAATGCAAAACAGTAATGAAGAAGATCTCGAACAGATGCTACGAATGCAGACGACAGAGACAACTCAACAGCCAGCCTCAGATGTCAGATCTTCCGAGCTACCGATTCTCAGTCAAACCTGTAGCCTTCAAGGCAACCGGAGTAGACTTTTTTGGGCCATTCGAAATCTACAGCCAGATCAACACAGCCATGAAAGTATACTGTTGCTTATTCACCTGTCTGACGATACGAGCCGTTCATATCGAAGTCACCAGGAACTTGCAAAAAGAATCATGCATAATGGCATTCCAACGATTCTTCAGCCGACGAGGACTACCGGAAAGAATTCACAGCGACAACGCTTTATATTTCACCAGTACAGCAAAGACCTTCGAAGAAAGCAGCTTCACAACTACAGAGATACAGAAATATGCGGAATCAAAAAAGATTGCATGGAAATTTATTCCGCCAGGAGCTCCACATTTTGGTGGAACATGGGAACGCCTCATTGGGATGAGCAAACGACTCTTCTTCAATATCGCCGGATCTAGGAAACTCCAGGAAGACAGTTTCTCAACCCTTATTTGCCAAGTCGAAGCTCTACTCAACAGCAGACCTCTAACATCAGTCAGCAGTGACATACGCGATGTGGAAAGCCTGACACCAGGACATTTTTTGACAGGAATGACAACAGGGCTGCCTTCAGATACTACAATTAGCAGCAACAACAGAGGAACAGGAAAACTATGGAAGAACGTCAACAGTATTATGAACGAGTTTTGGACACGTCTTTTAAAGGAATATCTGCCAACACTCAGACAACGTCGAAAATGGCATTCAACAGTAGACGGGATAGAAGTAGGGGACATGGTATGGATACTAGAAAACAACACACCCAGGGGTATTTGGCCGGTAGGTAGGGTACAGAAGGTAAATAAAGGTAAGGATAATGTGATAAGGTCTTGCCTGGTTAAAACATCAAAAGGGGATTTTGTTAAACCAGCTATTAAACTTTGTTTGATTAGCGACAAATCAACATAAAGATTATCAATATTAAATGGGGAACAATAAATCAAACACAATTTTAAGCAAACTTGATATCAGTTTTGGGATTAGGGTAAAGTGAAAGATGAAAAATTTAAAGTTCAATTCAATGAATTAGCAATTCAAAGGGACTATTAGGTATTATTCAGGTACAATTAGGGATTTCAATAAGTAACTCAAAAGGCAACTCAAATTAGCAAAGCTTATCGTACATTAGATAAATACATTCAAACGGGAAAATTTAGGTAGGTAGGTTTAACAGGAAGACAAAATCTGGATAGACATTAGGTAGGTTTTGGAATTCAAATGCACAATTAATTAGCTTATTGCAAAACAGCAGAGAGTTGAACAGACAGGATAAAAGTATGTTGAATAGTTATATGACACTAAACAGCTTAGGTAAAACCAGACATCAGCGGTAAAAATTATTACAAAACATTTGGTATTCCGACAAACTCTAATTTGGGAAGAACAGGTAAACGTAGGCAATAGGTACAAGGTAGTGGTAGGTTTAGGTAGGTAGGGAACACGGGGAGCATCAGTTTTTCAACTTTCAAGGAGCAGACCAGCAACAACAACATTTCCGGAAATTGTTCAGTATTTGACAATCGCCAATCAGCCAATACAGAAGTCGATTTAAAACAACTACAAATGTACACAGTTAAACGCAATCAGCACAAAAAGCAATTCAACTTTCCAGCATACCACTTTCATATAACACTACAAGCAGCACGTTGACAACCAGTACACAGCAACAATCTACAGACAACACCGACGGAAGACATCAGCAGACATTTCACAACAACAAACACTTCAGCAAGAATTACTTCAGAAGAAGCAACAGTTTTTTGAACAGCAGTCAACACATTCATCAACAGCAGACATTATCAAAGTCAGGACAGACATACTTGTAGATATGGACGAGTCCATAACTTCAAGATCAGCGTTTTATTGAGGACACAACTCAATACAACATTTCAACATAATCATCAGCAGATGAAGTAAGAAATACAGTTCAGCTACAAAAAAGACACAACAGAGCAAAAGAGAACACGACGAGACGACAAAGAGCAACTTCAAACAGACTTCAACAACAACAACAGTTCGACCACAAACTTTCTGATTTTTGGTGCCCAAAAATGGGGGCCCAGTGTACCAGGAGAGGCACGTGCTAAAAACTGTAACTTTGAACACCAAGTCATAATGTTGATTATATAGATGTAATTCAATGGTTAGGAAATGGATGACTTTTTCACGGTAGCAAAAGAAGATTTGTGAAGCAATTCTCACGAAAGTTTTAACTGTTGACAAGGAACAACAGTGGGCAAAGGGTAGCCCAGGCATATCGTGCCAAAGTAACTATAACTCAAGGGTCTTTTTGAAACACCACCAACACTGGCGTCAGTGAAGCAAGCTGATTAGTTTGCTTCTTTGACGTCCGGCCACAACACCGCCAACACTACACATTCAAAATTAACTGAAGGCGGAACACCGCACATACTCTTTCCCGAAAACATCTGACAAGAATTCGCAACCAAATAAGAGCAACCAAAAGTCTAGAATATATGTTTCATTACACAATGATCAATTAGAGGACAACAAGCACAATCAAAAGAAAAAAAGTACATCTAAAATTCATGCTGTAATACATGATTTTCTGTAAAGCCCCAAAAACACCTATCCCTGCTGGAAAGATTGCAATAGAAATTTGAGCCACCGGACTGAGAGAGCTAAACTATTAAAAAAGACTTCACTCTGAAAATCGAAAAATGTGACAGAACAATAACCAGGGCTTTTGGTGTTACGTAAGTACACTCAAGTAAACAGGCCTATATCCAGGCGCAAACCTTATCAAATTGGTACAAAATGAAACGTTTGAGAGGAACCCAGGTAGACTGGCGTCAAGCTAAGCACGAAAATGTTAGCCATGGTACACGCTGCCAGATGGTGCACGAAAAACCTAGAACTCCAAAAACATCCCATTGAAATATTTGTAACTTCAAAAGAGAAAACAGTAGGGTCATCAACTGAGGTTGAAGAAACTGAAATTGGCTTCTATCATCTGAAAATAATAGACTAAGTGAGAGAACAGTTGAGCCTGTGATGTCATCTGCTGGGACTCGGAGCACGAATTCCCATCCGTCATCTGAAGGATTTATATAGGTGACGCTGAAAAACACGTATAAAAACTACTGTAACGAGATGCCAACCTTTGGCAATAACAGGACTTGTTTCTTAGTTTCTTAAATCAAATAATGATCCGATGGCAGACGTGGAATCGGCTTCGTACCGTTCGCGAATCAGATTTTAAGTGGCCTATGGCAATTAGAAAAAAAAGATTATCACTTTTTAAACTCAATGATATTCAGTTTTTCATTAGAAATTAAATTACACTGACAGAAGCCTCAAAAAACAGCACAGAAGCTACTTATCACCAATATCCTGTCAACCAAACTGAAAACAAAAGAGACAACAAAGAGAAGAACTACAAGACCTGAGTGAGCGAAACTTGAAAAAATAAAGTGTCGACGTTCATTTGTCGATAAAACTAAGTCTCGGCTGCATATCAGGAATACATGGAGAAGAATAATTTCCGCTAAAACATATATTTCATCTTCTCCTCTGAGATGAATTACATGTTCATATGTTGAGTTATAGCTTCTCGAAATGTGCTGTTTTCACATTTTTTTCTTTGTGGCAAGGGACTGAACTTGTTCTCGTTCAAGACTTGAATCACATTGTATAAAAGTCTTCTAATCTAGATAGATATCTTTTATTTTTTAAACTAAAAACGACTGTAATCAGTTTTATAGTGACGTTTGAGCCCATTTCAAAGGCAACTATTTTAAAAAAAAATTTGCCGCTCGTACTGAAGATGGTGGTAAAATGAAAATAAAATGTTTTTTTTTGTGAGAAATTTTGATGAGTTTTTTGCTCTCTCCGATCTAGATTTTTTTGCCATGGTTGCAAATGAACCAATGCTTCAGACATTTTTTGCTGCCCTTCAATTTCCTATTTAGTTTGAAATGAGCAAACTTGGTTACCAAATTGCTGAAGGAGTCAGTTCTAATGACTCAACTAAACAGGTGAAGTTGTAACAAGTATTAAGAATTTAATAGAGTGGTTTTACCATTTTCAAGAGCATATTAACAACGCACGCGAAAAGAAAAGTAATGTTTAAGAAAAGTAAGCATTCTAACTTTGGCGCAGTGCAAAATAACATGTACAAAATGATCTAACTCAGTAAAGTTTGTTGTTAGATCAGATTAGTTTTCGTTTTTTAATATTCTGACTCTCGTGTATGATGATTTTATAATTACTATAAGCTGAATAAAAACTTTAACTGGAACAACTAACTTAAAATGCAGAGTGTACGTTTACATGATGTCAATGAGTTTATTCTAGTAACAGTAAAACACGCTTCAGTTGTCCCATGCTGCGCAATTCAACTTAAAGGAAATTAGCAGTTTCGATTTTTGGTCATAAATATTAAAACTAAACTTTGTTTATACAGAATAATGCAACATGTGTTTATCCCCCGGGTCGGGGGAGTTTTCTGGAAATAATGGGCAATGCGCAGAAGTGCGCAAATTAATCGTTAAAAGAATCCGTTAAACTTGAGAAACAGTGAAACCTCATTCTTGTGTGTGAATGAGATGAAATTGTGAGAGACTTTCGCTAAATTCATGCTCGATATTTTCAAAAATGAAGCAACTTTTGATTTTTCACCAATTTAATTACAACTATTGTTTTGATGATAAAAAATAGTTGCAATTTATATTTGTGTTTTTTAAATTTAAAAAATCCCGAACCAGCAGGTCAAAAATTTTCATTTTATGTTATTTACCTGACCTTGTTGGTTCTAGATGAACTCGAAAAATTTCCAGAAATTTACTCAAAAAACGATTCCGCAAATTCATCCGAACAAGTAGCAGTTATTAAGTTGGCAGAGAAAATGAAAGGCTTTGTTCTCAAGTAATATTAAACGCTCCACTTTTCTTGGAAGTACTTTTCAGCTCAGAGTTTTTAATTTTATCACTTGGTTTCCCTTAATATGGTAATAAGCAATGCAATAAGCGACTCTAATACACTCTTTTAAGATTCAGATTGGTTTTAAATTTGATTGGTTTGGTTAATAAACAACTTTGGATTTAGCGATTTAACGCGATGCGCACTCTTAAATTATATTCATTTTTAACTGATTTTAGCGTCTCTGCAATTAATGAAAGTCAAGCAAAGAATGAGATCGTGGCAGAAGCACTTTTTGAGCTTATGCATGAAACAGGTTGATGAGCGCTGACAAACTGCTTACAGTACTGTCCGGTGAAGTGGGCTGAAAAAAACAATTAGCCAAGAGTTCATGTTGTTGAGATCCTTTATGTCCTAAATATGTGAACAGTTACTGGTGCCTCTGTATCAGTTAGTCGATTTTTCGAAAATTTCGAAAATGTCGAAAATTTTTCGAACATTTTTCGAAAATGTTGCAAATATCAACTCTGTTAATCAACTTTGAACCCCAGACCCCTATATTTACAAACTTACCGTTTGTCACTGCGCAACTTGCCACTAACTATTCTAATAGTTTTTGCATTTGAATCAATTTCACTATTTTTTTGTGCAAAACCTACTTTAGTTTTTTGATGATGATTAATAGTTGAAGCTAATTTATTTCAGTCAGGTTCACAAATTGCAGAAAAAAAGAATTTATGCTAAGTCGTAAATAATTCTTATATGATTTAAATGATTTCTTTGCAGTATTTGAGGATTCAAATCATATAAGAATCATTTATGACTTAGCATGACTTCTTTTTTTCCGCAAATTGTGAACCTGACTGAAATAAATTAGCTTCAACTATTAATCATCATCAAAAAAACTAAAGTAGGTTTTGCACAAAAAAAAGTGAATTTGATTTATATGCAAAAAATATTAGAATAGTTAGTGGCAAGATGCACAGTGGCGGCAAACGGTAGGTTTGTAAGTATAGTGGTCTGGGGTTCAAAGTTGATATAAAACTTATCTGCTCTCGCCGCATTCACTGCTAAAAGATGCAGGCGATTTGCGCAAACAAATTTTTGTTTTCACCGCGGATCACAGTTAATCTTACCTTATTTCTCCGTAAAACTTTAACCCGTTTACTGCTAATGGTAGATGACGTCTGAAACGAGGTGATAGAAATGAGCCGAATTTAGGCAACAATTGCGCTTATAGATTTGCGTTGAGGAATTGGATCAAAATGCCCCAAAAAGGTTTAAAATATGTGTGAAAAAGTACCCAAAAATGATGAAACATTATGAAGGTTACCTCACTCAGCAACTTTTTTGTAAAGTCTTTGGCTGAATCGCTCATAGCATGCTCATAACTGAAGTCTTTGGACATGACAGATAGCAAGACAGTTACCGAATTTCTTCAAGACAAACACCAAAGTCCGGGGACTCTTTATCACGGAACGCTCAATTTAAATGAGTCATCACCAATAGAGACACTGAATGTTACGAGCGGAATAATTGAGAAACAGTCTCGACAACTTTTTTGTATCTCAGGGCCATCGGAATTACATGTTAATCATTGGTTTGAAGCACTCATTAGATTTGAATGCGAGAGCTCAAAACTTAGAGATTCGGATGCTGAGTTGAACTACTTTCTTGCAGGAAAGCTTCCCTGTGGACTAAGATTTCTCTCTGAGGAAAA
This sequence comes from Convolutriloba macropyga, assembly GCF_964194025.1. Lineage (NCBI taxonomy): Eukaryota > Metazoa > Xenacoelomorpha > Acoela > Convolutidae > Convolutriloba > Convolutriloba macropyga. The sequence goes on along the minus strand of NC_134481.1, from coordinate 25,897,539 downwards.
GTTAAAAGTTAATTTTACCTCTGCTGTTATTCGACGAAAAATTGCTTTCAATTCAATATTTCGCAGTGTCGCTTCTCTTAACGCTGAAAAAAATGTTGACGAGCCACGACGTTTTTATACAACAGTTTCCAGGATAATCTAGTCTAGTACGTAGGAACACACCATGCGTGTTCTTTAATGGAATTTGTTTGATCCCACTGCTAAAAACGTTAAGTGTTTCGAAAAAACGCACTCAAAGACTCTATGCAGAAGACGGCGTGGTTTGCGTTAACGTTGAAAAGTTACATTAACGGTTTAAAAAAAATTAATGAAACTAAGCTAATGTTTGGCTATTACCTAGACCCTAATAAGGTTTTTCTGATTGTCAACCAAATTCACTTTGCTGAAGTTCAACGCTCGTTGATAAATTTGATTTTAAAGTTGTTACAAGAAAAAGGTACTTAGGACACTTTATTGGCGTCAATAACAGCTTGAACAATTTTTGTTAAACAAAATGTTCAGAACTGGCCAAAAAGAGTTCAGGTTTTATTTAAAGTCCTTGACTATTGCCCTCATGAGATTTTTCAGCTCTCACAAAAATAATCCAAGCACAATGAAATTTGCTGAGATTTGCACCAGGTTTTGAAGGAGTTACTGAACAACTTTTAAAGGAAACAAAAAGAAGCACAATTTACCAGCTGTTTCAAAAATTAGTAACGTGCATAACGTGATACGTAGCATTCTTAGTTTATCATCAAAACGCGGTGGAAAATCAAATCATGAGAAAGAAGCAGTGTGCTTTCAAAAATAAATAGTAACATGCTCAGCCGCTACCAAGAGAAATTCCTTGTGCTATCAAAACATCGAAATTTCCTTGCTGGGACTTAGACAACGATTTTAAGAAAAATCAAAAAATGGTTTTGCTCTGCTTCAAATCTCGCAAACAAGTCTTTCAGTGAAATCGATGGCAACGATGCTCTTTGAAAAGCCAGAAAACACTGGTCACAAGACTCCACGTATTTTTACAACAGTTACAAAGACGAATATATGGTGGATATCAGCAACAAAGATGCTATCATGCTATCTTTACCTTGATGCCGTTGATTAAAATTTGACGGACCTGGAAGAACACACTCAAAGTCTTTAAGCATATGCAAACATTTGTTGCGCTAAAATTGAAAAAGTAAAAGGAATCAAGGCTGGGCCAGGATTGGGCTTCTACGCAGAACCTAGCAAAAGTTTTCCGATTGTCAATCAAAACCATTTTGCAGAGGCTCAACACTTTTTACAGTAATTCAGTTAAAAATAGTTAGCGGAAAGTCGTTTTAACGGAAACTACACGTGTTTGGAAAAATTAAAAAAAAACAGAAGTTAACTACTGGCAACCTGAAATTCAGGTTATTGTCAGCACCCTTGACTACTGTTGTCATGAAATTTTTTCAGTTTTAAAAAAATCAATTGAAGCAAATTGGAGTTTTCTATTAAAATTTGCAACAGGATGTAAAGATTTCCTGCAAACCCTAGAGGACATAAAACAAAATACATTTTTATCAGTTGTCACAAAGGTTAGCTTTTGATGCGTTAAATATTCAGCAAATCAATAGCGAACCCCGCTCAAAAAGCGGGAATAGCGAACCCCGCTCGAAAAGCCAAAGAACTATTCAATGTTTCCGAAGAATCAAAAAGTTTGATAGCAGATTCACTTTTGAACGCAACCTTAGTTAAACGCTGAGGGAAAAAAATCACGTCAGTAGAAGACGGCAGAATGTTATGAAAAATTGGAAGCAGATCAATTTCAGGTATTACCTTGAACTGTCAAAATAGCTATCCATGTCTGAGACAGAGCGGTTGAAATATAAATTTAAAAACTGTAAATGGTGCTGGTTGACAGAAAAAATTTCTGAAAGAGATCAATTTGGTCTATCTAAACGAGTTCTTTGCCGCCGTGGCTAAACGCAATGGGCTCCAAGTTAAAAATGTTTCGACAAAATGTGATGGATGTGGCGAAGCTTTCAATGTTCAGCATGCGGTCATCTGTGAAAAAGGTGGCCCCTTTACGCAAAGCATATCGAAACAATAGATGTGTTAAGTAAATTGTCTGGTATACCAGCAAAAAAGAAACAGTCATTAGCGAGCACTGAGAGAATAATCCACCTCTGTAAGAGCCAATCTATTAGTACGGGCAGTATAGAGTTGTCAAAAAACTGCCTCATTTTATAACCGTGTTAGTAAAGTCTTACTGCAGCAGAAAAACGGTAGACGTATTAGAGAGCTGCGGTGATGAAATGCGAAACAGTTAGTTGGAATCCAGTCAGAAAAAGCATGTTTCGTTTACTCCACTTGTGTTCAGCGTTGACGACATGATGGCTCGAGAAAGCACAATCTTCTCGGTCAGATCAGCAGATAGATTGTCGTCAAAATAGGAAAAACCTAATGCCAAAACATTAAGCTGGAAATAAACAAGACTTTCTTTTGTCATTCTGAGAGGATCAAAACTCTTTATAAGAATTACGAGGTGCCAAAGACGATCATTCTATTTCGAAGATGGCACAATCTAAAAGAATGTCTGTAATTTCACCAGAAGCTACCTTGATTTTTCACTGCCCAACTAGAGAGTCACAGCGCTCAAAAATAATAATAGCACGCCCAAAAAATAGAGCGATGCCGAACAAATTGAGTGATAATCTCGCAGCATAACTGCCTCAATTTTCAAGCTCAACTATTATGTCACCCAATGGGAGGGACTTTATATTTTAACTGATTCCTCTCAACTGACTGAATTAAAGTGGAGTTGAACAAACTGCCTGAGTAAACGAAAAGTGAAGAACGCATTTGATGAAAGTAAAAAACGTGAGGGTGACAGTAAACTCAATTAAAAGATTATTGATTTAAATTAGAACAATATCAGTAATAAAATAAGTAATTTGTATTTTCATTAGAGCACTGATGAAATAGCTAATGTAGTAATTTGGTAGCGTTATGCTGCGGGAAAATATGAACTTTTAATAAGGGATGAAATTCGTCATTTGCATTAAATTGAGACAATCATTGATAGATTAATTGTATTTTCATATAAGAACTTGCTCATTAAACTACCCTCGTCAAAACCGTGACTCTCTTTCGAAAGTTATGTGTGGATTTACTTGTTTTGAACGACTTATGCAAAATTCTGTTTTTACAAAATGAACGTCTTTCACACTCTCTCCTCTGAGATGTCATCTTCACTTTTTTAGTCAAAATCGAGTACGAATTTTGTCATGAGTTGAAAATTTTCTCAAGAAATTTGAATCGAATATGTTCTGTTGCATATATCCATGTCTGAATTAGGGCAGAATTTTCAAATAGCCTTGGAGACCATGACTGGGGCAGTTAATCAAGTTCTCATACAAGGCCTTTAAATACATAAAATTGATGCAATTTAGACCACTGTTGAGCAGTTTTGAGTCCGTGAACAGATATTTGTTTGTTAATTGGAACTACACGTGTGGTATTGGGTGAAGGCTGATGTAGAGCAATCTCATCATCCATCCGAATCATCTGTTGCAAAAGATTGTTTCCTTGATACATTATATCATCTACTTTATTAGAGATCAAAAAGGTGAATTTATTAAAATTTACCAAAACAGAACTTTTTGCACTTTTTGTACTTTTTGCACTTTTAAATGTTTACAGATTTTGAATTGCTAAAAGTTTGGCTAATCTACTGTCTTAATATATTCCTCAATTTCAAAAATCTTGAAACCAAAATATCAGTAGTCGGCATGAAAATCTGGATCACAGCCCATTTTACTACGGATTGGTCATTTGATGCGGTATTTTGAACAAGCAAATGCAAAACTTTTAGCCATCCAGAGTCTGGATTATAGGTGATTTCTACCTGCGTGGGTACTTCCGTGAAATGTGCGTAAATGCGATTTTCAGGCAAATTCTTTATATTTTGCAATGACTTACTATGTTGCAAACTATTTTGCAAAAGAGGCACCAAAAACTTGAGTCTCAGAGCATTTCAGCGCTGAACCAGCACATTTCAAGAGTAAATGCATCTACAGAAAATTTAACGTTTCTTTATGTTCAGTTTTGTTTCATTATGATTATATTGAGGTCATAGAGATCCGCCCAGGCTAAATTCATTCTGCACAGTCTGAAAAATAGTCAAGCGCCGAAGTTATATCTGAGCTGAATAATTTCATGCGTTTACTGCTTACAAATGATAATTACTATAGTAGTGTACTTCTTTATTTTTAAGCTAGGTTTTAGAGTAGCTTCTTTATTTTTAAGCTAGGTTTTAAGTAATTACCACAAAGCTCTTTTAGCGTAGTGGTTAAGAACTGCTACGAAAATAAAATGTTACAAAAACCCACACGGAAGTTCGAATTGCATAAAAAGCAAATTTATTGGCTGGAGCTAAGCCGACCATAATGTTTTTCATGCAGTAAATTTTAATCAAAAATCAAAACTAGCCAATGCAAAATGTGGAACAAAATACTTTCCATCCAATGAAAACAATACTTCTTTAGCCTAATTCAGCGCTGATTTGTTCTGCCACTAACCTTCGGTCACGTAAGTAGACAGACGTCAATTGTAACCCATTTAAGGGTAAAATTACAGAGACCAAAGTATTTTTCAAAAATTGATCTAAATGAATTGTTGATCTTTCAAAAAGAATTTGGTTTTACAACATGCTATTTTATCAGACTCTAAAAACAAACCAATCTTTTGAACAAATTTAAGAAGGTGGTATTTTTGTGGTATCATAACTTTTTGGCATCATTTTTGACTGCAATAACATCTTTGCAAAATTCACCGAATTTTTCAGAAAATCAAAGTAGGATATTTTTAAATTGTAATTTGTAACGGCTGCTCTCTTATCAAAGTCAAAGAAAAATTTACAACGCCCAGTTCGTTTCAGCGGCTTCAAGTCTGTCCGGATATTATGTTTTTGCAGTTAACTTTTGTGAACTGTATTATCCGCTATACTGTAGATTACCGTTGCTTTACTTGTTGTTCAATTAGTTTAATTGTTCAGCTCTGCTGAATAACATACTTGTTTCTCTCAGAAAAACAATATATTTCAAATTGAAACAATCAAATTTTTGCTTGAGTTTTGGTTAATAACTCAACTTATAAACCAAATTTAGGAAATCTAATTCCAACAACTTGTAGCCTTGTAACCAGGATATAGTCATGCAATGTTTCAGCTTTCTATTTCAAAGATTACAGAAAAGGTCACACTTAGTGTAACACTAACTGAAAAACAATAACAAACTTTCTAACTTTAATGTTAGCAGTTCTCTTTATTGGTTTCAAAAACACCAATGTCGAACTAGAGTATGCTTCGTTAAAGCCAGTAAGAGAAACTGACTCTATGCTTTGCACAAAGTTTCTCTCACTTAGGAAATTTGTTGCTCAGAAAAAAAGATTGAGAATATCAAAGTTAATTTAAAACTACAATCATTAATATGATCAACATAAACAAGACACGATAACAGGTAATTTACCGCTTAAGAAATTGTGCTGCTTCAATACGCTCTGTATGTCTGTTTAATAAGACCAAAACTGCAAATTTCAACTGATTTTTGGTAGTTTTTCAAGCTCTATTTATACTGCCGAACAAGTCAAAATTGCTGATTGGTTGTAGACAAAGATGTCGACAGAATGTGAACACTTTTCAATAACGTCACTTTGTCAATGTAAATTTGATGTCATGAGGTTTGTTAACCATTAAGAAGTTTTGTCGAATATTCTAAATCAATAACAGGTTGATTCGCAATCCAATCGCAGAGAATCTCATGCAATTTGGTAGTGAATTTTGTCTTTTCTTCCAAATGAAATTTCAAATAGAAATTCTACAACTTCAGTGCATTAGCCATAGTTGTCGATGATAGTATGGTAAACGCAGAAATTCCCTATTGGCTTTTCGCCAGATTCGGGGAGAGAAAAACTGAAGCTAATTCAACTACTTCACGTGAATTTTGTTCAGTTGTACATTGTGCATAATAGGAAATACTACTTTGGTGATAGTTGCGGTAGTTGAGTTGGAGTTATAGGTTAACTTCATGTATGACAATTGCGTATTAATAATAGTTACTGAATATGAACGTTTAAGAAAGTAAACAAATCTGTATGGCTGCAGTAGAATGTGGCATTAAATTTCACTTATGCTATTCTAGTTTTAATGCTTGAAATGGCATTGACGCGCTATTCAATTTGGCTATTGAGTCAGTAAGCTCAGCCGCCACATAATATTTTTGGCAAAACTTTGCACTTATGTCAATGCTTGAGGTTTAATAGAGTTCAATTACTAGTCACTGTTTACATGTCATTTCAACAATAAGATGTGCGAGTGTTTTTAATACTTAGTCAGCTGATTCAAAGTACTTTTCTCAAATAAGTTAGATGGCAGAAACCGTATTTGTGTAAGAGGAAAGAATTAATTTTCAACTTTTCCCATTGATTTTGTTCAATAAGTTTTTGTTTTTCTCATTTAATCTTCAGCGTTTTTTCTGTCGAACTATAGCTTCGCAGTGAAATTTAATTCAAACAACCCTTCAAATTTTGGCACTATATTATTAATAGCTCCGCCGCTTCTGATCCCAAGACCGCAATGAGAATAAAGATGAGTTTAATCACAAACAATTGAACTTTTATATTTCGACTGCAGTTAAGAATACATTGCGACAGAGTCCTCGCTATCCACTATTGTACTAGGCACCTTGGCAAGTGCATAAAATAACTGTAGTAAGACACGCTAGGAAACATAAAAAGCCCTTTAGTTTTTTAAAAGAATTCTGTTCCATCGCAGTATGGCCTTATTAATTTCTCTAGGTTTCTCTAGGTTTTGTCAATTGAGATCATAGATATTGTTGTAGATTCAGTGTCTCTTTATATGTGGCTTTTCAGATATATATTTTTATAGCTTAATTTTTCTTCAATAGATTAAATCTTTTAAAATTTTGGATTAAAACCTTAGAAAGTTATTGCCTGTCTCTTCATTTCGAGAGTTTTAAATTAAAATTCATACAATCTGAGATTCAACTGCTTTGCAACAGAAATAAATACGACCGGTGAACTTTAGCCTCCGGTTTTCAAAGGTTAAAAATTCAACTAAACGTATCTTTTTTCCATTGGTAAATTCCAATCAATCCGTCTACCGTGGCAGTACATTGAGTACGATTGATTTGCTTCTCAGTGCCAAACGTTTAATGAAAAAATGGAAAATCATAAATTTGGTAACATCTTTTAGCTTATCTCCGTGTTATGCGTACGTTCAATTATTATTATTATTATTATTAAATTGACTTGGTACCCGCGATGCGGGAATCACTTTGTTAACTAATTAGAAACAGGACCAATTAACAGGATACTGATAGTATTTAAAGTTCAAAGCCTTTAATTTCAACAGCGAGTTCAGCTGTTTCCGAAATAACACTGTTGGACATGTCCAGTCAAAAGTTGAGATGTCATTTCGCTGAGAGAGAACATTTGCATATTTCACAACTCTCAAGACAAAATACTCTTCGAATTTGACTGATTTCGTCCAATTAAAATTGGTCTTCAAAAATTGTTTTGCTGCAGAACGGTTACTGCGTGGTCCCTTGAAAACAATTCCAGTCTATTTTTCTTATCAGTGCTTCATTGAACAACAGATAGACCAATCAAGTAAAGGAAACAATTTTAGCCTTTGTCTTGTGTGATTGCGTATATCGTATGCAAGATCCAATAAAAATATCTTCAATTGTATAATGACAAAATCTATCTCTATTCACGTCGTTGTCCTCTGGACGGAAATTGATGCAATGGTGAATGCAGTCAACAACCAAATCGTTCACGACGTTCATTGTGAACATGTAAAAGTGCCCCCAACAGTAGAATGGGTACCTTCTGTAGGGGAATAATTTCTTGACTATTTTATTTCTACCCAATCTGGCAACATGATCACCAGCAGTACACACTGATCCAGAATAAAAACGGGGCTTTGTATTGTTCATGCGTTGTCGTTCTGTCACGCTTTTTTCTGATGGTTTTGAGGAAACGTATTTTGTAACAGGGTGAAAGTATTCTGATCGACTAAAACTGGGTTGTTTTGTTTGCCCGCAAAACAAACAAATAGACCAAAAATGACCCGTAATTTAATCAACTTTTGGCATCAAAGTTTGAGACCATCCGAATAACCTGATCTACACTAGTTGGACGGCTTAGTCGACTGGCGCTACTAGGTTCAAAATATGTGACAAATTGCTGATCCCCAATTCGAGTTTTCGCATTGATTGAAGGTTTTCTAGACATTTAAAGATTACCATTCGAGCAGCACATTTGTTTTTTTCCGCGAGACATCCAATTAAAAGCCTCGTATTTTTACAATACATGTTTACAATGCAAAGAATTTGGATTGTATTGGTGCTCTGTTTTTTTGTAAGTTCTATTCACAGCTTTTTCCATTTCTTTGCGCATTTGAAACTGAATAAACAGGTAAAGCTCAGGGGGCATTAAGTTACAGCGGATGACATGAGCTTGTTTCACCAACCTTTTAGGTCCTTAATCTGTTGAAACTGCTGTAAGGCCTAAATTCAAAAAGAAAAAGTCAATTTTCGCTGTTTTTGAGCCCTGAAAACAGCAATTTTTCCATGTTTTTGTCACTTTTCTTTTAATTTTTGTTAGTTTGGTTCTTTTAAGGCACAGTTATAGTTTAAAGGTCTATTTTCTGCTAATTTTCTTAATTTTTATTTAAAACATTTGTCAGTTTTCAGTTGTCAAATTTATAATCAAAGAAACTTTTCAAGGCTGGAAAGGGGCCGATGAATTGTTTTTAACAACTCTAAAAATTTTAGGACGACCATTCATTTAATATCAGTCTTTCTTGTAACTTTTATTTCGTTTTTGCTAACTTTAATTTTTTTTAAATTTTGAGTTTTGTTTACTTTTGCTCACCAATTTAACAACAACGATGTTCAAATTTAGGTTCATAAATAGCTTTAACGACCCCCATAATTTCTTGAGGTTGTAATTATCACAAATATCGCAGCTTTTGACTAAACTTTTGACTAAAAGTTTGCAGCTTTTGACTAAACTTTTGACTAAACTAAACCCATGACAAAAGATATAAGCATCAAAGAGCAGTTTTAAAAGTTTTGTCTAAGATTTCTAGCACTTGCTTTAAGTTTTGAGTTATTTTTGTGTGTTTGGATCGCTTTCTGCACTCTATTTCGCTCGTAAACAACCCAAAATTTTAACTTGCAAGTTTGTATCTTATGGCAAGTAATTCCCGATTTTTATGAAATCAGTTTTTTTGAACGTTACTAAACTATTCATAAATTTGAAGTTTGAATGTACGACTTTTTGTTTTATATTGTTTTTCAACTGCAATTTTTCAACGTATTTTTAGTGAAAGCGGCCAGTTAATTAGTAGCCCATCTTTCTTCAGCAACTAAAAACTTTATGATATGCTTTTACAAAAAACTCACCTTTTACTCTTTTTACTTCTGCTTATCCTTTATGCTCGGAAAGATATCTGTGAAATGCCCATTTTTCTTCGGATTTTTTCTGAATTTTTATATAATAGTTGCTGGTTTTCGTTACTTTAACAAGCAGGCTATCTATCATACTTTTTCTATTTTGATATTTCTTAATTCGTATAAAATGTTGTTGTTGCGCTTGTGTTATCCAAATCTTCTGTTAGTCATTTGAGGAGTTTTCATGCTTTCAATTAATTCTTTGGATTGTAATTCAGTACTTTTCCTGTAATTTTTTATCTAAATTTGAATTCGGTTATTCTCTCCAAAAAAACACTCATTGACGCTATTGGGTAATCATGCATTTACGTGTGCGTAAAATGCTTTAAAAACAAAAAAAAACACATTTGAAAATTTTGAAAAGAAAATTTAAAAGTTTAAGAATAACATTTTTTTATGTTTGAGATTTGTAATGCTGATTCCTCTTTGATACTTTTCTGATTGGATTGTTTTTTCTATATTCAGAATTTAACAGTTTGTAAGAATAAGATAGGTTTTTCTTGGCTTGCTGGAGCTTTTGGTTGACTCAGATGATAATCCTGCACGATTAACATCAGAATCCGACGATTCAACTTTTTATACTTGATCCACCTAACTTGTATTAAATGTCAAGTTTTAGCCCTGTTACAAAAATCACTCCTTGCCTGATAGATCCGAAAAAACCTGTTCAAATTTTCGGGGCAACAAATAAACGTCGTCATCCGTTTTTATAACATACTCGGCATTCAAACAGAAACAAGTCACAACTTTAAGGCCGATCAGCGTTTTAAACGTAAGGTCCTCGTAAGTCTCGTTGACATTGGCAACTACTATATCACCGAAGGATTGACTCTCTCTTCGGACTTCTTCTAAATACGAGTCGTTGATTGGTCGACCCAGGACAAAGAATAACGTCCAGTTTTGTGAATTATGTTGAGAGAAATTAGCGTAAGTTGTTCTGATCATTCGGCGTCTTTCAAAGTTATCGTATGAACTGGTAATGGATCTATTTCCTACATATATATCACAGTTTTGCTTTTTTTAAAGCATCCAAAAGTAGAAGTTCCTATTGACATAAAGAACAAAACGGTTCCAATCTATGGTAACAAAACGGTAGGAAATAAATCCCTGATGACAAACACGACACGAGTTTTGATCATTGATGGATTGCAAGGGATAAAGTTGCTTGAATAAATGTGGACAATATCAGATCCTGACCAAAGAAGTTGAAGAATTCCAGTTTAGAATGTAGAAAAATATATATTTGAATGAGTTCTGTCCGTTTTTTCTCAAATAAGACAGACCTGGAATGCCTTTTTTGATGTTCATATGGCTAATTAAGTCTAGAAAATGTTATGCGCCCTGCGTTAGAACAAAAGGCCAGGTCATAAAAACCAATGAATTGAAAGGAGCATCGCTCAGAGGTTTTTCAAATGATCCGAATTTTTTACAGAGACCCCTGTAAAATTTATATAAAAAAATTGCTAATGAATTTCAGCTGTGTGAGGGTATCAACAATTAGAAGGTACCTTTTCGCCACTATATGTAGGGCTCCATTGGCAACTAAAACAGAAATTTATTCGAGCATGCAGTTTACTCAAAAGCTATATTTTGCTTGGGGTGTTATATGACACTTCAAAAATGCTGTGGTGCCGCAAAGAAATAACGAGATTGTGTCCATAAAAATAGCACCCTCTGCAGTTGACTATGTTGATCAAGTTTGCGGGGAATTTATTTAATCCAAGGAATGAAAGTGTGAGAAAGAAGATGATGAAGAAAAAAAGAAGTCGCAGATGTCGTACCGACCAGTGGTGGAGAGCGTCTCTACAAAAGTGCCATCACCCCGAAAAGGGAGAGAAGAAGATGATGAAGAAAAAAAGAAGTCGCAGATGTCGTACCGACCAGTGGTGGAGAGCGTCTCTACAAAAGTGACATCACCCCGAAAAGGGAGAGAAGAAGATGATGAAGAAAAGAAAGAGGTCCCAGATGCCGTACCGACCAGTGGTGGAGAGCGTCTCTACAAAAGCGACATCACCCCGAAAAGGAAGAGAAACGATGAAAGATACAAGTTGATGGACGCTTTTTGAGTAGGAAGTGGCCCGGAAACAGCCGACCCGCGCACCTCCTAAAACAATTGGTAGGCCAATTATTTCGTCTAATTGGCCGAACGTGTGGAGTAAGACTGAGACAGATTGAGGTTTGGATAGCCTTGTGCCTCATCGGAATCTACCCAAACCCTGGGCTAAGAAGCGATAACATCAACGTTTGGGCAGAACGAAGACTTTAAGTCATACGTGCAGCCAAACGCAAAGAACGCCGAAGAGAGAGACGAAAAACGAAACAGCGGGAGCTGTTCAACGACCGATGCTATGTTCGGAATAACCAACAGCACCTAACAGGAAAGGCTAAAAAGCAGGAGCGTACACGCTGGAGAAGGAAAACGGAACAATAGTTTAAACGCGTCAGGAAAAGCGTCTCAATCGCCACCTGGAATGTGAGAAGATGCAAGATCCAAGTTGACGATATGCGCCGCATACAGCATATCCTAAGAGAAAAAAGATGAGAACAACTGGGACATAGTTCTGATGTCGGAATTTTCATCCCAAAGTGAACGTGGGTGGCAGTGCTCCGAGGACGCCGTCATCATTCGTGGACAAAAAGCAGCAGTGGTTCTAAGAAACTAATGGGCAGTGTCCTGCAGGGCGCAAGGAAAGCGAAATGGATCGCCGAGAGGGTAGTGATGGTCGCAGTCAACAACATGAAAGTGATTGCAGTGTATCAAACAGTATCTCCCAATGAGGAAGCAATCGACAAGTACACGAAGACATTGGACACTGAGTTTGCCTGCAAAAAATGAAACGAAATGCTGTTGATTGGAGGAGACAATGGTGAGATTGGTCGGCTGGCAACATGGGTAAAGAAACAACTATTGGAACATTTGGGCTGCCCCATAACTCAGCCGCCAAAGATGAAGTGGTAGAGTGGGCGCAACTCAACACCCTACATTTTGCTGACATAAGTTTGCAAAGAAGTACAGAGGAACCTAGTGTCACACCAGAACCTGAAAACGTTTTGAACTTGATTATTTTCTCTCAAAGAGGCAACGAAACCTCTATTTAACAGACAGAGGACCGATGGTCCAATCATCAACCAAAACTTCTGAAACTCAAAAAAACTTTGAAACTCGAGATCCGAGCATCGAAGAGGAACAATCATATCGAACGGAAGTAAAACAATGACTGGAAGAAGCTGAAGCATGACTCTACCCGAAAAGCATATCAGGTTATTCTGTTGAAGAGTCGACTAGCAGAGGATGTGACCTGGTGACAAGCAGCCGGCAAAATGAAACTGGCAGCAAAAAAGGTATGCCGTATCGAGGAAAAATGTAACAAAACCAGACAATGGATGCACGATCACGAAGAGGAAGCATATAACTACAAACACAGAATCCAGGAGCTGGCAAACAACTAAGGACGATGAACGCCAAGATCAGAATATTGTTCACATGCCCAAGGAAGTTTGCCGAGATCACAAATAAAAACAGATAAAATGGGTAACTGAAAGGTGTGATAAATTTCTAGAGAAGCGATGCAACGACAAGATATCGGAGAGATGTACAGCATCCTCAAACAGCTTGGATTCAGAAATTTTGCGGTCCCATGCTCAGAAGTCTATACTATATCAGCGGAAACTTGAAGCCGAAAAGCACTTTCAAAAAGTCCGAGGGATGAGGAACGAGAACAATCTGGGAGAGATGCTTCTAGCAAGACGACTCATCAAGGAATGCGCGAATTTCTCAAATGAAGGATAAGAAGATGCGAGATCCTTGTGTAACTCACCCACTAAGAAAGAGCTTTGGATAGCGTGGGAAAAAAGAAAGAGACGGAGCCCGCAGAAAATGAGATCAGAATAATTTTCCTGAATGCAACACCGCCAGATTTCCAGCAGAAGATTGTGAGAGTCATCTAGAACATGTTTGATACCTAGGCTGAATACTGGGACGATGTAGTGAAAACAGGATTAATTGTTCCTCCTCACAAGAAAGGAGCCAAAAACAACCCAGACAATTTCAGAGGAGTGTGGTTCCTATCGATGGTCAGTAGGATTTTGATCGGAGTTCTAAGATCCAGACTCACAGAAAAGAGTGAAGAACATGAAGCACTAGATGACAATCAGGATGGGTTCCGTGGAAACCGATCAAGAACAGATGCAACTTAAGTAGCTAGTCTCCTGCACGAGGACAACAGAAAGTTTGGGGAAAATAATAGGGGTCAGGCATGTCTGTTGGACTTGCGAAAGGCCAACCCCCGAGTAAACCGCCAACTACTGTGGAAGTTTCTTGAGACTTATGGTTTCGAAGGAATTATAATGCCGAGTCTTAAAGGTCTCCACGAAGCCACAGAATAGAAGGTCCGGAGCTACAAAGAAATCAGCTCTCAGTGGGTCCAAAAAAAAGAGGGCTAAGAGAAGATTGCCCATCCTCACCCATTCTCTTTAATATCTTTCATCAAATGATTATTAATGCAAGCTGCATACCTAGAATGAGATGATGGAGGAATAAGCGTGACGTACACACCGAAAAACACATTTATGGCCAAAAGACGGGACCAGGGGAACCAAGAAGCCCAGTCGTTTCAAGTCATGAACGTCCTCTTTGCTGATGACGCAACACATCTGTGCCAAGAGCCCCAAATGGAGAAGGCCAAAAACTCAACGAAGACTATCATAAGTCTATTCGAAGAAAAAACGAATGACGCAAAAGAAGCGAACATAATACGTGGCGGTAGCGCACCTGAAAACTATTTCCATGGAAGATGATTAGGAGAGACGGAAGACACGATTATCTAAATCAAAAGAGGAACGGGAGCATGGACAAAAGTGAAGCAGAGACAACAACACTCCCGACTGACGAAGAGGGCGCAAGCACGAGTAGTCGAGGCAGTTGTAGACAGTACGATGCTTTTCATTTACAATGTCTGGACCTGGACAATCAGAGAAGTGAACTGCCTGAAAGAACTGCAAAGAAAGTGGACAAATGTTACCGATACGTGTGGAGTGCGAAAACGCAACCACCACTGAAGGAAATGGCATAGAATAAAAAAGTATGGAATCTACGGAAAGAGTTGAGGATAAATTCAACCAAGGTCAAAATAGAACGCAGATGTTTGGAACGTCTTGGCCATCTTATTCGCCTACCAGAAGAAACAAAAACGAGATAAATCGTTTTCGGATGGCTGAGCAACCGAAAAGTTGCCTCAAAACCCAAAAAAGTACCGTTGCACTCCCCGTAAATAGCTGACGCTTAGAGAGAAGCAGGATATGATGCCCTACATATCGCGGACAAAGCCAAAGACAGAAAGCTCTGTAGTGCGACAATCAACAAGAGAATCAATCTTATTGAGCAGTGGAAGGAATCCAAAGAAAACGACTACGTTGGTCACGCCTTCGAAAAGCGAAAAGAGGCGATTGAAACAAAAGGAACGACACGGTGTCCGCACTGTGAAAAAATATGCAAATCGAGAGCGGGGCTTACAAACAACATCAAACAAATGCACAGAAAAACGAAATACGTCCACAATCGTGTTGGATGCTCACAAGAATTTAACCAGAAGACAAACTTGAAAAATCACGAAAAGAAATGCACAAAGAAGACCAGCCCATCGAACTATATCGCGAAAGAGAAGAAGTAGCTGATATGCCAAGAGACGAAATCAGCCTCAAAGTACTCTAGACTTCTCATTAGCTATACAAGACGACATAGGGGGACACCGACGGGGTGACTACCCGCGATCAGACCAGAGCAGCAGCAGCAACAACAACAATAACAACAACAGCAGCAGCAGCAGAAGAAGAAGAAGAAGAAGAAAAAGAAGAAGAAGAAGAAGAAGAAGAAGAAGAAGAAGAAGAAGAAGAAGAAGAAGAAGAAGAAGAAGAAGAAGAGACTAAGCGGCTGTCAAGTAATTATTTGCAAACAAAAGTATCAAATGTTAACAAAAAGTATTCTCATTCCAAATCAACCGCGAATGAATCAGCGCAGAGCGAATGAATCAGCGCTGTTGCGGCTGCTCTCAAATCCAGGTGAAATCCAATATTCAGAGCCCGGTTCTGGACATTTACACTGTCCTGGCTCTTCACTATTTTTCGAAACTATCGGTGGCCTGGTCGTATAAGGGATTGCTTTTTAACTGGTCGAAAACAACAATATAATTAAAGATAGATTATGTTCAATTTATTTTCTAAACTGTAAGACTTCAGTAAGTTAATTCTATTGCTGATTTGTTGAGTAAGACAGATTAATTGTAAAGAAGTTTGCAGAACGTGTTGTTGCCAACCTTAACAGGAAACGACGTTGACATAATGATGAACAATGCATGTCTAGATTAAAGAGACAACTGCTGTTGGTAACAGTTTTTAATGATTCCGAGTAGAGTTCATATGCAAAAAAAAAGCAATTTATATGAAGCAAAGATTATCGAGTACATAATCTTTGACATTATCTTTCCTGTTGGGTTGATTAAAATAAATCCAGGTTTGCTGTTTAAATGTCAAGTTAACACAAACAAGGTGAGTACGTTAACTGGCAAATGCGATGATGATATCTTCATAGTGTTTGATGCATCGAAGATGTGAACCTGAATCAGTAAGAAATAATTCAAGAATCACAGATTTGAATTTTTTTAAAAAAAAGTATACAAATAATCTAATTAGCAAAAAAGAAATTTTGAGTTATGTAAATTAGGGGTATGGATGAGCAAATTCACAATACCACTCAGGACTTTGCTCGGCAAACACCATTTGCTCGGCAACACCATCGTAAAACGCAATCGAAAAAAAAATATGCAACCCATGATTTTCGTGGCCTAAATTTTTAGCCTAATTACATTATTTTTTTGGCCTAATTACCGCAAGGTCTAGGTTTTATCGAAGTGGTCCATGAATGCCTCCAGTTCCTTGTCTGCAAAAATTCGTTCATGATTTGTTCAAAGTTTGGATATTTAGCATAATAGTCCCCTCATGAAATAATAGCCTCTACCCCTTTATGGTATAATTGCCATGATTGGGGGGGGGGCTATCGGTTATTTGCCCACTGAGATGGGGGACTATAATGGTGAAGACTCCAAATTTTATTGCCGACACTGGCAAATTTGAAACTACTTCGCGCAATGAGTTTTGATTTTGCGGCTAGACATGAAGGGTGTCAAATGATTGTACTTCTCAATATATACTGCCCTGCTTCTTTTGCATGTAAAAATGGTGGCAATATTGTTTTGGCTTCCTTCATTAAAGTAACCCCATGCATTTCATGTCGTTTTTTGGGGACGCCCTCTGTCGGTTGGTGAATTAAGCGGGTATTCATTTATCAATATCTCTACTTAATTCTGTATAAACCATCACCGGTTTTCATTAATCCAGAAACTTTGTTATAGATTTTTTTCTCATATATTCCATAACTCTCGTTGCAATGAGCTTTTTCTAACAGAATCTGAACTATCTGATCTGACATTCCTCTGTTAGCGACATGACGTGTCTTGAATTGTAATCGCGTTTGATTTTTCAGTCAAGAAACAGGGTTAGTTTGCTATTGATCATTTTTTTGAAATATGGGGGACTATGATGACGAAGACTCCAAACATTATTGCCGACACTGGCAAATTTGAAACTACTTCGCGCAATGAGTTTTGATTTTGCCGCTAGACATGAAGGGTGTCAAATGGTTGTACTTCACAATATATACTGCCCTGCTTGTTTTGCATGTAAAAATGGTGGCAATATTGTTTTGGCTTCATTTATTAAAGTAGCCCCATGCTCTTCATGTTGTTTTTTGGGGAGGCCCTCTGTCGGTTGGTGAATTAAGCGGGTATTCAGTTATCAATATGTCTACTTAATTCTGTATGAACCATCACAGGTTTTCAGTAATCCAGAATCTTTGTTCTAGATTTTTTCTCATATATTCCATAACTCTCGTTGCAATGAGCTTTTTCTAACAGAATCTGAACTACCTGATCTGACATTCCTCTGTTAGCGACATGACGTGTCTTGAATTGTAATTGCGTTTGATTTTTCAGTCAAAAAACAGTGTTAGTTTGCTATTGATTATTTTTTTGAAATATGGGGGACTATAATGACGAAGACTCCAAACTTTATTGCCGACACTGGCAAATTTGAAACTACTTCGAGCAATGAGTTTTGATTTTGCGGCTAGACATGAAGGGTATCAAATGATTGTACTTCTCAATATATACTGCCCTGCTTCTTTTGCATGTAAAAATGGTGGCAATATTGTTTTGGCTTCCTTCATTAAAGTAACCCCATGCGTTTCATGTCGTTTTTTGGGGAGGCCCTCTGTCGGTTGGTGAATTAAGCGGGTATTCATTTATCAATATCTCTACTTAAGTCTGTATAAACCATCACCGGTTTTCAGTAATCCAGAAACTTTGTTATAGATTTTTTCTCATATATTCCATAACTCCCGTTGCAATGAGCTTTTTCTAACAGAATCTGAACTATCTGATCTGACATTCCTCTGTTAGCGACATGACGTGTCTTGAATTTTAATCCCGTTTGATTTTTCAGTCAAGAAACAGTGTTAGTTTGTTATTGATCATTTTTTTGAAATATGTGGGACTATGATGACGATGACTCCAAACATTATTGCCGACACTGTCAAATTTGAAACTACTTCGCGCAATGAGTTTTGATTTTGCGGCTAGACATGAAGGGTGTCAAATGGTTGTACTTCACAATATATACTGCCCTGCTTGTTTTGCATGTAAAAATGGTGGCAATATTGTTTTGGCTTCATTTATTAAACTAGGCCCATGCTCTTCATGTTGTTTTTTGGGGAGGCCCTCTGTCGGTTGGTGAATTAAGCGGGTATTCAGTTATCAATATCTCTACTTAATTCTGTATGAAACATCACAGGTTTTCAGTAATCCAGAATCTTTGTTCTAGATTTTTTCTCATATATTCCATAACTCTCGTTGCAATGAGCTTTTTCTAACAGAATCTGAACTATCTGATCTGACATTCCTCTGTTAGCGACATGACGTGTCTTGAATTGTAATCGCGTTTGATTTTTCAGTCAAGAAACAGTGTTAGTTTGCTATTGATCATTTTTTTGAAATATGGGGGACTATGATGACGAAGACTCCAAACATTATTGCCGACACTGGCAAATTTGAAACTACTTCGCGCAATGAGTTTTGATTTTGCGGCTAGACATGAAGGGTGTCAAATGGTTGTACTTCACAATATATACTGCCCTGCTTGTTTTGCATGTAAAAATGGTGGCAATATTGTTTTGGCTTCATTTATTAAAGTAGCCCCATGCTCTTCATGTTGTTTTTTGGGGAGGCCCTCTGTCGGTTGGTGAATTAAGCGGGTATTCAGTTATCAATATGTCTACTTAATTCTGTATGAACCATCACAGGTTTTCAGTAATCCAGAATCTTTGTTCTAGATTTTTTTCTCATATATTCCATAACTCTCGTTGCAATGAGCTTTTTCTAACAGAATCTGAACTACCTGATCTGACATTCCTCTGTTAGCGACATGACGTGTCTTGAATTGTAATCGCGTTTGATTTTTCAGTCAAAAAACAGTGTTAGTTTGCTATTGATTATTTTTTTGAAATATGGGGGACTATAATGACGAAGACTCCAAACTTTATTGCCGACACTGGCAAATTTGAAACTACTTCGAGCAATGAGTTTTGATTTTGCGGCTAGACATGAAGGGTATCAAATGATTGTACTTCTCAATATATAGTGCCCTGCTTCTTTTGCATGTAAAAATGGTGGCAATATTGTTTTGGCTTCCTTCATTAAAGTAACCCCATGCGTTTCATGTCGTTTTTTGGGGAGGCCCTCTGTCGGTTGGTGAATTAAGCGGGTATTCATTTATCAATATCTCTACTTAAGTCTGTATAAACCATCACCGGTTTTCAGTAATCCAGAAACTTTGTTATAGATTGTTTCTCATATATTCCATAACTCCCGTTGCAATGAGCTTTTTCTAACAGAATCTGAACTATCTGATCTGACATTCCTCTGTTAGCGACATGACTTGTCTTGAATTTCAATCGCGTTTGATTTTTCAGTCAAAAAACAGTGTTAGTTTGTTATTGATCATTTTTTTGAAATATGTGGGACTATGATGACGAAGACTCCAAACATTATTGCCGACACTGTCAAATTTGAAACTACTTTGCGCAATGAGTTTTGATTTTGCGGCTAGACATGAAGGGTGTCAAATGGTTGTACTTCACAATATATACTGCCCTGCTTGTTTTGCATGTAAAAATGGTGGCAATATTGTTTTGGCTTCATTTATTAAAGTAGGACCATGCTCTTCATGTTGTTTTTCGGGGAGGCCCTCTGTCGGTTGGTGAATTAAGCGGGTATTCAGTTATCAATATCTCTACTTAATTCTGTATGAAACATCACAGGTTTTCAGTAATCCAGAACCTTTGTTCTAGATTTTTTCTCATATATTCCATAACTCTCATTGCAATGAGCTTTTTCTAACAGAATCTGAACTACCTGATCTGACATTCCTCTGTTAGCGACATGACGTGTCTTGAATTGTAATCGTGTTTGATTTTTCAGTCAAAAAACAGTGTTAGTTTGCTATTGATTATTTTTTTGAAATATGGGGGACTATAATGACGAAGACTCCAAACTTTATTGCCGACACTGGCAAATTTGAAACTACTTCGAGCAACGAGTTTTGATTTTGCGGCTAGACATGAAGGGTGTCAAATGGTTGTACTCACAATATATACTGCCCTGCTTCTTTTGCATGTAAAAATGGTGGCAGTATTGTTTTGGCTTCCTTCATTAAAGTAACCCCATGCGCTTCATGTCGTTTTTTGGGGAGGCCCTCTGTCGGTTGGTGAATTAAGCGGGTATTCATTTATCAATATCTCTACCTAATTCTGTATAAACCATCACCGGTTTTCAGTAATCCAGAAACTTTGTTCTAGATTTTTTCTCATATATTCCATAACTCTCGTTGCAAGGAGCTTTTTCTAACAGAATCTGAACTACCTGATCTGACATTCCTTTGTTAGCGACATGACGTGTCTTGAATTGTAATCGCGTTTGATTTTTCAGCCAAGAAACAGTGTTAGTTTGCTATTGATCATTTTTTGAAATATATTAGTTGGCATCCATTGACCTCGAAATGTTTCAATAATTTTTAATTTAATCAACTAGAATGTTTTCAACCGCTTGTTGGATCTCAGTTGCTTTCAGAAGTCAGATTAATTTTGTTTAAATCTCATTTTCTGGAACTTTTTTCATTTGTTATGGACTATCTCGACTTGACTTTATCGTACCCGAGGGCATCTAGCACTGTTTGATGAAATTCTATTTCTTATTGTATTATACTCTTGTCCGACACTTGATGCAAAGCATAGTTTGTAAAAGTTGGCAATACTTCCAACCCCAAAAAATCTTCACTCGAAAAAAGTAGGCTTTTTAATGCTATCACTCGGTGCAGTTTTTTTTCAGAAAAGTTGTTTCATAACAGCATACAGACTATCTTGTGGTTTGGGGAAGCGGGAACTATTCTAATTAGACTGTGCAAGTTCTGTAAAGATTAAAGTTCTTATTGTGGTTCACCTCATGATAATTTATTGTGGCTTTACACTCTTTATAGTTTTTTCATGTTGATGAGGATTTATGAGAGAAGGAATTGGTGAACAACCTTATGTTTTCTTTGTTCTCTTGCACAAACTTGTCTGCCTTAATATGCGAGTCCAAAGTAACCTATGAGCATTAATTCTGGCCCTCTCCTTCTGCAGCAGCTGTATTAGAGATTTGGGTTGCTCATCCCAGTGTTGAAGTTGTTCGGTAATTTTGTCTCACCTGTTCACCAGAGAATACTTGAGATCATTCACCTTGAATCGTGTGCTTTGCTTCAATGTCTCAAAAGATTTATGACATCGACTCTAAGCGTAGGAGTCAATTCCCATCAATTATAGATTTAATTTGCTGGCGTGCATTTGCTTATCTATCAAGTGATGCGGCTTGTCTTTCTAGACGAACACCGTTTTATTTACAGTCAATTTAAGATCGTCCCGCCCCTGGTGTAGTTTTATCTTCTGATTATTTATAACAATCGTTGGAGAGACTAACCTGAACTGAGATTTCAGGCCTGATTTGGGTTTTGAGCGTAGAGTAATAGTTTTAAAACCTCTTCAAATGCAGTTTTGAATCGTCCAGTTCATAGTTTTTCTGAAAATGTGTTTTCTGTTTTGTCAATAATTTAATCGTTTCATGCGCTGAAACTGCACTCTGAACTTTTTCCGTCTCATCATAGTCTGGCCCTGGGATCCCCACTACTTATAAAGACACTTTTCTGCCTCATAGTTGAAATCTAAATGCAATTGATTTGCTCACAAACAAAATTATTGATCCAGAGTTACATATGAAGACATAGGCTTCCTCATATGTGTTTAATGGAGG
Source organism: Convolutriloba macropyga (assembly GCF_964194025.1). Lineage (NCBI taxonomy): Eukaryota > Metazoa > Xenacoelomorpha > Acoela > Convolutidae > Convolutriloba > Convolutriloba macropyga. The sequence goes on along the minus strand of NC_134481.1, from coordinate 25,875,602 downwards.
CTATGAGAAGGCGTTGTTTGGCATTATTTGTCGTTACAAAAAGTTGGCAACTGAGACAAATTTTGATGTCTCAAATCTGCAATTTAGCTATGTAAAACTTTCATGCGTCGCTAAGCACAATATGGAACAGTTCAAATACTGTTTTTGCTTTCTTTTGGCAAATGGACTGATCTCAAACATTTGAAAATCTGATTGAATTTCCGAACATGAAATCTTATTCGTTGACTCTCATCAATTCATATGTCGTTCAAGCCCATCAAGCTTCTGGTCTGACTTTGAAAGGACGTTCAATTGTCTTAGATGTTCTCAATTCTTATGCATATGAAGAAAATGTGTTAAATTTATGTCTTCAACTTTGAATTTGGCTCTGATCAGATGAAGATTTTACAAGCTCTAGTTACTTCCCATGAACAAAAAATTCAGGTCCGATCACTCTTTGACAACAATCCAGTTAACTCCATGTAGTCGACAAAAAATATATGCTGCGATAACGGCTCTTTCAGTTGAAAGGAAATTTCCAGGACTGAGAACTTCTTCTGATTCTAGTTCATCCTTGTATCCAAACCGGGTTACAGTACGGATGGTCATCAGTTAGAGCATTTTTTTAAACTATAACTCAGCTGTTATTGATAAAAAACAGCATGAGACACCCCTGACTACTCTCGAGCAGCTCCCGTGCTTTGAGTTTTTGTGTGTCACCAATTAAAAACTGATCTTATCTTATATGTGTTCAGAAGTGATTGATCTGAGGTTCGCTTTTGCTTTTTCAGAGTTATCTCAGTTCGCTTAGTAAGTTTCGAAAAAAGTTGAGACATGGGTTCTGACTTCTGTACCACGTTTTGCCAGCCATATCTGATAAACTGTAGCTTCAAGTAACTTCAAATTACTCTAGAAAAGACTTTAGCCTCAAAGATTCTGACTTCTACCAGTTTTGATGTTCTAGCAGCCGTGCCTGTCAAACTGTAGCCTGTTACCTACAAAAAACTTCCCGAAACGCTAAAATGTTTCCCAATTGATATCCTAACAGTTTGTATCCCTTGTCGTGTTGGTTCATCTTTTTCGTGTAACAGACGACCCGGACCCTGCTCAAAGTGAGTTTCAGCGCTGTACCATTGTATTTCAATTTTAACCAGTACTGAACCAGACCAATAGCAGTATAAACACTTTTGCCAGTCTGCCCAGAATCGCTTAAGAAAAATCCCAGCCTGCCCTTCTTATTCACAGTCTCATTTACATTCTTGGTCAACACTGCACAGAATGTTTCACAATTCTCTCATCCATCAGACTGTACTTACAAAGAACATAGTAAGTTTTGAAAATTTCGAATAACTGATATCATGCTTAAAACTTTTAATATGGCGATGCACTCAAAAGCTATTCTAGCTCCAACTATACCATATATTAGTGCATTTACATCTTTGCAGTGGAGTCGGAGGTCGGAGGCGGAGGTCGGAGGCGGAGGTCGGAGGCGGAGGTCGGAGGCGAAGGTCGGAGGCAGAGGTCGGAGGCGGAGGTCGGAGGCGGAGGTCGGAGGTCGGAGGCGGAGGTCGAAGGCGGATGTCGAGTCAGAAAGTTGTGCTGTAGTAGTGCTTGTGGCGGCGGTCGGAGGCGGAGGTCGGAGGCGGAGGTCGGATACGGAGGTCGGAGGCGGAGGTCGGAGGTCGGAGGCGGAGGTCGGAGGCGGAGATCGGATACGGAGGTCGGAGGCGGAGGTCGGAGGCGGAGGTCGGAGGTCGGAGGCGGAGGTCGGAGGCGGATGTCGAGTCAGAAATTTGTGGTGTAGTAGTGCTTGTGGCGGCGGTCGGAGGCGGAGGAGCCATGCAAATAAGTGGAGGTCCGAGGTCGATTGAAAAGTGTGATCCATCATACATGGAAGCTGTGCAAGATTCAACACAAGCTGCGGAAGGTTAGCCGGAGTTCGAAAGTGAAGAGTAGCAAAACTGAGAAGCAAAACTATTTAATTAAGTCCTTATATCCTCTAACTCGCCTTATTATCCAATATTTATTTATTTATACTAACTCCTTATTTATTCATCCAATATTTTTATGAATTAACTTTCCTCTTAAAGATATTTTGTACATCGTAAAAGCATGATTTGCAGAGAGGCATTATTTATGCAGAGAGGCATAACTAGCAGTGGGCATTAGCAGAGAGGCATTATTTGCAGAGAGGCATAACTAGCAGAGGGCATTTTGCAGAGAGGCATTTAATTTCAGCGCTCTAGAATGAGATCAAAGAGTGGCGGTGTCCTTCAAATAACCATTAGCGTGGGTGTTACGCATTCTGAGTAGCTTAAATGCACACTTAATTACATGTATGACATATTGAAAACAGGATGTTAATTAACCTGCGCATGAATAAAAGTCATCATGTACATATCAACTGCATAAATGATTGCTGAAAGTTACCCGTTTCATGGTATAAATTGCCATGATCTTGATACTGTCATCATAAAAATAAAGCATGTTTTTTCCCGATTCAACGCTGAATTTTAAATGATCCCGACTCCGGGGATACTAGAGGACCGTTGTTGAACAGATGGCGGGTTTTCAGGCAATTCATGTTCTAGCCCTGTTTATGTTTTTTCTCTTCTTTCTATAGTCTTTTGCTGGATTTAATGATTCCCGTAATCTCTGCCGCCGATCTGCTTTTTCTGTTCTACTTTTGGTCCGCGTTGCTCGCTTTCATTGCTTTTCTGTCTGTCACTATTGCTGTCGCAGATGTAGTTCGCATTGTTGCCGACGCAATTTATGACTTAAAAACACCATCCATGACATGCGGATACATTTAAAGCAAAAAAACAAAATCGTACAAGAACAGAAGCAATTAATCGACAAACAAGCTCAAACGATCTCAGAACAAAACAATGTTATTGAAAAACAAAAGCAGCAGATAGAATTGAAAGACAATGCAAACGCATACCAGTGTCGAACGATTGATCAATTCCAATCGGAAGTCAGATATTTACGGGACCAGAACAGTTCACTATTGGAAAAACTAATAGGTCACAATATTCAAAATCCGACTAATTTTTTTGAGCTGTCGGAGCCCAATTTTTTTTCCAAACTTTGTTAACAGAAACGCTGACCATCTTATAATTTCAGACAGCACATACAAAAAGTACGGCTATCTGATATTTTTTAAGATACTGGGATTCTTTCTTATCCCTCTGCAACAATTTTTGACTTGGGACAAACAATCGAACAGTATTCGTCAGGAGCAAAATGACAATTATTCATTTCTCATGCCGGTTATAATAGTATTGATAAAGATGTTTCGGGGGTGGCCGCAGCATCTCAATTTTGTGAAACTGTTACAAAAGCAATTAAAAAGTTGAAATCTCACCGAATTGTACTTTCTGAAATTCCACAAAATAAAAATGGCCATTATGGGCGTAAACCTAATAATTTTAGAATTGAGAAGTTCAATAAGCCCCTGGAAAATATATTGCTTTGGAGTTAAAGGGAACATTTAAATGGATAGTAAAAGAGGTTTTAAAATGCAACATTACAAAATAGGAATTTTTTAATGAAGGTGCTCACTTAATTTTGGCTGAAGTACAATAAAGTTTTAAGAGTATTCGGAACTATTATCAACATCATAATATTAATGTATCACAAAATAAAAAACATTGCACTGCAACAATTTCACAGTTTTTAATCAATCCCTTGGTCGTGTGACTTAATGTTTTTTGCCAGCGTAAAATGGGCATTTCCGAACAAATAGTTTTTTTACTTAGCACTTCAAATCAAAAATTTATATTTTCGGTTATGTCACAAAACCAAAATCTTGATCATTATAATGTGAAAATTAGGTTCCACTTTTTTCGCTTTTTAAGTGTTTGCAAAATTATTTTTTTACACTTCATACGCTTGCTCCTTTGTGGTGATTTTATTCTAATTCCGAGTCCCTTTCCTCACATTCATGAACTGGACGTTCTGATAGGCATAGCTACAAAAGATTCCAAAAGTCTAATCATTTACCTCTTCAATTCACGCATCTTAGAAGCGAATTTGATTTTTTTCACTGAATTTTGACATCCTAACTGAAACCTGGTTGCATCAAACAGATTTTTATCCAGAGATTTTTTTGAGTCTCAAACACAAATTATATTCAAAATCAAGGTATTCAAAGACAGGAGTAAAAAATGATAGGGGTGTTGCCATCTGGGTTCCTAGAGACATATCTTCAAAACGGCCAAATGATCTAATTGTAATAAATGACAGCTTTGTTGAGTCCTTATGGGTAAAAATATCTGGGCCACCGGTTAACAAAATACTAATAAATGCTTCGTATTGTTCGAATAACAACTTGGGAAATTACTCATTGACGAATTAACATCAAAAGCTTCCTCGGCGCACTCAATCACTGACGAAGGTTTGCTTTTTAGCGGTTATCATTTTTCCCCATCAGTTGCAATGGATCACTCGATTGTTTTCTACACTACCAATTTTCTCTTTGAAACTAAAAATAGGAAGAAAAATTTTATCAGTAGAAAACAAAAGAAAGTTCGATTGAAATAAAGGATCTTTTCCATTTGTGCCCGCCTAAACGTTATGCGCCCCCCACCCGTTACAGAGCACGTGTCAAAACATACTACATCATTATGTAAGAATATATCACGTGCGTCTGAGGAGGGCAGAAACGATAAAGAGCCAAAATAAATTTAGTCTTGATCTTTCAAGTCTGGACTGGAGTAACATATATCAATGTGAAGATGGAATTAGCATATACAATGTTTTACGCCGCACTTATAAACTTATGTTTTACGCCAGAGATTTTTGCGCCCCACCTATAAAACGTTTTCTACCAGAAAGAAAGATTGCTGAAGACCTTAGCTAACAAAAAAGCTGAGAGATGAAATCACGGAAAAACAAAGACTTTTTAATATCTGTCAAAAGAACCCATCGGAGTAAGCGCATACCAGTTTCAAATGTCATAGCATTTTGGTTTATAGGCATTTGACAACAGCTCAAAACAAGTTTTACAAAATTGATTTCAAAAATTACAGACAAGTAAAGAACAATGGAGTTTCATCAAGAAAAAAATGGACAAAGAAAGGGAATGTCTCGTTATAGACAAACTAGTCGATGGTGAAAGAGAAGTAGAAAATGAAATTGATTTTGCAAATTGTCTCAATAGAAGTTTTCGAAAATTAGACATACAAAGGACAAATTGTGAGCGCTCCAAATTTTTCCCGCATAGAGGTTAGGGAAAACTTTTGCTTCAAAACAGTCGCACTTAAGGAACTCTATGATGCCAATGGTTCACTCGACAACAATAAGTTTCCGGGTCCAGGCATTTTTCATACCTGGGCAATCGAAGCACCAAAATTTGCTATTGGAACTCATTTGCAGCTGATATTGAACACAGGCATTAGTCCTAATAATTTCCCAGAAAACTTGAAACTTGCTTTCATTAGTCCGGTCTTAAAAAAGGGGATGTAAAAATTTGTGAGAATTATAGGCCTATCTCAAAAACCCCAAAGTTTGCCAAACTCTTTGAGCGTATAATTCTCAATCAAGTTAACGAAATCGTAAAAAGAATAAATAGTTTTGACTGTAGACAGTTTGGTTTTCAAAGAGATAAATCTTCTACAGATGCTGTTTTACACATGATCGAAGCATGACAAGACCACTATGATAAATTAAATATTTCCGTTTTTGTTTTTAATTATCTAGCTAAAGCATTTATTTCAATATCGCACGAAATTTTTCTCAAAAAGAATAAAGCGTACGGTTTTTCAGAAAGTGCTGTTGATCTATTTGCTTCAATTTAATGATGTTTACTTAGAATGGTTGGAGGCAAATCATGGTGTTACACAGTGAACGGTTTTAGAGCCACTGGTTTTCCTTCTCTACATTAATGATTTTTGAGAAAAGATACAAAGAAACGTTGACATAATTCAACCTGCTGATGAAACAAATTTCCATTTTAGCAGAAACAATGTGGCCGAACTGGAAAAATGTGTTTCTGAAATACTGGAGAAATTAGATAGTTATCTAAAGCAAAACAATTTAACTTTTAATACAGTAAAAAGGAACTTCTCTTTGTCACTAAAAAAAGTTTTGATCCGATAGTTTTTCGGGGAAAAGAAATTAGGCCACAAAGTCACTGCAGATACTTAGGTATAATGATTGATTCTAAATTAAACTTTCATGTACAACTCAAAAATCTCCTGTCAAATATGGCCACAGCCATTAGATCGATATACTCTAAACGTTATCAGTTACCTCTGAAAGCACGATTGATGCCATTGAAATCCCTAGTGCTTTCTCATTTAACTTTAAGTTCTCTGTTTTTTCAGAATTTGAATTTCTCTTCAAAGCATCGAATTAATCAACAAATCAAATGGGGAATTAAAAAGTGTTTGCATTTTTAAAAAATAGATATTTGCAATTTGACCTCTCCATCTCCTTAATTTGCAACAATTCCAACCAATTATCAGAAATCATCTGAATCCATTCAGTTTTCAATTTTAGTTATACACTTTCAGTACGCAATTTTCTTCGAAAATATCTGATCGCTTGTGCTTCTGGTCATATTAACTGCGATGCTGTGGTCCACTGTGATGCTGCACCACGGATAGTTAATAAAAAATATGATAATTTTAGTTTTTCTTTAAAAAGATATATTATATTATTGATGAGATGCTGATAACTGTTAACAGGTGAGTGTTATATAAACGCAATTCCTTTGTTGCAACTCTCTGATTGTAATTGAAATACTGAAAAAACTTTAATTCAATGATTGACGTCAAAGTGTTTTCCACACTCAACAAAAATTGCACCATTGCCCATTTTGTTCGCACATAAAAATCCATGTTGAAGTCCAGACTCAAAGTTTCCTCTGATCACACGCACTCACATGCACACCCGTGTTTTTCAGAGGGAATTTACAGGGTGTGAATGGCAGTTCGAGTGGACTACAGTCTGGACCATGGTCTGGAGATGGCCTGATTAGAGGTCACTTTGGTCTGGAAAGTCTGCTTATATACAGACTCGAGCGCACTTGGGTCTGATAATTGGTGGATTCAGGCGCAATTGCGTCTGGTCAAAGGCGGCTTTGAGCGCACTTCAGTTTAATTGGCGGCGTCGAGCGCAGGATAGTCTTATCATAACCGCTTCTAGTGCATGAGTGTGATCAGAGGAAAAATTGGAATTGGACTTCAAATTGGGAAGAAATGAGCAGAATAAACTTGCAAGAAATTAGTGGGGATAAAAGAATAGAGAATTATCGTACCGGATTCAAAAACGAATACTCTTAACATTTTAATATGCAAAAAAAACAAAAGAGCATCGCAAAAGCAAAAAAAGGCATCAGAATGATCAATCTAAGGAATCAAGAAAGCTGGTCATATGCGCCCAGTGGTCTAGATTGAGTCTGATCAGAGGTTATTTGAGTCTGAAAAGTGTGGTCTTGGTCTGATTATGGTCTGGGAAATGGTATGGAGATGGTCTGATCATAACTTTTTTGGCCCGGAAAATCTGATCAGAGACCAAGTCCGTCTGGAAGGTCTGATCAAAAAGTTTATGTTGTCACAAAGCTAAGACTGTAAACCTGATCCCCTTTCTTCTACTTGCCCGAGCCGAGAGATTTTTATGAAAATCACGTTGAGAGTGGGCTTGAATTTCCAATCATTTCAAAGTTTCAGCGAATTATTGTTGTAAGAAATTTGCGCTCAAATTTTTAGACAATTAGCACTTTTCAGTGCAATCTTACATAAATTTTAGCATTTTCAGCGCAGTTCACTGGATTTCTTACAAAACTTTAAACTTATTTCAAATGCAAAGATAAACTAGATAGATTATCAATATCTTGAGTAAACTAGGAGTTGATAACTCGTAGAACTTTTAACCTCTTGCCTCGGACAGTTCGTGTCAGTAGTGGATAAAACAAGGGATTCAACCACCAGTAAAATTTGTCCCCTTCTCCTAACGCTAATCGCGCATGTCGAATCGGGCCAAATTTTACTGTTTGTTGAATCTCTTGTTTTATCCACTACTATATATTAGCTCTATATTCACTTCTTTTATATTTTAAATCTATCATTTCTTGTCTCACTTAGTGCAAACCACTAGTACAGAGTTAAGCTGGTAATTAACTGTTATCAGACGGATCCGTGAAGCGGTTTCACCGATAGTTTGGGTTCTATCCCCACCGACTCCGGTGGATGTCCCCAGATACTAGTATAAAACTAATCAGTGAAACAAACTGCTTCGCAGATGAGACCGTGTAAAAAGCACGTAAAACCAACTTGCGAAAAACTTGAACAAAAATTGAAAGAAATATTAAAATAATAAAAAATTTTCATATATCCCCTAATCAATATTTAATCATTTTAAAACTAAAACTTTCTGTCTCACTTGGTGTAGTGGTTAAATCATCGATTCTAGTTAAGTTGCCTTAGCAAACGGAAGGTTTGGGGTTCCTTCCTCACTGACTCCAGTGAACGTCCCCCGACTCTAATGAATTACCATGAAACTAAGTGAGATTAAAAAAAACCAAATTCACAGTTCTTAAAAAGGATAATCCCTGCTGTGAGACTGTATATGGGACACACTGTGATGGGTATGCAGTCAAAAACACTGAGATCGGTGGAAACACAGTGATTAGTGTTTTTCTATGTCTTCTTGAATATTACACTTATAAACATGCTCTCTGAATTGATTTCTAGTGTGACCATATCTATATCTATGAAGATAAATACATAGTCTACATTTCCTATTTCTAAATCTATATAACGATATATGTTTATAAACGTTACACATACTACACGTTAGATATTGATCAGGATCAGAATAGTGATATCCCAAATGTTCCATATAATCTTTAACCTTAACCATATTTTTACATACATAACAAGAATATTCTAATTCTTTACAATTATTACAACATTTTTTCCAAGGTTTATTTATACACTTATTGCATTTCATTTTCATTTTTCGAAAAATTATTTTTTGATTATTTCCCGAAAAAATACATCATGTCTCAATCAACTATTACTAGTGTCATAAACTTCTGCGATGTCTGTAATCTATCCTTTGAATCAAAGAAGGCTTTATACAGGCATCAATCATACGATCTCAAACATAAGGAACTATTGGACAAAATGTTTGAGTCTGAAGAAGAGAAAATCTTGGAGAGGGTGTATAATTTGGATGATATAGATTATATTATTAAAACTAAACCTGCCACCAAACCTAAAACTAAAACTGAAGAGGATATGTCTCAATCAACTATTACTAGTGTCATAAACTTCTGCGATGTCTGTAATCTATCCTTTGAATCAAAGAAGGCTTTATACCGGCATCAATCATACGATCTCAAACATAAGGAACTATTGGAGAAAATGTTTGAGTCTGAAGAAGAGAAAATCTTGGAGAGGGTGTATAATTTGGATGATATAGATTATATTATTAAAACTAAACCTGCCACCAAACCTAAAACTAAAACTGAAGAGGATATCTACACCAGAATTAAGTATGAATGTAAAGAATGTCATGAAGAATTTAGAAGTAAAGTAGCTCTAACTACTCATTCATATAGTCACAACCGCATGTATCTAGAAAAAACAGAAGACTTCGATATAAACTCAAGTCAACATGAGAGAATTTTATATTACTGATAAAGGTGGGAATTACATTAAAGATATAGATGAAGCAACTAAATACTCTTTAGAAGAAATTAAAAACTGTTACCAATTTCGTAAAGTTAAGAGTTTTAAATATAAGATCACGGCTGAATGTGATTATAAGAAGAGAACCAAAGAAGAAGTTAAAACTACTAAAATATTTTTCAATAATGATTATATTAATAATAGTGCAATATATGAATATGGTGACTTCAATCTGTGGCTAGAATTCGAAAAGGAAATATATGAAGGTTATGGTTATGATTTTGAGTTTCTTGGAATAAGAAGTATTCAGTTAAACATTGAACCAACTAAAGCATCTATTGGTAGTTATATAGATTTACCTCCTGATCTCAAAAACACTAAATTGATATTAAATATACGTAGTTATAAATACAATTGCTTACAACTAACTATAACTGCTTGGCTACATCCCGCCCCACACCATGCAACTCGAGAAAGTAAATATGTAGATAAACTAATTGAACCAAGACAACAACATGAAGATGATTTTGCTTATATAATAAGAACACAGAAATTGTATAATATTAATATTTGGGTATAAACACCTTGTGGTAATGGTAAAATAGAATTGTTTAAACCAGTGGATGATTTTAATAAAGATAGAAAAGATGTAAGTATAATAGTTTGGAGTAATGGTCAAAAAGAACACTGTGCCCTAATAAAAAATATAGAAACCCTGTTAGAACGACCAAATAAAAATAACATAAAATATTATTATTGCGATAGGTGTGCCTATTGGTTTAACTCACAAATTAAATATGATAAACACGAATGCAGCACCTCACTCAAACCAGAGATTGTTTGTCCTAAGAAAAAACATATTACTTTTGTAAATGAACACAAACGTCAGAATATAAAAAATATTATAACTGCCGATATAGAATGTTGCATTGTTGATCCGCGAAGCGGTTTCACCGATGTCTCAACTAATGACTGTAAATATGTAATAGCTGAACATATTCCAATAGCTGTGGGTTACACCTGGCAAGCTAACTTCAAACACTTCTTCGGTCTAGGCTGCATCAAAAGACTTGCTAGAGATCTGTTAAAAATAGAAACTGAGAATAATTTCAAACATAATGAAAAGATGATATTCACAGAAGAAGATAAATTATATCATGAAACTAATAACACTTGTCATATCTGCAGTAAAACATGTATTAAAAATGTAAGAGATCATTGTCATGAAACTGGTAAATATAGAGGACCAGCATGTAAAATATGTAATCTAAGATACAAACAACAAAACCTCATTCCAGTAATATTCCATAATGGCTCTGGCTATAATTTCAATCTGCTATACAGTGAACTCTTCAAACAGAATAAGGATAAAAGAAAAGTAGATAACATACCACTAGCTGCTGGTAAGTCTAAGATGTTTAGCATTGGTTGTCTCAAATTCTTAGATAGTTATAACTTCCTAGCTATGCCTCTAGATCAAATGGCGAAAATATATGGGTGTAAAACTAAAACATTATATCCATATGAATACTTTGGTTTAGACTCCTATAATAATTTTATAGGTAATCTAAAAACAGAAGACTTCAAATCCTCACTACATAATAAATTACCAACACAAGAGGAAGTAGATAACTTTAATAATGAAAACAGTCATAAAACTGGTAAAGATCTAACTATAGAGTATATACAGAATGATGTGGAAATATTAGACTATTGCATGAATGAATATGTTAAACAAAGCATGAAAGAATTCAAGCTCAGTCCCCTACGCTATGTAAGTCTCCCAGGTTATAGTTTTGATTGTTGGTTAATGTCAAGCGGTGTAACATTAGATACATTACAAGATAAACAAATGCTAGATGATTTTGTTGGAGCAAAGAGAGGTGGTATATGTGGAATAATGGGAGATAGATATATAAATATTAGTAATACTAATACTAATGCTAATATTAATGATAATACTAATACTAATACTAATACTAGTACTAATACTAATACTAATCAGGGAACCTGCTTCGCAGATACTAATGATAAAGTTATTAATAGAATTATATGGTACATAGACGCAAACAACCTATATGGTTATGCAATGATGCAAAAGTTACCTTATAAAGATTTTGAGTTTATTACTACTACTACTCTAGATCCGCGAAGCGGTTTCCTCGATGTAATATTCAATACTCCAGATGATAGTGATCATGGTTACTATATAGTTTGTGATATTGATTACACTAATGAATGTAAAGAGAGAACAGAACAGTTAGCACTAATGCTTAATAAGAGAAAGATAAATGATAAAGAATTGGGATGCCGACAAAGAGAGAAAAGTAAAGCAAGATCAGGGAAACTGCTTCACAGATCAGAGAAATTAATCTTAGACCAAAACAATAAAACAGAATATATGGTTCATTATAGGATGTTAAAGTTCTATGTTAAGATGGGAGTAAAAGTAACAAAAATACATATAGTAAATAAATTTAAACAAGATTAAATATGTAGCGATTATATACAAAACAATACAAATAAAAGAGCAACAGCTAAAACTGAAGCAGAAAAGGATGTAAGGAAATTAATGAATACCTCATTATATGGAAGAATGTGCAAGAATCCTCTACACTTCTTTCAATGCAAGTTCTTGCATGATGAAGAAAAGATAATGAAAAGTGTAAGTAAACCAACATTTAAGAAGATAACTAGATATAGAGATTATAGCCAAATTGAATATATAAAGCAAAAAATAGAATATGATTCTCCAGTATATGTAGGTGTAACTATCTTAGATTTAAGTAAATTACACATGTATGATGTATTCTATAATATTCTAAAACCATCTCTCAATGATCTAACACTTCACTATATGGATACGGACAGTTTCGTATTAAGTTATAGTGAAGGTAAAGTTAGTGATGAGCATATGGACTTAAGGAATCTAGACATACCAATAAAAACTAATAATAAAGTCCCCGGCAAGTTGAAGCACAAGCTGGGAAGTAGGATTATTGAGGAATTTATAGCATTGTCCCCCAAAACATATAGCTTCAAAAATTATCCTAAAAACACTAAAGAAAAAGGAATAAAGAAGCACAATAATGCTAGGCACATAGATTATTATGATGCATTAATGAATAATACACAGAGAACAGTAGATAAATGTAGAATACAAAAAGTTGGCGATAACATGACAACAACAAAAACAAGTAAGATTAGTTTAAATATATTTGATGATAAAAGATTTTATGTAAATAAAATTAAAAGCTATCCTCATGATGAGAATCCATATCTATTCAAAAGAGATTTAATAAAAATGATCCGCCAAGCATCAGTGAAACTGCTTCGCAGATCATTAGATGGAGACAAAGACATACTGATTAATAATATTCTAGAACTAACCATTAATGATGATAGAAAGTTAATTGAAGTTGCTATTATATTATAGAACGAGCTTTGCTAATTTTTATAACAATTAATTATAGACCTAATTCATTCATTACATCCATATGGTTGGTAGTTAGTATATTATAAATCATTTTCTGAGCCATATATTTTTCCATAGTGTTTCCCATGATTGTATTCTTATGTAGTGTAGCTCCAGCTATTATATTTATATTATATTCTAGAAATTTTATTATCTTCTTAGCCCCATCTACACATTAAGAATAAGTTGAAATTATTAAATCATCATGATTTGGTTCCTTAATATGATCAATAAACTCATCTATAGTATTACAACGTCTTTTACAAGCTAAACATCTTTTTAGATTAAGAGAGAAGCTGTTTTCATTATCCATTTTTTTATACTCAATTATAATTTTTCAATACATATAAAATGACTAAACTAGATAAACTTATAGAATTAAACAATCTAGAAAAACAAAACAGAAGAAATAGATTAGAAGATAAATTAAAACAACAAGAATATTATGGTGAAATAGAAGAGTTATTTGATTCTTTAACTAAAACACTAAATGCAAACAATGAACAGAATCTAGCATTAAGTGAACAAACATTAAGAGCAATAGATTGGCAAAACCAAGAGTTAGATAAACAAACTAAGATGATTGGTGAAACTGCTTCGCAGATCGAGCAAGCTGGTTACCAGTTTAATGAAACTGCTTCCAAGATGGGTGAAACTGCTTCGCAGATTGGTGAAACGTTAAGGGGGACCATAAAGCAAACTCAAGATATAGCACCAGTTTATGTTGATACGAAAACAGCCAAACTTCTTCATGACATGGGGGCTCAAACTAATCCTCCATTAAAATTAGAACTCGTAGATTTACCTAGTAGGAGATATAAAACGAATGGTGTTGATATAACTCTAGAGCAGGGTGCATTTTTAGTTAGGGATAATGTATATGAGCTTTCAGAAGGATTTACTGATTTTCTTACTAAATCAAATGTAACATATGATGATAAGGTTGAGGAAGATGAAAGCAAAATTAAAAGGTTTTTAAAGGATATTAGATATGATTTAGGAAAAGGGGATAAGAAAAGCGCTAGATATAGAACAATAAAACGTATGATGGAGGTAAGAGATGATATATTTGGCAGGGGATTAAATGGCAACCCAAATAATTTAGTAGAAAGACTAGAATTATTAATAATAGAAACAAAAGCTGGTCACGATGGGTTATATGATGAAATGCTAGATATATCTAAGCAACTATTATCTATGAATATTATTAATCAAAACCAACTAGATAATTTTGTTTTTAATTATGGTAAATAGGTGAAACCATGACTACGTCCATCAGGGAACCTGCTTCGCAGATGACTATGTCCATAAATAAAACGTTAGAAAAACAACAACAACAACTAGCTAAAGAAGTATTCAGTCCTCAAATAACAAAGTTTAAAAGATATATAGAATAATACCGCTATATAAAGATGAAACATGGTCTGTTGATTTAATTGATAAGTCATCTCTAAGTAATTACAATAATATTTATAAGTTTATATTAACAGTTATAGATAAATTCACAAAATATGCATGGGCTATTCCTTTGAAGAATAAATCTGGTTTATCTATAACTAATGGTTTTAATATAGTATTAAGTGAACATCCACAAGGTGGCTCTGAACCTAGAAAACCAGAAAAGTTATGGGTTGATAGAGGTAGTGAGTTTTACAATAAAACATTTAAATCTTTACTTAAAGAATATGGAACCGGCAAAGCCGCTTCAGGGATAGAGCTATATTCTACTTATTTTGATTTAAAGGCTGTGTTTATAGAGAGATTTAAAAGAACATTATTACACATAATAAATAAACCAATGTTCATCAACGGTGATGTTTATTGGGTAAACATATTAAATGATGCTGTTGTAACATATAACAATAACATTCACTCAACAATTAATATGACACCAGTTGACGCTTCTAATAATCCTTATAAAGTTAAGAACTATATCAGTGAAACTGCTTCGCAGATTAATTCTACCAAAGCAACACCAAAATTTAAAGTTGGTGATTGTGTTAGAAATGCAGATAAACGTAATATCTTCTCTAAAGGTTACACTTCTAATTGGAATAGAGAACTTTTTAAAGTGAATGAAGTTCTAAAAACACATCCACCAACATATAAAATAGAAGATATTAATGGAGAGATAATAGAAGGTAAATTTTATGAACAGGAACTATTGAAATCCGAGTTTGACTTTGAATCTAATATTAAGGTTTTGGAATCATTAAATACATTTCTTAATATAAATAATGACAAGAAATAGATTTAACCAAGCGAAACGTCATATAGGGAATGGAAACAACTTAACACTAAGTAAGGCTCGTGGGTTATTCCTAGAAGATAATGATGATATTGATATGAAGGATACCTATAAAATCACAAATGTTCATCCTCCTAGAGATGAAAAAGATGTTGTTAATAAAGAGTATTGTGACAATAACTTATTATCCTCTACTAATAAAATAGACATTTTAAGTAGAAACATAACTGAACAAAGAATGGGTGACTTTGATAAAGTTACAACTAAAACATTACAACTAAATGAAACACAAGTTAATGAAGAACTAATTATTGAGTTTATTGAATCACCAAATGAAGTCAGAAATACTGTTAAGTTTTGTAATAAAGTTGCTGCAGATACTATCTCTAAATATAATCAATTAAAGCAAGAATTTGATAATAATAAATTTAATCAGAATATAACTAACATACACTTAGATGAAATGTTTACTAACGGTCTGAGAGAAATGAAAGAATACAATAAATCTCTTAGAGGTGTTATAGTACAATATATAATTGCTATACTTTTACAAAGTAAGTTACTTGATAATAAAGAGAAAGACAGACTTGAGATGCATTATAGTTTTAATCAAGAAGATATAATGAAAGAAATAGAAAGAATTTTTACTAATGAAACTAAGCAAAGCAATGACCAATCCAACAGCACCGAGTGAGAGATTACTATATCCCAACTTGTCAACCGTTAATGAACAATACATAAACGAAAAGATTCAAGCTAATAATAAATTTAACAACAATATTAACCTTATAAAAGATATTAGAAATTATTATGAAACTGAAACTAATAACTATAATAAGAAGTTAAGTAGATATAAGAATTATATTAACATAGCTGAGATATCAGAAATAGTATTATCATCAATAGCAACAACTGCAACAACAACATCAGTTTCATTAACAGGTATAGGATTAGCTTATTCTATACCAACAGCTTTTGCTACAGCAACTGTTTGTGGTTCATTATCAAAAACAATTAATACTAAAATTAGAAATAAAATTATAAAGTATTCACAAATGTATATTTAAGTAAACAGTTTAGTGATAAGTTTAATAAATTATATACTAAATCAATGAATGATAATAAAATAGATAATGATGAGTATAATGAATTTGTTAAGTTATATGAGGATTATGAGAAGAACAAGAAAAACAAGCTGAGTATTTTTTTAGATTAAAGATATTAGTGCTTAGTAATAACAATGTTTTTAGTAATAATAATAATAGTATTAATATTTATCGATAAATATATAATCATAATCATAGCTATAATAAAAATCATAAACATAATATAATCATGGATATAATCATGGATATAATCATAATTATAATCATAATCATAATTATAATCCAATAATTATCTTTTCTTTGTACCTAAGTATAACCCTCTTCCTTTTTGTACTACTTTTATACCTTCACCAGTAGTTGCAAATTTAATTAAATCAGGTGTAGCCGCTAGAGCTGCTTTAGGGTTTCTAGATGCAGCTGCACTTCCTATTTTACTTGCTATTTCTAATGCTCTTACTGGATTATTAGCAACTTTCTTTCCAAAATTAACCGTAGCTTTACCAACACTTTTAAAGAAATCTTTAAGTCCTTCTGCTTCTATTGTTGCATCAGATACTGTCATTGATTTATTCCATCTACATAAAACACAATTACCTTTTAACATTTTAGTACCTTTTGAAGTAATAGCTCCTCTTATATTAACAGTACCACTATAATGTCTACCTCCAACACAATATGAATTAGTTTTGAACTTATTTAAAAGACTCATTTCTATATATAAAAAACAATGGAAGTTAAAAAGTATAATCCTTTTGTTGTTATTAAACCCAAGCCTAAGGTTAGGCCCAAGGCTAAGATTAAGCTTGAAGCTAGAGGCAAGGCTCTAGAGAATAAAAAGAAATTAGATATTATTTATGCTAAAGGTTTTGTTAATAATAATAAGAAATAGTTAAGGATTAACAAGAGTAACAATTAGAGCTGACTAGCTATAAGTATGAGTATAAGTATATGGTTATGTATATAATTATAACAATAACTATATTATACTATAATTATAAATTATCGCTAGAGTTATATCTAAAATTATAATTATCGCTAGAGTTATATCTAAAATTATAATTATCGCTAGAGTTATATCTATGACTTAAATTATATCTATGACTTAAATTATATCTATGACTTAAATTATATCTATGATATTATATCAACCATCTTATTACCATCACTATTAACACTAATAACCTTTCTAGTTAATACTAATGCATGACATATAACATCTGCAACTGCAGCACTAAATTTAAAATTAAATTGTATTGGTTGTGAACCTATATGATCCCTTTGATATCTAGTATCAAATACATATATTCTATAACTACTCTTGAATGTTCTATGATTTATATATGGTTTTATATTATGTGGTAGCCCATTATAATCTTTATTAAAGCTAACAATCTCTTTAAAAGCCTCATTATAATTATTGGTTCCATAATTAATATTCATTCTATCCTCGGGATAAAACTCACTACCAATCTTACAATAACATTCAGTAACATTCATTACATCAAATGTACTTGCATCATGAGTTTGTTCATTAACATTATTACTTTCAAAACCAACTATTATATATTGCGATCTTTCCATACCACTTTCCATACCAAGATCAAACAAGAAGTTAGTAGCATTGGGTACATTCTTATAAAATGTCTTTCTTTCATATTAACTAAAGTCTACATTATTCTTTTTACTTAAACTCGTTTGTACAATAATTCTATTATCATTACTAGGATCAATACAAGGTACACACCATGATATATCTCTAATTTCTATATTATCGTCATTAGCAACTGCACCAGGATTAGCATTAACTCTATATAGAGCTCTATCATTATTATTTTTTTAATAGTAGTTTAAATTCTAAACCATATATAATCTTTTCTAAATCATTTACGAAACCAAATAGATCACTCATCTTAATCATCATATACATATGACCTCGTTGTGCAGCAATATGGTCACCTTTAAGTTGACTATCTCTATTGCCCTGATTTCTAAACAAAACCACTCTCATATTCATCATCAGTACTAGTTAATAACTTATACATCAATAGATTAAGATGATAATGATCTATATATTCAATAGTCCTACCACCACTAGTTTCAAGCTTAATTGAACTAAACAATGCCATCATACCATAATTAACTAATCTGATATTAGCATCATTAGCAAATACACCACCAGCATCATCTGATACAACAAACTCTATCTCTAGATATGAATCATGTATATTTAAGTGATTCTCTTCTCTATTGAGTATGATATTAATGTTAGTATTAACCGTATTCATTGTTGCCAGATTATTAGGTTTATATTTTATAATCTTACTTTTGTGTATGTCATTATTATAACTATAAGTTGTATCCAATTTAAAATCCATTTTTATTAGATAAAAAATGACAGACAACTTGATATTATATGAACTAAAAAAGATACATGAAGCTTTAACTAAAACTAACGAAGAGCTTACACTTAATTTTAGAACGATAAAACCAACAGAAAAGTTTAACTTTAGTGAACCTATACTTAATACAACAAAATTAGGTTTAATTAGATTATCTGTTTATAATTCGGTGTTTAATGTGGATAGGAGAAAAAATCAATTCTTATATGCTAGTACTGTTATAGAAGATGATGAAGCTTTACCTCGGGCTCTTAGCTCTGACCCTAACCTTAACCCTATCTCTACCTCAAGCCCAAACATTACATCTATACTTAATCATAATTATAAAGGAATCCCATTGCTATATTCAACTATTACACCGGGAGCATATGAGTTAACTGATATAGCAGAATTAATAAAAGAAGAAACTGATGGTAATGTTATAATAGAACCCGATAAGAATACGATGAAATGTTTAATGGAAATAAAACAAGGAGCACTCAGCTTTGATATAGAAAACTCACTAGCCTCATTACTAGGATTTAGAAAAATAATTTATAAAAAAGGTAGATATAAATCTCTACAAATCTCTATAAATTATTGATATTATGGGTTTCAATAATATTAACATTCATTGCAATATTACATCTGGAGCTAAAGATAATGGTAAAGACACAGACATACTATATACTTTTAATCTAACTGAACCACCAGGCTATTTGATAAATATTATACCAACTAATATCTTATATCAAAATGTAACTAAAGATAGAATAGAATATATTGAATTTCATATTAAAGATGAGCATGGAAGACCTATAGACTTTAATGGCGATGTATTAAGTTTTAATTTACATCTGACGTAGTCAGCAACTTCGCTGATCTGACGTAGTCAGCTGGGCGAAGCCCTATCAGTGAAGCTGCTTCGCAGATCTAGTGTAACTAGCAGACCGGAGGTCCATTTGATTTAGATACAAACTTAACTACAAAACTCTCCGATCCCAATTAATTCTTAGTTTACTGTTCATATTTTTATTTTTTGGTTATATCAATGACAATATCATTATAAGGCTCTTTCCATACCTTATTACATATATTAGCAAAATTATTATAACTAAGTTATACATTATTAGGGAAATCTTGATATATAGATTTGAGGACTTTACCTCTTTGTTCAAATACTATAAATAGATTACAGTTCTCTCTAACACTCTGCCTATCCAGAGAGAACAAGTTTTGATTAAGATATATCATATTGCAATTATTATGTCTACCTCTACAAAAGTATTCATTAATAACTGGTTCTTTGGCTCTAACATCATCAAATATCATTAGTTTCTTTAAGTCTTTGGGTAGTTTATCGGGAGATGGTAAATCTTTCATATCTTTATTAAATTCAACATCTGCTTTTGGGTTTATTCTTTCTATACCATGGTACTGATCATCAGTAGGTCCAAATATGTATAGCTTATCAAAATATATACTAGCTAAAATTAGTTTTTTAATAAGAATGTCTTACCACATTCACTAGGACGAGATACTATAAATCTAAAGTTATCTGGGAATTCAGCTTCAGTAGTTATATCATCATCATTTATCCATGAATATAGATCATCATTTATGTATACAGATATCGGTGAATTTGCAAAACAACTCTGTTGAACCGCTTCGCGGATACTGTTGGTAGGACTATTACTAATGCTGTTACTATTGCTATTCCTATTAGATTTACTCCTTTGATATTTTTAATCAAATAGATATATAAAATTATCATTATCATTATCATTATCATTATCATTATCATTATCATTATCATTATCATTATCATTATCATTATCATTATCATTATCATTATCATTATCATTATCATTATCATTATCATTATCATTATCATTATCATTATCATTATCATTTTCATTATCAATGACATTATCCTTATCATTAACATTATCATTATCATTAACATTATCATTATCATTATTAGCAAAGCTACTTCGTAGATCATTAACATTATCATTAACTTTATCCTTATCTTTATCACCACCTCTACTACAACTTAAACAAGAACACTCATTATATATTTCAGGACATTTAACTTGATTAACTAGAATATTCAAAGCACTTTTAATTCTAAATCCTCTATCAATAAGATAGATCATATATAAACAATAAGCCCCACAATAAGATTCATCATATTGTTGTATTCTTTCATTAGAGCCTAGATTAGCATATTCTTCTAGGAATAATGGTGGAGTTTCTACACCAAAACTATCAAAGTAATACACAGGACCATCTTCTCTTCTTATAACTAAAACCCAATGTGTACCTTCAGTTGGATGTAGGTTTGAAATAATGTTAGAGTTAGGTTCACTTACCATTTCTGGTTTATCATCTCTCATTGCAATCTCAATTGGTGTTAGACTTATATCTTTACCTATATCTTTTATTCTGATATCACTCATAGCATTATTATCAATATTTAATTTATTATTGAATTCCTCAAAAGTTAGGATGAGCATTTTTATATAATAAATTTATTAAATCTAAGTCTAAGTCTAAGTCTAAATCTAAATCTAAATCAAATCTACATTTATTATATAAAAATGGAAACAGGTAGTGCAGTTTTTATTTTTATTATTATAATTGGAAATTGTTTTATAATATATGATTCAATACCGAGTAAATACACAAAACTAGAAGAAAGCTTTGGTGGATTTATGAATAGGAGTCTAGTTAGATTTGAAAATGAAAAGTCACCATTACATACTATTGTTTATGGTGGAACTGGAACGGGTGAAACATATTTTATTAGACAATACTTAAAGTTATACTTAGACAATGGTCAAGTTCAAGATCAAAACCAAAACCAAAACCAAGACCAAAACCAAAACCAAAACCAAGACCAAGCTAAAAATATAGTTATAGTTTGTAAAGACGACAGAGACTGGATAGATCCTGAGTCTAATAAGTTTTATACTGGGTTTAATAAATGTGATATAAATATGATCACAAAAAAAAATGCATAAATTTCAAAATTGTGTAATAGTACTTGATGATATGGGTGATAGGTTAAATAAGGATATAGGTTTTTATTTTACTGAAGGTAGACATTAAAATATTCAAATGATTGTAATGTGTCATAAACCAGCTCAAATAATTAATACAGCAAGAATGAGTTGTGATACTATTTATTTAACAACTTATAATGGACCTGACCCATTTAAAAACTTTAATGAGATATATAAATGTGAACATGACTTTAGTAAAATAATTAGTGAATTAAATAGTAACTATTATAATTATACAGATGGAATGTCAGATGAACTTTGTTATGGTATAATTAAATATAATAAAAAGGAAAATAATTTTATTATTATTAGTAGTAATAGAACAATGATATATGATTCAAGAGTTGGTTTCCTTGATTTAAAAGCTCTTAGTTTAAAAGATGATTTAGAAAGAGAAGATATAAATAAACTTATAGCATATATGAAACCACTAATGATTAATACAAGATTAATACAGATAGAAATGTTATTAATCATGATAATTATCAGTTTTATTTTAATAAACTTCTTACTTTAAATAATATTAAAACTCAGAATGATGTTTCAACAAAAGAGATGATTAAGGGAAAGGGTATGAAAATTTTATCAAATATTGGTGGAATTATAGGCACAGGTTTATTTATATTTAATTGTTTTTATCCTAATTCAATATCAAGAAATGCTGGAACTGTAGCAATGGGAGCAAGCACAATAATGAGTAGAGTAAATACAATAGTTAATGTTAGATATGGAGAAGAGTTGGAAGGTGAAACACGAAACAGTTGTACTGATCATTGTAACTGTGCTTCGTCAATGAAGAGACGGGAATTTTGAATATAAATGGAGGAAAGTTTTAAAACAAAGTATATATAAATAATGAAGAATTTAGAGAAGTGATTATAAATTTTGTTAAAGATAAAAAAGAATTAGACCTTGATTTGATCTTAGATAAGAGGTGTAAAACTAATACACTCAATACTTTAGCAAATAAATATTTAACAGAGTGTATCACATCTAAAGATAATACTAAAGATTTAATTGAAATCATGGCTAAATATTACCCTGTGAAGGATTAGGTAAATTTTATAGTTTACCCTATTATAAATGCTTTTACAATGTTTAGAGTGTAACTATAAAAGTGGAAACATTGCTGTTTTAAAATATCCTTATGAATCATGTCATAAAGATAAAACTGATAAATGTATGTGTGGTAATATAATACTAAGTGGTATTTGTGCTAATGATTTTTCCCCATGGGGTTGTTCTTTAAAAAATGAATCTAATTCTAGTTCTAATTCTAATTCTAATTCTAATTCTAATTCTAGTTCTAACCCTAGTTCTAGTTCTAACCCTAATTCTAACTCTAGTTCTAACCCTAGTTCTAATTCTAGTTCTAGTTCTAGTCCTGATTCTAACCCCAGTTCTAGCTCTAGTTCCGGTTCTGGTTCTATCTATGACTATAACTCTAACTGAGATCCTAACCCCAACCCTAACCCTAACCTTATCCCCAACCCTAACCCTAACCTTATCCCTAACCATAACCTTAACCCCAGCTCAGAAGTATTAACTAGATGTTGTAAAAGTGTAATTATATAAAACCACTAAATAATTTTGATGAGGGTAAGTATACATGTAGAAGTTGTACTTCAGCTAAAGTTAATTGTCCATATTGTACTTCTGTTGTGAGATATGATGGGATACGGGCTCATGTAAAGAAACAACATCCAGATATAGAATTGACTAGAGGATTTAGTAGAAATCTGCAAAGCAGGTTCCCTGATATAACTGAAAGATCAGTGGAGCTGGTTCCCAGATCTGATATTACCCAAACTGCGGATCTTCGAATTTGCAAAACAACTCCGTTGAGTAGTTATACTGATAGTTGTTCATGTAAATATTATAATTTTGTATCATTTCTGATTAATAATGGAATAAATATAGAAAAAGTAAAAGAAAATATAAATTTATTGAAGAGTATAGATAATTTGAAATAAAAAGTACAAAAAAATAATTAAAATATCAAAAAAGAGGGAATCGCACTTTAACTGGGGGATCACTCCTAATAAGAGTGAATCGCTCTTAAAGAGTGAAATGTAAATTTTGCTTTGATTTTTTTATTTTTGCTTTATTTTTGGTTCCCATTTTTTAATTTTTATCAAATTTAGAGCTAACATATAGTAGTGGATAAAACAAGGCTTCCAGAAATCAGTAAAATTTGGCCAGATTCGACATGCGTGATTAGCGCTTGGAGAAAGGGTCAAATTTTGCTGGTGGCTGGAAGCCTTGTTTTATCCACTACTCCTGTCAAGATTTTAATTGCCTGTTAAGAAATCTGGATTTCCTCTGGGTAGAGAGTAGATAGGGGCACCCGGGTGAGTATCATCTTTTGGAACCCACGCATCACCCATACATTCTAATTTCTGCTTGTGTCCAAACTTTGTTTCGAGCATGCTTCGCTGATTGGGTACATCATTGTGTCGAGTTCCAGGATAGAAAAGGAATAAGAAAACTGTTGGTCCTGGTAGCACTATAGCTAGGCTAATTTTGAACAGGAGGCGTAACAAAGAATTAAAGCTCATTAAAAAACCTTTTTTATTAAATTTTGGGTCGCTGGTTGCGCAAATTTCTGGAAGAGTCAAGAGTCAAAAATATTGCCTTGTTGCTTGACTGTGCAAAAGCTTCTTGAAAAACGGCCATTCCAGGCCGTTGCCAAGAATGAATTGCCAACTGTATACTTATGCAACATTTTATACGTATGCCAGATTGTATAATTCGTAGTACAAATACAGCCCTACTTTTTCCATATTACGCTTATCCATTTATCTAATTTGGTTCTGGAAATTCAATGTTTCTTTTTTTTAACTTAAGGAAATCGGATTTATCTTACAAGCGTGGCTTTTAATTACCTATTAATTGCGTTAATCAAATATATCTCAGATTTCGATTACATAGCAATACTCTGAATTCCCTTGCATGGTAACAATTGCTCAAAGGTGGTCAAAATAAAGGCATTTGGGGGTAAATCCATTCGGAAAAAGCTCTCGGTAATTTATTGCGGCTACAAAACGGGATTCCGCTCACTAATTTGTCCAAATTTACTTGACTTTGTTTGTGGCAATTCATCCCCTGCCTGGCAACGACCATTTAATGGTCACCCGCTGTCTGTAACAATGAAATTGAACGGTAATTATTACAATGTTAATGTCTAGACTAGATGTAGAACAAAGAAAGTCTCATCAAAAAAATAGGATCTTTTCAACAATTGCCCCCCCCCCCTTGGTACCTAGTAGAGAATCGCCACCCCTTCTGTGCTATTCTTTACCACGATATTACTTGGCCTACAAATTAGACAACCGAATATCAATTTAAGTGCAACTGCGGAACGCTGTTCATGGCCATGCCTCTCATGCGCTGTGGGATGTAATCCGGAAATCGCGGGTCGGTTATCGCGGCAAAGCCGCGACGCGCGCGAAGCGCGCCCACCTCCGGCAGTCGGAAATTTTTTTCGCTTTGTATTCCGGTTCGGCTAGTTGCCATACCATGGCCTATTTTATTCAATTCAATTTAACATAATATGCGCATGCGTGGAAAGTTATTAGTCGTCTCTGATTGGTTAATAAATGGCTCGCTTAAATTCTATTCAAGAAAAGCTCCCCCCCCCCCCCCCCCCTTTGCAAAGGGGGGGGGGGGCAATTGTTGAAAAGATCCAAAAAATACAATTTCAGACTTCTAAAATGTTACCATTAAAACGTGTACTTCAGCAAAATGCTATTTCAATAATGCAATGCAGCCACAAAGCCACCCTTTTTAAAATTTAATTAATATTGATCGAATTAGGTTTTGACTCTCCAAATTTATTTTGAAAGCGTCCATGTTTTGTAAACTTTGAATTGCCAGCAAGCCAAACTATTACAATCTAAAATTTTACTATGATATTGCGGATGTGAAGAGATAAAATTTTAGCTCAAGTTGTGTAAATTAAGTAACTGGACTTTGTTTTAGTTTCCTAGACGAATATAATACGAATTCTATATTAAATTGTAACGTAAGTTAACAACTTATCAGGAAAAATGGATTTCTTAACTTGGTTAAAATTTTGTTAACTTGTTTGTTATTTACATATACTACGACGACCATATGCGTTAGAGAACACAGGCACTTGCAATAAAAAAATGACTGAGGATATGATCTCGAATTTATGAACAGAAATATTTAACTCTTGCTTTTCAATTATTCATTGGAGCAAAGTTGAAATCTGATAATAGTTATTATTGTCAATAATAATTATAAATATTATTATTTCCAACAACGAATCGAATTTGTTAACAGTTTCTGAGGAAAAGAAATCAAAACATAGAAAACCATGCAATTAAGATGTATTAGTTAATAAAGTTGTATTAAAAAAAGTATTATTTAAGTAGTAATTAATAATATATTAATCAAAAACAGGAAGGCTCGTTGATCTGCATTATCAAATCAACTTCAAGCACAACCACATTCAATTGTAAGAGAACTGACTTCAAGTCGAGAGACAAAAAATAGTTCTTGGAAAAAGACAAAACCTGCAACATATTACTCTAAAGATATCTTCAAACTTACTCCAATGTCAAGAGAAAATGAAAACATTCCATGACAAAATCAAATTACAACACAAGCGACAAAAAACCGAACCCCATAAACTCCTCAGCATATGGAGAGCCCAGAACTGGCCTACATTGTAGCATTGATCCCCTTAGGACTACTCAAGAAATAATTTTTGCTAATTTGAACCAATAAAGGATGCAGGAGAAAAAAAGCAGTTCTCAGTTTTATCTAGTTTTTTGTTCATTTTCGACTGCTTTTCTTTTATACCTTTTGATTTGTCACTTCTTTCTCTTAACCATTGAAGGTAAGTTTCGGGAGTTGATCCATAATAGAGCATAGATGATCTCTCATGAACTTGGCAATAATGGTGCATTGGTGACATAGCCGGCCCCATTTCCAGGATGCCAAAGAAAAGTAAAGTAAGTCCACAAATTTGGAAACGATTCTCTGTTGAAAGACAAACTTGGTAACCCATAAGCAAAGAATTAATATTTGAGATGCGCAAATGAGCAACTAATTAACTGGCGCTTTGCAAGAAAAATCATCCCAGACAAATTTACTGATCTCAATGACCGTTTTTAGCGATGATTAAACGAAGTGCTTGATAATAAGCAGTTAATAAAGCTTAATGAAACAATAAACGCTAACAAATTAGATAACAATTTTGCAAATATGCGGGTTTGCAAAACATTCAAAGAGGAGGCCAAAATATAGCTATCCAAAACATTCTCAGGGGAGGAAAAGGTTGTACGGTGCAGCTGCGCAGAAAAGCAGAATGTGAGTGCAAATTTTCAATGAAAACTGACTTTTTTCTGATGCCAGAACTTACAAAGAGAACCAAACCTTGCGAACGAGTGTTCAAATCAATTAAAAAAATAGTAGCCAGAACTTTATTTAATTTAACAACAGGACGAACCTATTCAACAAATGCTGTTTTGAGCTTATCGGATACACTTCCACGGGTACAACCAGAATACATTTCTATAACTTTGGTCAGTGGCCAAAATTCTTGATGCGTAAAGTCCTCTAAAACACAAACAACATTGTCTGCTTTTAAATTGGAGCAAGATTTAGTCCATTTTGAACGCTTTTGCTGGTTATTCTTTTAGTCAATTTAGAACACTTTTTCTCGGAGATATTTTCTAAGAAATCTGTCCCAAAGTGTTTGGCCAAGTTTTATGAAAATTTTCAAGACTTTGAGATTGTAATCTTTCTATCGGAAAAAAACAAAGAAGAAAATTGGCCGAGGTTCTACCCAATAGAGAATGGTTCGGTGCAAGGGAGAGTGAATCATTAAAAAGACCTTATCTGGACCCATGAAATGACTTTACCTCGACTTTAACTAGAAGCTGGACCGTGTGCTTATAGTCAAAATTGGATAACTTTTACTAGAGTTCTAGAGTGTTCTTATAAGGCGAGGTCTAAACCTGGGTGATCATCAATATCTTGAATAATTCAGGAGATGATAACTGTTAGAACTTTCAACCTCTTGCAAAAATTTCGGACAGAGTTTTTGGTTTTGTTAATTTCCTGTTAATTATCTGAATTTCGTTTGCGTAGAAAGTAGGCACCCGGGCGAGTATAATCTTTTGGAGCCTATGCATCACCCATATATTCCAATTGCTCCTTGTGTCCAATTTTTTTTCCAGTACACTTCGCTGATTGGCTACATTATTGAGTCGGGTTCCAGGATGGAAAAAGAAAAAGAAAATTTTCGGTCCTGGTAGCACTATAGCTAGGATAATTTTGAACAGGAGCCGTAAGAAAAAACAAAAGGTCACCTGAAAACTTGTATGTAAATTAAACTCAGTGTCGTTGCTTCGGCAACTTTCGGTAACAGTTAACAGTCAAAAATGATGGTTTTTTGCCTGACTCAGTGCAAAAACTTCCTGAAAAACAACCAAAGCAGTCTGTTGCCAAGGATCAATTGCGACTTAATAGGAAACCGAATATAACTTACAAGCGTGGCACTTTATTAACTATTAATTGTGCTGATCAGATATATCTCAGATCTCCCTTACACAATTCCAAAGCAGTACCATCAATTCCATTCGATAATTCCATTCAGAAAATCTCTCGGCAATTTACTGCAAGTAGATACTGATGCAATTTGACAATTTGTCCAAATTTACTTGATTTTTGTCTGTGCAATTCGGTGTCAGGACAATTTAGCCAATTCCGTTCTACCAATTGCGAATTCAGCCAATGTCATTCGATCCAACACCATTCTACCCAACGTCGTTCCACCAATACTAACTTTAATTTACCTATGTAAGTGCTGCAACAATAACACAAAGTATGGAATTTACAAGCTTTCTTCCGATAGTTCCTGTCTCAGTCCACAGTGGATGCAACCGACTGAATATATAAGCGTTCCTCGACAAAAGATCAACAATGTCACTCAACGATCAACGCGTTCATGAGAAGTTGCAAGCCCAAGGCAACGGAGTAACGCTTCATCTAGCCGGCATACACAGAATGGAGGTTCTGAAAACGGAAAAAGTGCCTTAAAAAATTTAAAGAAATACATACAAAGGTGCAGTTGCTCGGGGCGTTTGTATCCCCATCGATTTCAATTGAAGACAAACTATGACAAAAAAACGGAAACTGTTTCAGCTGCTTGAGCATACTTCAAATCAGATGTTTCAAGTTGATGGAAGTTGGCATCATTATTTGTCAATGTGCCTATAAATTACAAAAGGCATTAGACTAAAAGATAGGAACACGAAGTGAACCTGTCGCTGTCCTGAGTGAATTAAAAAAGGTAGTCAGTGAACCAAGGAAAGGCAAGAGAAGACAAAAGTTTTTGTCACTCCGCAAGCACAGAAGACGAAAAATTGTCTGGAACTATTCAATTGTGGTGAGACATAGAACAGTACTCTTCCAAAACAAATGTTGTTTGTCAATCAAATAAAGAGCAGGCTCAGAAGTTCGTAGAGTGAACGAAAAATTTTACGGACGAGCGGTACGAAGTGAGCATGCTCTGGTGTGAACTTGAATTCAATCTTCAGAACAAATAAGGCTCAACCCTAGTTTAGTTCTACTAACTGGAAGATTTCAACAGGAACCTACTTTCAAAGAATTGTATCAACAGTCATTGATACAGATGTTGAAAATTAATTCGTGAAGATCTTCGTTAAATCAGAAGTCAAAGGCACTTTTAGAATGGAATGCCATTTGCCACACCATCTAGTAGTCAACTCAAACAAGCCTTGTAAATGCCGCATTATTTGCAACGCTGCAACAAAATTCAAAGTTGTATGCCTAATTTACAAGTTGTTAGCTGAACTCGTTCTACTACATTAATTGATCGGAACAATTTTCAGTTTTAGAGAGGGAACGATAGAAGGAGCGGATATTGAATCCATAAATTTGCAAAGAAGGTTCCTTACCAAAATAAAAGCTTCCTCAGATTTTTTTGGCGACCAAAAATATCTGTGCAAAATTAAGGGTGCAAAGGGTTCACTAACACATGCGAAACTATGCTTGGAAGCGCAATGCAATTGACCACGACTACAAGTCTCTAGTTGCGGCAACAGCAATCGAAAACATTTTCTACATAGACGATTCTATTAAGTCAGTCGACACAACTAGAGAAGCAATCAATGTTTTCAAGCAACTGCAACTTCTTCTGTAGAACTGTCTGTAGAAACCAAAGGAAAATCTCGTCTCTAATGTCTTCAGTGTTCGATCCTCTTGGACTTTTTTCACCATATGAGTTAAGTCCTGAAAAAAACTTGGACCGAAAATGGGCAACTTTTGGACAACTCTGCGGAGCCTAACGAAGTAAAAAACGAAAGAATTCCTGAAAAAGATAGACCAGCGTCCAGAAATCGCAGAAACCAGCATTGGTAGAAGATATATTAGCACAATCAAGAATAAAGTGGAACTTCATATCCCCGCAGGCCCGTCAGAAGACACAAATTGAGCAGTAGCATATCTACGTTTGCAGCCCAAAAAACTCAGCAGACTACGCATTTGTAGATGAATAAAACAGAAACGCTCCAATGCAATACCTTCCAATACCACGATTCATTGTTTCATTTGGAACTACCAAGCGGCAGTGTTGGCAGTGAGAAGGAAGGAACATATAACTGAAGAACACGAAGCAGAGATGTAAAATTACAATTTTTGGTCATGTTTGTAGCGTACCAAGTTGACGAGATATTGGATACAACTGAGGTTTATCAGTGGAATCATCTGAGGGTCATCAACATTCCAGCCAAACATTGGGACAAATTTCATCAATGTTGATCAACTCAGGAGAAATGTTTGGCTCACTGGACCGGCCTGGTCGAAGCAACCAGATAACGAATGGCCTGAGCAGGTGAATTTTATATTTGCTTCCAACGAACAAAACGGACAAACGGCCGTCATATCCACAATTGAAGAAAAGAAACCAATCGTTCCATGGAGAGATTAGGTAGTTTAAACCGGATAATAAATATGATGGCATATGTGCAGCGAGCAATCAACATTGAGGAAAACGAAACCGCAATAAAAGTAATGGACATTGAGAAACAAGGCACTGCCAAGGCAACCATCTTCAAGTTACTACAACAAGAACAGTTTGCTGAAGAGCTGAAATATTTCTGTTCTGAAAAATAATTTAAAATAGCAGTAAAATTTTGCAGTTTTCAAAGTTTTGACTAAAGGGAACGTTATTGACCAAAGGCAGAATAGGCAATGCGAAGCATCCAATACTGTTGCCTTGAAACCTCACAATGCCGAATTATTCTTGCGCAACGAGCACAAGGACAACAACAATGAGAGGACTGAACATGTCAAAAACATCGTTCAACAACCTTTCTGGATTATTGGCTTGAGAAAAACCTTACGTTAAATAGAGAAAAAATTTATCACATTGACATAAAAGAGAGCGCAATCTATGGCACCAGCAACTGCAGATTTATATAAGGGCCGTTTAATTGAATCAAATGTATTCTCAAACGTGGGTATAGACTAGTTTACAGTAATAATTGTGCGCCAACCCTGAAAGCGATGTTGTTGTTTGTTCAAAAGTCTATCAGAACGAGCCGTGCATCTAGATGTAATCCCGAATTTGGATACTGACTGTTGTCTGAACGCAATTTTGCGGTTTATAACTAGAAGAAACAATCCGATGACAATGATCAATGAGAACGCGACAAACTTCATTGGGGAGACCAAGAGTTCAAAGAGTATGTTGCAGTATGGAACCGAGAAAATGTTGAGGAATATTTGGTTCAGCAAGGAACCACATGGAAGTTTAACTTGCCAGCAGCACATCATTTCGGACGATAGTGGAGTCCACAGGAGGCCTGATATGAAGCTCGCTCCAGTATCACAAATTGACGAAGACATTTTCACGAAATAAAACAGGGCCACCGATGTTCAAGCTGAGCTTTCACAACATGCATAGGAAAAAGTATCAGCATTAAATTGAGATAGTGGGTAAACTCCTTTGTATTGGGAGTCCATTAGTCTTCATGATAGTCCCAGTTTAAGTTATAGTTACTAAAACAGTCATCGTTGCGTGATGTTCACAAAAAAAAGGAAATAACATTAGCAACACAAATAGACTCAACAGTATTAGCCATAGCGAACGGCTTTTTTATACACCTCTGCAAAAAAAAATACCAATATAAACCGACTTTATTAGTGAATACCCTGTCTCTGTGTCTTGCGTTTTAAATATTCTTGAGCAATAAATTGATACTTTGTCATGTATTGAATATGAATCTTCAGCAACAATTTCTTTGTTACTGTGTTTTTGGTCTACAAACTATTGGAGTTGCATTTCAATTGTTACATCCCGTGTTTCTTATTTTTCTCAACTTCTGAGCACAAAAGTCGAAAACCAACACAAGTTAATGTTAGTTATTTTTGCATAAACAGGTCTTTGACTTCAATTTGTTTCCCGTATATAGATATATTGTGTAATCTGTCGCAACTGAGTCCAAATCGATACTGAAGAAAACTAATGTTAGCAAATAGTCAAACGAATTGTCATGCAACGGTGAGAACATGGCGTATATATATTTACAAAAGCGAACTGCAGAGAAAAGAATATCCGGACAGATATTGAGCCACAGGAAAGAACTGGGCGTTGTAAGTTTTTTAATTGGTCACAACCGATTGGGAGAAAATCCGTTGAAAAGATTCTGATTTCGGAAAGAACACATAATTTTCCTGTAATTTTGTTTTTTAATCTTAATTGCAGTGTTCAAAAACACTATTCTGATTCTTTAGAATGAGACGTTCTCCACATTATAGAAAAGTGAGCGGCGACACTCTTCTTGACATACTTTGGTCGGGACCAGACCTGTTCCAATTATAAAAATTTTACAAACATTACCATTTGACGGCGATTGAGTTCGTTGCTGATGTATTTTCAGCTTTGTCTCCTGGTAATTGCTATTAACATTTTCTAAATTTTTTTTTAAAAAAACTACTTAATACTTGTAATTTTTTTGCAGTTCACATTTGCCAACGGTCTTAAGCGATAAACAGGAAGGAAAATTTGCCCAATTGTCCACACCAGTTCTGTTTTTCCTACCACGTGACCTTATAGCTTCAGCAAACATGAAAATCATCGTCATCGTCTTATTTTAATAGTCATTCTGACGTAAACATCTTGTAAGCTGTTACCACAAACCACTTCCTGCTAGGCAACAAAAGCTTTGTGTACCATGTTTACCATACGCATAGGAATTTGTCGATCATCTAAATTTTCTTCGACGAGCACAAACCTACTCGTATCTTATCTGAAACAGATTGCGCAACGAGAATCTGCCAACTGTGAATAAAAGAAAAAAACGGAAATGCAAAAACATGGTAGTCCATTAGTCATCGTAATAGTTCGTTTTATTTATAGTTACAAGTACAGTCATAGCGAGTGACGCGGAGAAAAAGGGAAAATACCACTAGCAACACAAGTAGACTCAACAAATTTAGCCATAGCAAACGGCTTTCTTCATATAACTCAGCAAAAAGTTTGCAAAATTACACCGAGTTGATTATTAAATAACGTGTTTCTGTGTCTTGCGTATTAACCACTCTTGAGGAGTATTTTGTTACTGTTCTGTATTGAAAGTTAGTCTGGAGCAGTACATTTTCTGTCAGGGTGTCTTGTATCTACAAAATATTGAAGTTGCAATTCAAATGTTACGAAACCCAGGTTCTCGAATTTCGCAACTCGTGATTACAAAAGCAAAACCCAATATCAGTTAATGTTAAAATTTTTTTGCATAAACAGGTCTTAGATATATATATTTTTCTTCGATTTGTTTCCCGGAATTGGAGATTTTGTGTGATCTGTGGCGACGCAGTCCAATTCGATACTGAAAAAACTAATGTTAACAAATAGTCAAAGGAATTGTTATGCAACGGTGAGAACATAGCGGATATACAGTTACAAAAGCCAACTACAGAAAACAGAATATCCAGCCAGATTTCGAACTACTGGAACGAACTGGGCTTTGCAAATTTTTTTTCGTGATCTCAACAGATTGGGATGTAAGTTTTTTAATTGGTCGCAACCGATTGGGAGAAAAACCGTTGAAAAGATTATGATTTCGGAAAGAACACATAATTTTCCTGTAATTTTGTTTTTTAATCAAAAACACTATTTTGATTCTTTAGAATGAGACGTTATCCACAATATAGAAAAGTGAGCGGCGACACTCTTCTTGTCATACTCTGGTCGGAACCAGATCTGTTCCAATTATAAAAATTTTACAAACATTACCATTTGACGGCGATTGAGTTCGTTGCTGATGTATTTTGAGCTTTGTCTCCTAGTAAATGCTATTAACATTTTCTAAATTTTTTTTTAAAAAAACTACTTAATGCTTGTAACTTTTCTGCAGTTCACATTTGCCAACGGTCTTATGAGATAAACAGGAAGGAAACTTTGCCCAATTGTCCACGCCAGTTCTGTTTCTACCGCGTGACCTTATAGCTTCAGCAAACATGAAAATCATCGTCATCGTCTTATTTTAATGACACAACTATTTTTTGAAAGGGCAAAATGTTTAATTATTTTCCTCTCAGAGCATTGCGTTGCAACTCTATTCTAATTTTGTTCAGTATGGTTTGTTCACTATGGAATAAAAATAATTTATGGCAGGATTCTCGCAATCGGATCCTTTTAAAAGTTCATTTTCCGAAAAATTTAAATTATTTTAGCCAAAAAAGTAAAATAAATTCATTGCACTAACCTTAATTAATGAATTCAAAAACAATGTGTCTTGTTGAGCTTTATTTAATGCAAGACCATTGACACCAGTCAATTCTGACGTAAACATCTTGTAAGCTGTTACCCCAAAACACTTCCTGCTAGGTAACAAAAGCTTTGTGTACCATATTTACCATACGTATAGGAATTTGTCGATCATGTAAAATTTTTTCGACGAACACAAACCTACTCGTATCTTATCTGAGACAGATTGCTCAACGAGAATCTGCCAACTATGAATAAAAGAAAAAAACGGAAATGCAAAAACATGGTAGTCCATTAGTCATCGTAATAGTTCGTTTTAATTATTGTTACAAGTACAGTCATAGCAAGTGACGCGGAGAAAAAGGGGAAATACCACTAGCAACACAAATAGACTCAACAAAATTAGCCATAGCAAACGGCTTTCTTCATATAACTCAGCAAAAAGGTTGCAAAATTACACCGACTTGATTATTAAATAACGTGTTTCTGTGTCTTGCGTTTTAACCACTCTTGAGGAGTATTTTGTTACTGTTTTGTATTGAAAGTTAGTCTGGAGCAGTACATTTTCTGTCAGTGTGTCTTGTATCTACAATATATTGAAGTTGCAATTCAAATGTTACGAAACCCAGGTTCTCCAATTTCGCAACTCGTGATTACAAAAGCAAAACCCAACATCAGTTAATGTTAAATTTTTTTGCATAAACAGGTCTTAGATATATATCTTTGTCTTCGATTTGTTTCCCGGAATTGGAGATTTTGTGTGATCTGTGGCCACGCAGTCCAATTCGATACTGAAAAAACTAATGTTAACAAATAGTCAAAGGAATTGCTATGCAACGGTGAGAACATAGCGGATATACAGTTACAAAAGCCAACTACAGAAAACAGAATATCCATCCAGATTTCGAACTACTGGAACGAACTGGGCTTTGCAAATTTTTTTCGTGATCTCAACCGATTGGGATGTAAGTTTTTTATTTGGTCGCAACCGATTGGGAGAAAAGCCGTTGAAAAGATTATGATTTCGGAAAGAACACATAAATTTCCTGTAATTTTGTTTTTTAATCAAAAACACTATTTTGATTCTTTAGAATGAGACGTTCTCCACAATATAGAAAAGTGAGCGGCGACACTCTTCTTGACATACTTTGGTCGGGACCAGACCTGTTCCAATTAAAAAATTTTACAAACATTAATAATTGACGGCGATTGAGTTCGTTGCTGATGTGTTTTGAGCTTTGTCTCCTGGTAAATGCTAATGACCTTTTCTAAATTTTTTTTTTAAAAATTACTTAATACTTTTAATTTTTTTGCAGTTCAAATTTGACAACGGTCTTAAGAGATAATCAGAAAGGAAACTTTGCCCAATTTTTCACGCCAGTTCTGTTTTTCCTACCACGTGACCTTATAGCTTCAGCAAACATGAAAATCATCGTCATCGTCTTATTTTAATGACACAACTATTTTTTGAAAGGGCAAAATGTTTAATTATTTTCCTCTCAGAGCATTGCGTTGCAACTCTATTCTAAGATTGTTCAGTATGGTTTGTTCACTATGGTACAAATAGAATTCATTGCAGGATTCTCGCAATCGGAACCTTTTAAAAGTTCATTTTCCGAAAAATTTAAATTATTTTAGCCAAAAAAATAAAATTAATTCTTTGCACTAACCTTAATTAATGAATTCAAAAACAATGTGTCTTGTTGAGCCTTATTTAATGCAAGACCATTGACACCAGTCATTTCTGACGTAAAAATCTTGTAAGCTGTTACCCCAAAACACTTCCTGCTAGGCAACAAATGCTTTGTTTACCATATTTACCATACGCATAGGAATTTGTCGATCATGTAACATTTTTTCGACGAACATAAACCTACTCGTATCTTATCTGAGACAGATTGCTCAACGAGAATCTGCCAACTGTGAATAATAGAAAAAAAGGGAAATGCAAAAACATGGTAGTCCATTAGTCATCGTAATAGTTCGTTTTATTTATAGTTACAAGTACAGTCATAGTCGAGTGACGCGGAGAAAAAGGGGAAATACCACTAGCAACACAAATAGACTCAACAAAATTAGCCATAGCAAACGGCTTTCTTCATATAACTCAGCCAAAAAGGTTGCAAAATTACACCGACTTGATTATTAAATAACGTGTTTCTGTGTCTTGCGTTTTAACCACTCTTGAGCAGTATTTTGTTACTGTTTTTTATTGAAAGTGAGTCTGGAGCAGTACATTTTCTGTCAGTGTGTCTTGTATCTACAAAATATTGAAGTTGCAATTCAAATGTTACGAAACCCAGGTTCTCGAATTTCTCAACTCGTGATTACAAAAGCAAAACCCAACATCAGTTAATGTTAAAATTTTTTAGCATGAACAGGTCTTAGATATATATCTTTGTCTTCGATTTGTTTCCCGGAATTGGAGATTTTATGTAATCTGTGGCAACGCAATCCAATTCGATACTGAAAAAACTAATGTTAACAAATAGTCAAAGGAATTGTTATGCAACGGTGAGAATCTAGCGGATATACAGTTACAAAAGCCAACTACAGAAAACAGAATATCTAGCCAGATTTCGAACTACTGGAACGAACTGGGCGGTGCAACTTTTTTGTTGTGAACACAACCGATTGGAAGAGCAGCCTCTAAAAATATGTTGTTACGATTTTGGAAAGAACCAAAAAACTTTTTTTTGTTTTTTTTTAATCTAAAATGCAGTGTTAAAAAAACTTTTTTGATTTTTTAGATTTAATTACTTTCTACAATATAGAAAAGTGAGCGGCGACAACCTTCTTGTCACTCTTTGTTGTTAACAACTGTAAGTTTATTACAGTTCACATTTGTTAACGGTCTGAAGAGATAAAAAGAAAGGAAACTTTGTCCAATTGTCCACGCCAGTTTTAATTTTCCTACCACGTGACCTTATAGCTTCAGCAAACATGAAATTCATCGTCATCGTCTCTTTTTAATGACAGAACTATTTTTTGAAAGCGCAATATGTTTAATTACTTTCCTCTCAGAGCTTTGCGTTGCAATTCTATTCTAAGCTCGTTCAGTATGGTTTGTTCAGTATGGTACAAAAAGAAGTTAAGGCACGATTCTATCAATCGAATTTTTCTAAGAACTTCATCTTCAAACCAATTTTAATTATTTGATCCGAAAAACAAAATTCCTTGCTCTAACCTTAATTATTGGATTCAACAACAATGAGTCTTGGTGAGCTTTATTTAATGCAAGACAATTGACACCAGTCAATTCTGACGTAAACATCTTGTAAGCTATAACCCAAAAAAAAACTTCTTGCTTGGCAACATGTCATATTTACCATGCGCAAAAAAATTCGTCGATCATCGAAAACTTCACAAGCTCACTCGTATCTCATCTGAGACAGTTTGCGCAACGAGTAACCGCCAACTGTGAACCATAGAAAAAAACGGAAAAGTAAAAATTGGTAGTCC
This sequence comes from Convolutriloba macropyga, assembly GCF_964194025.1. Taxonomy (NCBI): domain Eukaryota; kingdom Metazoa; phylum Xenacoelomorpha; order Acoela; family Convolutidae; genus Convolutriloba; species Convolutriloba macropyga. The sequence continues at coordinate 25,837,479 of NC_134481.1, read as the reverse complement.
ATTAGTCATCGTAAATGTCCCAGATTTTTTTAGTTACAAGTTTAGTCATAGTCAAGTGATGCGGAGAAAAAAAGGAAATAACACTAGCAACACAAATAGACTCAACAGTATTAGCAATATCAAACCGCTTCCTTTATATAACTCAACAAAAAAGATTGCTAAAATAAACTGATCTGATTACAAAATAACGTGTTTCTGTGTCTTGCGTTTTAACTATTCTTCGGCAGTAATTTGTTACTGTCTTTTATTGAAAGTGAGTCTTGTGCAGTACCTTTTGTGTTACTGTGTCTTGTATTTACAAACCATTGGAGTTGCAATTCAACTGTTACCAACCCCAGGTTCTCGATTTTCTCAACTCGTGAGTACAAAGGCAAAAGACAACATAAGTTAATCTTAAACATTTTTGCATAAACAGGTCTTAGATATATATATATATATATATATATATATATATATATATATATATATATATATATATATCTTTGTCTTCAGTTTGTTCCCGGATTTGGAGATTTTGTGTGATATGTGGCAACTCAGTCCAATTCGATACTGAAAAAACTAATATTAGCAAATAGTCAAACGCATTGTTATGCAACGGTGAGAACATAGCGGGTATACAGTTACAAAAGTTAACTACAGAAAACAGAATATCCAGCAAGATTTCAAACCACTGGAACGAACTGGGCTTTGCAAAGTTTTTTGTGATCTCAACCGATTGGGATATAAGTTTTTTAAGTGGTCACAACCGATTGGGAGAAAAGTCGTTAAAAATATGTTATTAGGATTTCGGAAAGAACACATATTTTTTCTTTATTTTTATTTTTAAATCTAAATCGCAGTATTCCAAAAAACTTTTTTGGTTTTTTAGACTTAATCGCTTCCCACAATATAGAAAAGTGAGCGGCGACACCCTTTTTGTCATACTTTGTTGTTAACACTTGTAAATTTTTTGCAGTTCACATTTGGCTACGGTCGTAAGAGATAAACAGGAAGGAAACTTTGTCCCATTGTCCACGCAAGTGTTGTGTTTCCTATCACGTGACCTTATAGCTTCAGCAAACAGAAAATTTATTGTCATCGACCTATTTTTTGAAATGGAAAAAGAAATATTTTTTTGAAAGGGAATATTGCGTTGCAATACTATTCTAAGTTTGCTCAGTATGGTTTGACATTATATTTTTGATAGTAATTTTCTTGTATTGTCTTATCTGATGTTGTCTTATGTTGCTGAGATATCAGTGATCAGACCTCTCTTTTCGGCTGTCCCAAAATTATTTACTTCTCGACCACAAAACCCTATCTTAAAAAAATTTAAGGCAGGATTCGCACAATCGAATCCTTGTAAGATCTTCGTTTTCCAAAAAATTTAAATTATTTGAGTCGAATTAACAGAAGTCTTTGCACTAACCTTAATTAAAAAGCCATAGTCAATTAATTTTTCAATGTAAAAAAAGATAACTATAATTACCGATTACAATAGTTGAAATGATAAAATAGTAACATTTAGAAACAATTACAAAAGCCCCTTTAGTGTATAAAACTTGTGAATATCAGACCATTGATGGGCTGATTTGAGTCCGTGTACTGATATGTGTTGTTCTATTGGTGTTTTGTTCATTTCTTTGACCAGGCGTATGTGACTAGCTAGTTTGTGGTCCATATGCAGCATCTGTGGGAATTGTTTCCTTTCAACAACTTACGCCCTTCCGGATTTTCTATATTACTGCCTATATGCAACATTATATTTATCACCATTACTTGCTAAAGAGCTAGGAATTAGAGCCGAACGGGCGCAGAGCTGAATATGAAAAAAAAACAGAATCAGAGCCCAAAGCTTAGATTTTATTGGACAAATAATCTGATTGGTTTAAATTAAAGTACAACCAACGTAAGAAATGGCGAATTAGTTAGTTGTCGCAGATATCTATGGTGCACTCCAGCCGGGTTACGCTCCACTCTTTGAACAACCTCCGTTGCCGCAAACCCCATGACGGGGGAGGGATGAGGCTGCGACCCCGGATAGAGCTTCTTTACGCTATTTTATAAGTATTTTTCACTTTTTCACAAAAAACTACCTTTAAAGTAATGAGTTTCCGATCAACCAATCAGAACACGGGAATCATTCGGCTTTAAACCCGGGTTGAATTTTTCCGCACAAAATGACGTAAGAGTGGGGCTGCAATGGGAGGATTTTTTAGGAAAATGCAGCTCAAAACTTTTACATCTTTTTGGGCTGCATTGGGCTTCCAACGGGGGTAAAACGGTGTAAGAGTGAGGGGGTAAAAGACAAATTAACACCCCCCCCCCCCCTCTTACCTCTTTTTGGTCTGCCAAGGGGGGTAAAACGATGTAAGGGTTCGGGGGTAATTTCTTCATTGCCCCCGAACTCTTACATCGTTTTACCCCATTGACAGACCAAAAAGATGTAAGAGTGGGGGGTTAATTTGTCTTTTACTCCCTCACTCTTACACCACTTTACCCCCCTTGGAAGCCCAATGCAGACCAAAAAGACGTAAGAGTTTTGAGCTGCATCTTCCTAAAAAATCCTCCCATTTTAGCCCCACTCTTACATCATTTTACCCCTCTTGGCAGCCCAACTCTTAGCTCATTTTACCCCCCTCTGGACAAATTACCCCCTCACTCTTACACAATTTTACCCCCCCCCCTTGGCATACCAACTCTTGCATCGTTTTACCCCCTCTGAACAATTTACCCCCCTCATTCTTACACTATTTACCCCCATATACGAATTACCCCCTACTCTTACAACAAAATGGGAGGATTTTAGGGAGGACATTTGCCCCGGGAATCTCATTTTACGCTCTGCGCATTCCGTTCTGAGCCCGTTCGGCTCTACCACTTGCCAAATAGCAATTTTAGCTTAAATCTGTCTTTTTAACAGCAATACTTAGAAACAATACTTGGTCACCGTTTTCAGTGCTAAACAAGTTCATCTATCCGAAAATTTTCTTTCGCGAATTTCTTTAATTAAAACCGAAGAGCAATACTTTTATTTTTTTTTCATGGGCAGAGATAAGAGTAAGAGTTAGTCAGCAGTTAGTCTTTAGACCCGCAACTAGTAATCCGAGGGACTTTCAATAAATTATTTGCCAATTTAATTATTATTAGTTTCTTAGCAGATAACCAATGTAATAGCATTAATGTCTAGTTACTGCCTGCCTATCTAATTAGAAAAACGAAAGCTTATTCATCAAGAAAAACTTGAACTTCAACCAGGATAACAAACCAATTCGAAAACTGAAAACCTATCATTAATGTCAAATGGCCCAAATAAACATAGCAGGTGCTTGAAACCTAAACCTTTAAAAATAAACAATAATTCCATCAGAACCCAAAAATTTTGGGATCTTTTCCGCTACCCCCCCCCCCGTTTTATATAGCCAAAATTTAGGCACCCCCAAAAAATTAATGTTTAGCTCTCTTCTTAAAAGGTTATTTATTTTAAATTACGTGCCGGGTACAATACATCACAAACCGCATTTGCAACAATTTTCTTGAAAATAGAGTTTGTAGATCTCAATACAAAGGCCGTAACTCCAAAAATACAGTAAGAACATGTTTTGGGTCGATGTTTACATCATATGCTCTATTAGTATTTTCTAAACGCCTGTTCACACGTATTTATACGTAACTTTTCAATGGCGTACATAGTGCTCAAACATACCAATTGGGGGTGCCTAATTTACTGGGGGGGGAGGAGGGCTAGCGGAAAAGATCCAAATTTTAATGTTAGAAAAATAAAAACATTGTTCATTGAATGTAAACGAAAATTGAAGTAATTTATTCTACACTTAGTTCAGATGCATATATCTAAAACATGGTTTCAAATTTTTAATTTTCGGACAGTTTGGCAGCAACTTATATTAATCAAAGCTGGAACTTTCTGTAAGAATCTATACAAGAATATTATCATTTTGTAAACAAATAGACAGAATCTAGAATGCGTACTGCGACAATTAAAGGAAGCAATGCCACTTTGAGAAACAATTGACAGATCTTTAAAACATTTCGATACAACTTTTGGCGATTTTTTGCGTTGTTTTTGAATGAACATCAGAAAACTTATAAGTTTTTTTCTGCAGTTCGAAAAACAAAAACAAAATTTTACCCAACTATCCAGTTCCGTTATTGTACAGAATCCAAATTATTTTGGGTACCCTTTGTTATTCCAAAAAATAAATCTGTAATTAAACTGAAGAGTCTAAGATAAAAAATTAAATGCAAAAAATTTTTAAAAAGATCAAACAGTGTAGTTTCTCTCTATTCCAAAAACGGAAGTTTTATTTCTCTTGAGAAGTGTTCGAGATTTCACAGGAGACTCGATTGAATAAAAAAAATACACATCAAAACTGTCAACATCGAACTAAAATAAAAATAGAAAGATACAGGTACGGAGTTTTGGATATAATCCTTCCCATCAATTTTAAAAAGTTTAGTTTTTTTTCTGTTTAGTCACAGAATGTAAAATTGGCAAGTTATGTTTTCTTTTAATCAGTTCAATAAAGCTCTTTGATGGCTATTTGAAGGAACAGTTTCGGGCAATACTGATTAACCTTACAATAAAAAAACCGAACAATTCATTTTTATCAAAAACAAAATTTAAAAAAGTATCCTTCTTTTCTAAAAGTTACTTGTAAAATTGTTTTTCTTGGAGTTATTGAAAAGAAGCTCATCAAACGAATAAGGAAGTACACAAAAATAATTTTATAAAATAAACTCATAAAAAAGAATGAGGAAGAAAATCAGAATTGATCTAATTTTTTATCGCGAGCTCTGTCGTTGTTTATATATTCAAAAATTTCAAATGGAAGAACTGTTGTTTCATCCAGAAGCAATCAATTCAAAAACAGTTCTAATCCGATAAAAACCAGTTTATGAGTTTTTTTAATTTACGATTTCAATAAAAAAAAGTTTGTCTGCTTTTTGGGCTTATTGCGAGCAGTATACTCTAGAGAATTTTCCCTATTTCAATTAAATCATTTAAATCTGAGTACACTTGAGGAACAAGGAATTTTTTCCTCCGGAAAAAAAATACAGAGCATTCAACAAGCATATGGAGTTGATTAAAAAAATCAGTATTTTTTCTCAATTTTCTGAAAAGTATTCCTTTCATTTTTTAATGAATTTCATAGTGGCGTTTTCTTTGTTTATAGCTAAAATAATTATTTGTGAAGATGAACATCATACCAATGATTTCTGAATTTCCTTTGTTTGCTGAGAAAAAAAAGAAAATTAGATATTTGTCGGGATAATTTTCGTCACATACTCCAATTAATAATTTAGAATACGCAAAATTGTACGTTATAATGCAGTCAGATCTACTTGAAGTGTTTTCAAAAGATATATAAAATTATTCCCAAATCTACCAAATCAATGCCTTTCATTATTTCCTTTCCAATTTTCCTTTGAAAATTTAAATTGCGTAAAAACGAAGGCGTTTCATAATTCGACAAATCACTTATTCTTTAATTTGTTCTGGTTGCTTTTGTTTTTCTGTAGATTCGAATTGAGCGAAAGAAATTAAAATTTATTAAATTTTGCAAAAATAACACCAAAACGTGTAAAACCTTTGCAATCAGTTATCGAAATCTTTAAATTTGCCCAGATTAAGGAGACCCACATACATGGATCACGAAAACTATCCTTGATAAGTCCACGGAAAATGTAACAGAAAATCAATTAAACCATTCTAAAAAGAATAGGCTAAGCAAGTAGCCAGCCCCAGTGGTTGGGGAATTTCTATCGTTTAAGAGTGTATCAAAGATGAAGCTCTGTCTTGTAATATCTGATAAGATAAAGTTATACCGCATAAGATAAAGTTTTAGTATTAAATCTTATTATTCTCTTATCAGGTATCATGACAAAATGCACCTTCTTACATGTATCAAAATTGAACAGGTACAAAGTAAATTTCGGCTAATCGGGTGCGGGGGGTTACAGGAAGCTTAACAAGATCTTGCAATGTAGTCTCAGCGCTCAAACCGCGACGGAGTGTCAAATTTCATGTAGATTTCAGAAAACGTAATCCGATATCTTATGACTATTTGGGTACAATTTGTAATTATAGGTTACGAGACTCCAATGAAATCATTGCGGAAATCTGATATTCATCGAGAACCATGAAGTCAGAATTTCGCCGTTACTTTAGCAGGAATCACATAACCTTGCTTGAAACACGAACTTGCAAATTTGAGATCTAACACAGTTTATATGAAACTCTGGTATCGTAGGATCCGTTTTGAAATTTGCACGTGCGTGTTTTAATGTGGTTTTTGTAGTTTTTCAGACAATTGATCTTTCAAAGTCTCAAGTCGCCCACGCCTCATGCTACGTAGATGCCTCAAATTCAGTGTTGTGACGGTTACGGGAAATAACCTTGGAAAAACCACAGCAATAAACCCGCACAGAAATAAACCCCCACTTGACTATTAAAGAACTGCGTATTTAGGGCATTTGGTCATGCCTCGCTAGCCATGATCATGCGTTAGCGGCCCCTGGGACTTGATACGAAACCACCACAACCGAACAATTTATCATGACCGAAATTCAATTTTCAAATGTTTTTTTTTCTCTGGGGGTTTTTTCGTTGGGGTTTATTTCCTAGACCTATGCTGTTAACCATAAAGCCAACAACAAACGTCAATTATTAACTACTACTTACGAGTGTGGTATGGTAGTACTCCCAATTTGAATTTTGAGAAATTTTTTTGAATTAATCTTACTACTGATAAGGAAACAGTTGCCACCTTTGTTTTGTTTCTCTGTGTATACGCAATACACGAGCCAATATGTGCGTCTTCAATTACGTAATGACAAAACATGTCTTTGTTTTTGTGAATCTCTTTCGGATCGAGCCCGATGCAAGTGTGAATGCAATCCACAGCTATATCTTTGGCAACGTTCATCGTGAACAAGTAAAGGTGACCCCAACAGTAAAATGGGTAAGAATTGAAGGGGAATTGTTCAAATGATATCCCAATTTTGTGTTCCCCCACTCTGAATACTTTGTCCTTTGCCATACACTTTGACCCTGAATAAAATCGGGGCTCAAGATTGTTCACGTGTTCATTTCCAATGAGACTTCTCTCTAATAATAATCGGAATCATTATTTCGTAACAGGAATGAAAAACAACTGATCACTATTTATCATTGAGGAAAAACTAAGTCTTAAGGTACGGCAGGAACTGCTGGAAATCATGCTTAACACGTACTTTATAAATTGTGCCACATCTGAAAAAGGAGTGAAACTTGCCAGTGGACTGAAACTTGAAACTCATCTGAAACTCGCCAGTGACTTAAAGTTTTTCTCTGTAGTTTTTGCTCATAAACTAACAAGTCAACACCTTAATTTCTTCTCGCCTAAGCTGTCTAAAGACATGAAAGGTACTTTCGAGATGAACATCTCCAATCGAATTTTATCAACGATATACTTAACAATCACACAATAACTTAATGACTACAAAAATAACACACTAAACCCACAGAACCCTTGCAATTAATGTTTCAAGAGGGTAAAAATCAAACCTTAAATCTAATGTCTTGTAGAAACAAGCAAAACCCCAATCTGTAAAACAATGAATTTATGAAGAGAACAACAGTTGCAGAGATTTTCTAAGACCAATATCTAAAATTTCAAGTAAACCGGCAAATTTTCGACCTTTCTACCACATGATCAATTGAATATCTTAATATCCCAAGAATTGAGCTCGCTCAGAAAGTGTTTGATAGCTCAGGTTTTTCCAGATTAAACGCCTGTCATTGGTTTGATGCGATTGATAAGGTTTGGGTCGCGTAGTTCTAAAATTTGCGATGACACTTTGGAACTGGACAAAATCATTTCTCCTTAAATCATTCCAATGGGGGAAATGAAGCTTCTATTTTACTGCGGACTTGTTGCAATCGATAAACAACAAAGAAAGAGAACACATTAAGTTGCTGCAACAATTATTGCACTGTTATAGGAGTGGTTGACCTGATTGGCTTCAACTTAGATCACGTTGTTGGATCTGTGTGATTGTTTTAAGTTCTCCTCAGACGAAGGGATCAAATGATATTTTCACCTCCTTATAGAATTATTCAAAGAAAAATGATAATCAAATTGATAAGGGTTGTCAAAAAACGATCTCATAAATTCTATATCCATTCCTTCAACGCAGATAAAAGGACTGCAGTTGCACCTTCGGCAAAATGTCAGTCGCCGGGAACTTCAGTGTTCCGTTCCTACCACTTTTTAAGAGACGAAGTCTAAACTAATAGTAGCCAACTAAGGTCGACGCTGAGCTAATCAAAGAAGATTTAAACACCTTGATCCTTCTCTTGTTTACACAACAATTGTGCTCTACTCCGTTCAATAAAACTGCTACATAATCCTGATGCAGCAACCCATGCCATGTGTACTCTATGTGTAGAGAACACGTTTCTATTAATGTAAATTCAGTAAGATGAGTTATGTTTAGTCTCTTTTATCAGAGAGTTACTGTTTTACACGCGTTATTTGGACGAAGTCAAGTTCCCCCTTTTTTGGCGGGAAGAGTTTCAACTTTTCTAATATTGGCTCTGGGCATCTTGAAGTGATGCATCATCAACAGGCTTCGGGGAGAGGAAACCCATAACCTAAACCAAAGAAGAGGCGAATGATGTAACCAATAGACCAGAGGGTAGCTCGCGTTGCCTAGATTTCCGTTCTGAAAAAAAGTAAGCAAAAAACGGCTAATCAATCAAAACACGAGTGAGATCGGCAACGTGGCGGACGTCCGTACCGTAAGCCGTTTTAACCTTGACAACGCGTACAGATCCAATTTTTCCAGGCAACGTTTCCACAATTTGTCCCAGAGGCCATATCTCACGCGGAGTGAGGTCTTTGAGTATCCACACCGGTTCATTGACTTTCAACGAATCACTCTGTTCGGACCATTTGCTTCGCTTAGTTAATATGGGAAGCTACTCTTTGACTAGGCGTCTCCAGACGTGGTTTATAAGCTGCTGTAGGTTTTTTCGCGACTTGGATGATGCTGGCATGGTTGTAAGGTCTCTGCACCAGAAAATCATTTGGGGCGAAGGGTTCTTCATTGTCCGGTACGTCGGCCACATGTAAAAGGGGTCGAGTGTTCAACATGTTTTAGGTCTCAACCATGATGGTATGGAAGACACCTGATGTAAGCCTCTTGCTACCTAGAATGATTAAATTGATCCGTTTAGCATTTTGGATCAAACGTTCCGACGCACCACCAAATGTGGTCCGTATGGTGGGCTAGATTTCCAAACTGTGTTCTTAATAAGAAGTTCAGAGAAATGCGTTGATTGTCGATACTACGGACGCATGGCTTCAATTCTTCGTTTGCTCCAACAAATATTTTGCCGTTGTCACTCAGAATAAGTTTTGGTTGACATCCTCGAGAAACAAAACGTCGGAGGGCGTTGAGAAAAGTGACCTTGTTCAAATCAGGGCATGACTCAAGAAGTGTGGCGCGTGTGACCATGCATGTGAAAATGAGGCCGTAGTACTTGGTGAGTTTGTCTTTGGTGTCTTCGATATGGAAAAGCCCGAAAAAATCAATTCCTGTATTAGTGAATGGGAATTGCGAGAAAGTATCAGGAAACCTGCAAACTGGTAGTGGAGCCATTGACGGCTGGATTTTTTGGGCAACAAAATGGCGGCACAAAAGACATCGAAACCTGTTGCTTAACAAAGTTTTCCTGAGGCCGATAACAATGTTTTGCTGTTGGACAAAAGCTCTGACGTCTTCGGTACCTTGGTGTATACGAACGTGATGCGCATGCTCAAGATACAGGCGTATTTTTGAGTCTTTGGCATGAAGAATTAATGGTAATTTAGCTAATTGTAACTCTTCAGGAGCAAATTGTAGTCGGCCTTGTGATCTAAGTAGTCCGTTTTTGTCTAAGTACGGATTTAGGGATCGGATCTTGCAATTAGAGTCTAGTTTACGTCCTCTTTTTAGCGAGTGAATAGCTGAATGGAAAAATTTTTCCTGTGAAATTTGAATTAAGTGACTGTGTGCTTGATTGATCTCGTCTGCAGTGTACTGCTCTTTGTTATTTTTTTCTTTTTTTATTTCTGAAGAGAAGGTTGTAAATAGTTGCGAATGTTAACAGCAGATTTGTCCAAGATCGAAAACGTGTTGGGTCAATGACTGGTTCGTTTGGTTTTTATGTACTCGTTGTGTGAACAAAAACTATTTTTTTGTGAGCTGCGTTCCAGTCGGAGAAATGTTTTTTTAGGAAACCAGGAGCTTGTAATCATTTAAAACATAATTCTTCTTGTTCTAGGCCACGTGTTCCATTGTCTGCAGAGTTTTAATTTGATGGTATATAATACCATTGACTGGATTTTAAAGATTCGTGTATTTCTCGGATTCGGTTGGCGACAAAAAGTTTCTGTTTCTTCGTAGAAGCAATGCAATCAAAAATAACTCGACTGTCTGTCCAAAAGTGTGTATCGTGTATCTTGAGTGTTGTCTTTCTTTGAACTGTTTTGTGTAGTCGTATCCCAATTATTGCAGCCCCAAACTCAAGTTTTGGAACGCTTAACGCTTTTAAAGGAGTTACTTTGCATTTTTTGATTATGAAGCTGGTTTCTGTTTGTTTGGTGTTATTGTCATAATTCCGAAGATAAATTATTGCTGCCATAGCAAAAGTATACGCATCAACAAAGACGTGCAATTGACGTTCAATTTCTTGTGAAGTTGCAGGAAATTTGAATGCTCGCGATTTGTCAATTGGGGTGATCTGAAATAACCGTTTAGTATTTTTTGCAGTGGTTTACGTAGTTTCTTAAGTAGTGGTGTGTCCCATTTTAAACCCAGTTGACAAATTTGTGCATTACAACCCTGAAACCTAAAGTCACTGGTGACGCAATACCGATTGGGTCGAAAATCGACGCAACAAAACAAAAAAGTTTTCTTTGGGTATACATTGCTGCATTCTTTGGAAATTCTTCCCATTGTTTTATGAAAAATTTTTCATCAACGAAATTCCGTTTTTGTCCTAATACGCGAGTGAAATCTTTTGACTCGTCTTAGTCTTCACATGCAATTCGTTCCAGCGCTTCAGGAAAGTTTGATAAGAACTTGGTTATTTTGAAACTTCCTCGATGGAGGCATTCTTTGATTTGCATTACAGTGTCTTTCGCTTCAATGACTGTCCTCGATACTTTGAATCGGAATTTACCACCCGTCGATTTGTCCCTGTTTGTTTGGATTTTGAACAGGATGATGGGGCTGGTACCAATTTTTTCAATTCAGGTTCCGTCATTTTGACTGGTTTTATGTAATTTTTGATTAAGTCTGTTGAAAGCGTTTGATCGTATTTTTCTTTCAGCGTGGGATTATTACCTTATCTTTTCTCCTAGCACCGCAGCTGGTTAAGAGCACAGTATTAATTGTTCTCCAAAATGCAGGGCGTTTTCCAGGGAAAACCAATTTCATACTTCACAGAGGTATGTCGGACAGTTTTCCGAAGAACTTTTAAGGCATGGCATCATTGTCTTCATCTGAAAGAACAGAACTGCTTTCTTGTGTTCCTTCACTTTCAATTTTCAAGAAATGCTCAAATAATTCGCTTAATTGTGGCTCTTCCGTCTGCTCTCTTGAAACATGATAAATAAATTGTTTGGTTGTTGTTGAATGATGGTTAAATTTAGATTCTGAAGAATTGAGAGAAGTTTCTTACTCCCCAGCTAATGTCCATCCGCGTTTTGTTTTCACACCAAACGGTTGATTTATATTTCCGGGTATTACTTCGATTGGAAAAGTGTAAGCAAAGGTGTTTACACCAAGAGGGCTCCAACAATCTGTGGGAAATGGCTGTGGCGGAGATTATTAAATTTGTCACATATTTGATTCAACTCAATTATGTTGGCTGGTGTGACGTTCATTGCTGGCGTGCTGTATGCACGAGATATCTCAAAGTTTTGTCTCAATGATTCACATGAAGTGGTAACGACTGGCGCTGTTATTTTTGAGAGTCGCATTTCGTTCTGGGCGTTCACGTATTGGAGTGTAGTTGATTTTTGCGCTTCGCAAGGAAGTGCTAGAAAATATGTTATGGTGTCAAGCAAGAATGTGAACTGGCTGCCGAGATCTATGAGTGCGTACGCATCAAAGGCTTTGTTGCCACTGACAAACGACACCGACATCAGCTGTAGTTGTTCAAGCCAGTCTCTCGAAGTAGACTAATTTTTATTTACGCAGAAGCTTTGGTTATTTGAGAATCGAGGTTACTTCTCTGAGTATTTGGCTCTTTCGTTTTACCAAAAGTTTGTCAATAGCGAAAGTGTTGTTGTTGGTTTTGGCTTGGTGACACTTCATTTGATGAATGCTGTGTAAGAATAAATGGAGCAAATTTTGTTGAGAGTGCTGCTTGCGGTCGTTTCACTTGTTTTGAAGGATCGTGTAGAGTAGAAAGATATCGGCCGTTGCAGGAATGGCAGTTCTTTTGTGAAGAACAATTTTCTCTGAGGTGATTATTGCTGAAACAGATTGTGCACAATTTGTTTTTGATAACAATTTTATATTGATCTTGTGGTGATTGCTTTTGGTAGTCGGGACAAGTTGCCAAAAAACGGTTATTATTGCAATGAGGGCAATGTCGGTTGTTTTGCTGTTTTCCGTTAGTTTTTGTGTTGTTTGAGATAGTTACTGAGGATGAAAACTCCCTAGTAGAAGTGGTTATTTGTGGTTTAATTGCAGATTTCAAAACAGCGTTAGAATTGTCATTGCCGAATAGGCTTTGATTATTCATTTGTGATGTCGGTTTATAGTGAACCATCGAAACACTTAAATCTTTGACGTTGTCTATGTTGTTTCGTTGTTTTATAAATGACGTAAAGGCTTGCTCGCGATTGATGGTATCGTAAATTTGAGCAAGAACTTCTTAAAACTGTTAGAAGGAACGGAGTGATGCTGGTTCAGTTGTTGCTGTGAGCCTATGTTCAGTCCATTTCAACAAAATATTATAAGACACTTTTTCTTTCGCTTTTTTGAGCAATGTGGAACTCTGAAGGTCTGCCTGGAAGCCAAGGTATTCAAATGTTTGAACTAAGCTCTTTAGAAAATGTGAGAATGCGACAAATGATTTTTCATTATTTGAATCAGTGGCGTGCCACGACTCGAGTTGATTTATAAAGGTGCTTACTACAACACTTAGGTCTTCAAAATGGTTCATCTGTTCATTTTGAGCTGTTTCATAATACGTTGGGTTACAGGAGTACGACTCAATGATTTGTTTTTCATTTCCAGAGATTGAGTTTTGAAGATATGTGATCCGGTGTGTATCAGTTATACCAGTATTTTTATGAACCATAGAAAGAAATTTTTAATCCATTTATGGTATCGCAGAGGGTTGCCATTGAAGTGCGGCAGTGACTGTGGTGGTAGTTTTATTGCTTGCTTATTACTTACAGCGTTGTTGGCAATGTAATTTTTGCATAGGTCTTCTGGAACTGGTGGTGGAAAACATTGCGCCAGTTGAGCAAAACGAGAACAATTTGAGTTGCTGATATCATTAAACATTGCAACTAATGGACCAAATAATTGAGAAATTTCGTTTGGGTAGTTTTTGCTGTTGTTATAAAATGTTGTGGCAGGGGGTCTGTGGTTCAGTTGTAAATGATCAGCTGACTACTTTTTGGACTGATTTTGGTAGGCCTAGCAACCAGTTCACCGATGTGGAATTGAAATCATTAACTGTTTTTGTCCTGTACGGTTGTACAAAATTACTTGGTTCCATATTATTCTCAATTTCTTTACAAACTAAGTGGTTACTGAGGTGCTGTTGATGGTGAAAATGCTGCCATTACTGTGAACTACCATCTATCTGATTTTCTGTAGTGTGCGCAATATTCTCCATAGCGATCGAGTTGACGATGTTGAAAGGCTGGTTTAACAGCTCTCCATTTGCAACATATATGTTTATTCCCATTTCGTTTGACGTCATTGCGAGTTGTGAAGCACCAGAGTTTTTTGAGTATTCATTTGAGAATTGGAAACCGGTTCTTTACTTGTGAAGCAATCGCAGTTTCTGCTATAGTACAAGGAGGAAACTGATAACTGCAAATCTTTTCTGTACTCACTGCGGTTTGCTGTACATTTTCTGTTTGAATTTGACACGTTTGCTCTTTGAGATTTCGTACATTGATGTCAAGTCCTCCAGAGTCAACTCGCGGTTCCTGAATTTTTGTTTTTGGTCTGACAACTGCTTGCATTGTTTGTTTGCCATTTTATTATCTCTTGTAGTGGGCAGATTTTGCACTTCTCATTGGTTCTGTGCAGTAGAACTTTCTAAAGCGATCTGTGTTTCACGGTTTTTCAAAAGTAGTGGATCGTTTTGTTGAGCCGCATTTACTAAAAAGCATCCTGGGGTTGTTCAAATGGCCGTGTTACCTGTTGAAGGGCACTAGAGGAGATAGTTGTAAAAGTTGGCATGTTATCAATATTGTTAGGTACAGGAAATTGATTGTAAGTGTTGTTCTGAATACTAATTCTATTGGCAAATTCATACGTCTGCAGGTACGTATCCTCAGCGGGTGTTTTCTGTTGTTGAGTTATGCTAAACTCAACGCTGTTTTTACTGTATCCTGATTTATTTTCAGCTTTATGTTTAGTATTTTGAATGTTGGTGTTATGTTGTTTGGTGTCAAAAGTTGTGCTTGTGGCTGCTGACGGTTGAATTTTTGGCGAATCATTCAATTTTTTGTTGGAGGTTACATTAACCTCAAACGAAACATCTATTGGTTGCTTTGTTTGAAGTAATGTGATGTCTCCTGCTGCGTCGGAATTCAGTCAATCAGTTTGAATTGTATCAAAAGCAAACGGATTTGTGGATATATCCAGTTGTTGATTCGCTTTGGGCTATTTTGCTGAGAAGGTTTGACTAGTTTTTAGAAATTTTGATAACAGTGGTTGTGTATTGCTGTTCGTTGGCAAAAAGAGAGAAGGTTTCATCCTGAGAGGTATTGGTGGTGGTTGAAGTAGAGCTTTAACCTCAATATTGTTGTTCTGAAGCACCTGTGTTGACTTCTCGTTTCTTGTTGGCGATGATCTGTTGAATTCAAGAAGACGTGAGCTGCACTTTGAACTGACGCTAATGTCATCTCGTAATCGTGTGGAGGACTGGCTGAGTTGTCCATCGTTATTCAGCTATTGACTTAATGTTCGAAAATCTGTAATTTCGAGAGAAGTATTGATTTTCTTTCTTTTGTTGATGAAACTGTGCTTGGATGAGGGTTTTCGGGAAAAAATTTTTCGGAGGTTTTCCTCATTTTGTCCTTTGCTTATTTGATATTGTTGATTAGAAGAGTCAGTGTTCTAAAACTTTTTCTCTGTGAAATTGCAGTTTGCAGAAGATCGAGATGATTCTTGAAATTCAAGTCTGACATCCTGAAAATTTTTAGTTCGAATTGGCAGCTCTGCGTGTTTTTCTTCGTCATCTTGTTGTTTTGATCTCTTTGTCTTTTACGAGTTCTTTCTTAATAAGAGATAGGTAAAAAAAGGCTTGAAGATTTCTTAGTGGCGCAATTTTTATGGGTTAAGGGGGTGGAGATGCCCAACACCAATTCAAAAATTAGACCTAATAATGTGTTTTGGTTTGATAATTTTACCCGAAGCAAATTTCTCCATAACAGTTACACTATATTATTGAAGCCAAATCTAGCTTTAAGACTTTTTAGTTGACAAAAAGGAAGACTCTCGAACGTTTGAACGTTAACCGTTTTTTTCTCAACAGACTCAAGTAATTGCTAGTTTTGTTTATGAGGTTTTGACCAATAAACTTAGGAAGGCTAAATAATTCTTATATTAGACCGAAGACTTTTGCTTTTGTTAGTCGCTCACAATTAAATTCTAGATGTTTTTTATACTTCAAGTGAACGATACCCTAACCAATTGTGTTTGAGGCAAGGAATAGAAAAAAAAGCTTCACTAAATTCGTAATTATAAAAAAGGCGATGCGTTCAGGCAACACGAGCTACTGAACACAAAATAGGTAGCTTGCAAAGAAACTTTTTTGTAGTTAAATCTCTTCTGTCGAACAGTTTTTTTTCTATTTTTTCTGTTTTGAGCACCAAACTGAAAAATCCTTTATGTGTAGGTAGCATATGAAACTAGTCTTTAATTATCAATCCTCGTCATCCTTTAAGGTGACGTCTGAAACCTTTTTTTTTCTACTGTGACAGTTGGCGACTACTGTGCCCCTTGGAAAAACTTCCTTCATCTAATTGGTAACGTCTGTAACCAGGGAGAAAGGGACTTCAACTGTAACTGCTGAGACCGAGGACAAATTAAAAGAAAAATTTGAGCTTTGTAGAAGCTATGTTGCCATAAGTTTTGATCAAGATTTTGCTATCTGAGTTGGAAAATTGCAAGAAGCGTACAAAATGATCATACCTATCAGCTTATTTTTTGATCAATTGTTTTCAAATTTTCTGGCTCATATAGCTTTCACTTTTCAATGAATAGGCAAAAGCAGCAAAAAACTTTTTTTTGTTCTGCTTATTGAAATTATTAGAGCTGTTTTAAACTAGCAAAGAGCTTTTCTTTCCAATAAAAGTGCAGCTATTCATCTAAAAACAAAAAGCGAAGTTGTAGGGACATCTGAGAAAGATTCCAACAAACTTTAATATCTGATTCTGAAAAGGTACAACTTTTCTATCAAAATCTCTTTGCAGCTTTTTTGTTAGCAAGCCTGTCCTTTTCTAAAAAGATAAAACGAAAATCGTTTTTTGTTTTGATGCGCCTGAGTTTTAACTGTTATCAACTCTTTTTTATCGAACAGTTGCAAAACAATCAGTCACTTTTTGTCCAAAAGTTTGAAATATTGCCAAAACTTTCAGAAAACTAAAAGTTGCTTCTTTGCTCAAGCTATGCTGAAAAAAATCGGGTTTTTGAATCAATGCTTTTTAAAGGGGAACGGGACTTCTTAGGTAACGTCTGAGACCTACGGCGATCATCTGCGGAAACGTCTGAAACCAAAAACAAATGTCATGGCCTTCTTCAGGTGACTACTGCAACCTATTTTTTCCAACAAAAAATGTCACAGTTCAGATTTAGAGTTTTTTGGTATAGTAAAAAGAATGGGTGTCGTCAAAGAACACCCATTGTCATAGAATACCCATTTTCATAGAATATCCATTGTCATAAAACACCGACAAGATAAAAATCCAGTAACTGTGTAAATTAGAATTCCACCATCAAACTGTCATCAATAACCTCTATAATTTATGTCTAATAGAGCGGGCGGAAAAAAGGGGGCGCTTCTGGGCAGAAAAAAATATGTTTATCAGAAGGATTGCGAAAAAAATTCGCACAGAAAATCACTAAAAAACTATGTACTCTATGTGTAGAGAAGACGTTTCTAGTAATGTAAATTCAGTAAGATGATTTATGTTCAGTCTCTTTTATCGGAGAGTTACTATTTTACAGGTGTTATTTGGACGAAGTCAAGTTCCCACTTTTTTGGCGGGAAGAGTTTCAATTTTTCTATTATTGGCTTTGGCTATCTTGAATTGATGCATCATCAACACCATGTTTTAAAACTCAGAAGACCGGCTGGAACATGTGCAAAAAAACAAAGTATGGATACTAAATCATCGAAAACTATACTAACTTTTCAAGGCGGAAATGATCAACAAAGCAAAATTATTCGAAAAAACTAGTATTTGAAGACCCGATCGTGTGGGTGGAAAACAAAAGTCTTCTGAGAATCCTGTTTTTTTGGATTTTAAAAACAGTTTTGGTTTAAGACTCAGTTGTTTGAGTCAGATTTCAACCAATTTGAAAGAACAAAAAGTGGGAATATCTAAGCAACAACTTTAAATGGAACTCAGGCACCGTAATTGTAAATATGTTACGATGATTATGTTGTATCCATGGTTATACAACAAAAACAAAATCATTCACAACGCAATAAAAAAAACCCCTAAAATGGATGCATCAAATATTTTGGCCGTAGTAGCATGTTATTTTTTTAGTTTTACGGCTTTGCTAGCATTGTTTGTCTTTTTCTTTTAGTATTTTTATCTCTTGTTTAATGCAAATTGAGTGTAAACCCAAATCTCAGCCAGCTGCTAGCCTCTAATTTCGTAGGAAACAAATATGTTATATTAATTTCTGAGCAGACAATTTCCTAATATATTTTCCATAATTCAATAACCATCCTGTTACGAAATAAATCCTCACTTGACAAATCGGTCAACACTTGTTCAACTTTTCGGGGTAGCAAATAAACATCATCGTCTGTTTTGAGAACGTATTCTGCATTTGGACAGAAACAAGTGGCAACTTTGATTCCGATGAGAGTTTTCAGCGTCAGATTCAAGTAAGTGTCGTTAATATTGGCAATTATTATATCACCAAAGTAACTGCTTTCGTTTTTCAAAAGTAGCCAATCAGAATCGTTGACTGGGGGACCCAATACAAAGAATAACGTCCAATTGCCTGAATAATTCGAAGCACGTGCAGTGAAATTGGCATAAGTTGATCGGACCGATTGACGACTTTCGTAGTTTTTGGATCCACTAAAATCAAGGGACCTGTTTTGTTTTATATATTATTTGACATCTTTTCTGCATCTATGCGGTCATTTTATGATACAACTATAATTAAGAGCTGAATACGGCACCAAATTTGCACCCCCAAATTAGTTAATTAATTAATTGAGCTCAAAATGTAAAAAATGGGGACATCAAATAAGCTCATTTTGCAAATCAAATCTTTTCCGTCCCCCCCCCCCCCCCCAGCTTAGTGAGTTCATGTTATTTGGACCCCCAGACGCACGTGCCATGTTTTTACACAATGATTTACCATGTAATGACAGGTGCTCTGTAAATGGGGGAGCATAACGTACTGGGGGGGGGGGACAAACAGAAAAGATCCTGCAAATCTGCTCATTAAAATCATTAAAATGAAATTTTATTTTTCTCCAATTTTATTTTTAAATCTTAATTTTAAGTTACGACTTCGCAGATTTGCTACCGTTATCAAAGCAGGACTAATAAAAAATTCAGAAGAAGCGATCAAATTTTGATGTAGGATTTGGTTGGTAACAGATTTTTCAGGGAAAATTCAGCACTTTGATCTAATTTTTCCATAAGTCCTACACATTGAAAATTAATATAAATCATACTTCATAAAAGAAATGATGCTTTCTATACCTTGATCACTTAATTCATTCAGTCATTTATTCTGGATTTTATAATGGAAAAACAGATCCCTGAGAGCAAAAACGACGCGTAGATGTTCGGAGTTTGGATCACAAAAGCGGAAGTCATTTGTGAAGGACGGGATAATGCCAGATCCTTGGTCAACAAAAAGTTCCAGACAAAACCGAAATATGAAGTCTTAAGAACTTGCAGCG